>NW_022631020.1:10224705-10824705 GCF_010015895.1 Lontra canadensis
ATGGTGAAGTGAATGTTCAAGAGACCTCATACTAAAATAGGGGCTTTGACATATGCTAATACTCATTATACTGCAGAACCCAAGAACACTGGTCATTCTCCCAGAAACTCAACCTCTCAACATCTTTCTAATGTTCAAGCTTCAGGAAGATCATTGTCTCTGATTTGCATAACCTCTATCTTCCCCTTCAATTCTCCATTGTCTTAAGCTATTTATCTCCTTGGGAGGATTTTCCCAAAAGACAATTTGTCATTCTCACTCTTACCTCTTAATTTATCACAAATTTTAATGTGCATATGTATGCAATATTTTAAAAACAAAATCTTGATCACATGTTTTATTAATTTACCTTCTCTTTGCTCACTAGAATTATGTGGTAAACATGTCTTAGGATCATTAGTTACATTTTAAAATATTTACAATGGTTAAAATATTGTATTATTTGAATGCTTTATGACATATTAACTATTCTACTGCATTTGAACATGTTAGCCAGATCCCATTTTTTTGCAATTAAAAATTACCCTGATCGGAGCATCTTTGAACATAAATCTTTCAGTGACTTTTGACTATTTTCTTATAATTGATATGTAACAAGGGAATTCTAGATCAAAACTATAAAATATATTATTGCCTTTATAAAACTAATCATTCTTACTAGAAATCATTAGCTATCACACTGTGTTATTTTAACAACTTATAAAATGAATATTATGTAATTCATAATGATTTGCAGTTTATTTGCATAAGCTCTACCTTGGAAAAATTGCCTAAATAAATAAAAAATATCTTCAAATAAATTGCATTTATATATATATTTATATATAATACATGGTTGTATATATACTCATATATGTGTTTCAATATATATGAATACTATTCACTTTAATTTTAAAGCAGCTACATGCATTTCAACTTATGAAGATTAAAAAATAATCAACTTTTTATTTGCGATTTGATGTGTTTCATTATTTGTCTCACAAATCTTACCACAATTAGTACATTTTAAATAAAATGCTATGCATATAGATCTTTTTAGCAATTTCTAGACTGAATTTTCTAGTTCAAAGTAGTTTCATACTTTAAAATTTAATGAATTTGAACTCTCTAAAATTGTTTAGACCATTACTTTCCATTCAAAAGTGCAGATAATATATATTTTACTTTTTTCTAACAGTCATATTATATATCTTATTAAATATTATAACAACAGAGTGGGGGGCGCCTGGGTGGCTCAGTGGGTTAAAGCCTCTGCCTTCGGCTCAGGTCATGATATCAGGGTCCTGGGATCGAACCCTGCATTGGGCTCTCTGCTCAGCAGGGAGCCTGCTTCCTCCTCTCTCTCTGTCTGCTTCTCCGCCTACTTGTGATCTCTCTCTCTGTCAAATAAAGAAATAAAATCTTAAAAAAAAAAAAAAGAAGAAAAAAGAACAACAGAATGATGGGTAAGAGTTTGATAGAATATTATCTTTAAATTTTTATTTCACTAAAGTAAACAGTATTTTTTAAGTTTAGACCCCACTTAATTTCTTCTTATATAAAATATATATTAAATATACTATATGCATGTATAACAGTCTGAGAGGGTTATACAATATTTTACAATTATTTGGGATCTCTCCAATCATTTTCATGCTACAGATCAATTTATGTAGCCTAGAAGTTGTCTGTCTCTTCAGAATTATAAGAACTTACCCTTAAAAAAGAGCCTAGCTTCAGACCTTTGGGAAAATTTTTATTTGTTTTTTTTTTTTTCCATTTTTCACTCAATTATTTTTATTTGCCTGTTTATTTGTTTGAGGAACTCAATATCCTAAAAACTTCTTTTATTATATAGCTACTTTATTTAGACAAAGCTCATACATTTCTACTTTCATATAGATTTTTGTCACCTAAGTTTATCGGGGTAAACTTTTTATTGCTTAAGCATGGTAGAGGTTAGGATCTTTTCCTTAATATGGTTAAGTTTTTATTGTATGAAAAATACTTAATATATGCCAAACTCCCTGAAAATGTGTAATTAGACCCTGATATAAGTGAATTTAACAACACTTGAACATGTGAAAAATCCTTCATGTCATTCTTCATTGTACACATTGTTGGATTAAAATTTGGGTAGTCAGTTCTCTCTTTATTAATTATGTTCAGATAGGAAAACATTGAACCACATATTCTTCGTATCTGAGGAAATTCACCCACTGCCAAGTAAAGCGTGTGGGACCATTTTCTGTACCAATTTCCCTTTCCTTGAGTACATGAATGGGATTGTGTGGGCGGAGGTAATCTGGATACTGTACGATGAGGTTTCATCTAAGTAGTTTAAAATATTATGAAAGGTGTTCATATTTTAAAAAAACTACAGTTAAGTTGTACTTAAAATTACTGTCACATTGTGGATTATCAAGCAAAATGTAATGGAGAAAAATATTGGTTACCTTACCTAAGAAATTTATTTTATATCCACACATATCATTGTATAAATATATAGTTCCTCACTGGAGGACCACTAGCAGGATTATATTAATTATTTTGACATATATTAGTATAAGTCAGTGATAATTTTCTAACATCATTAGTATTTTGAGATGTACTGTTAATATTTGGTGACTGTCTTCCACTGAATATTTGTTTCATATTTTAAGTTGCAATATTTCTGTACCCAGGGATTAATTTTTTTTTCATTAAAGATATAATGAGAGTCAAAAGGAAAATATAAGTCATTAACTAAAATTGTGTCATAATAAATGTTTCCTGCAATAAATATTTCCTTATCATATCCAGTTTATTGTAGACATATAAATGAATTAAAATAAGAGGTCAGTTTAATTTTTAAGAATCAAAATTTCCATTTTTTTTCACAAACGCATTATTAATTGAATAAAAGAAAAAAATGTATTAAAAAGGAGATCCTTAGGGGCGCCTGGGTGGCTCAGTGGGTTAAAGCCTCTGCCTTTGGCTCAGGTCATGATCCTAGGACCCTGGGATCCGGCCCTGGCATCTGCATGGGCTGTCTGCTCAGCAGGGAGCATGCTTCCCTTCCTCTCTCTGCCTGCTTCTCTGCCTACTTGTGATCTCTGTCAAATAAATAAATAAAATTTAAAAAATAAATAAATAAATAAGAGGAGATCCTTAAATGAGCCTCTATTAATACTTGTTTCACTGCCAGAGACAAAACCAAACAATTATGATACAATGAGATAGTGCTAACATGGAATTTGGCTTACAAGGGTAGAAGAAAATGGGCCCCTTACTGAATATATAGGAAATGTCCTCTGAATTGAAGACCGTTTAAGAGACATGTGCCAAAGATAAATATTTATTAGAAAAAATAAAAAGAGTATTTATCCCCTGGACAAAAGAAACAATATAGCTATTGATATTGAGATTTTAAAAAACATGAACAGGTCTTACATAGAGTTCCCTAGAAGTAGAACCTGAGAAGGGGATATTAATTCAAGGGTTTTATCTGGGATGTGTTCTCAAGAGAAAGGGAAGCAGGAAAGTAAGACAAGAAAGGGGACAAAAACAAGAGTGTAGTCTTTACAAAGACACTACCCAGAGGGTATCACACAGGGAATGGCTTTGAGGACCAAGCTGCCACCCAGAGTCAGTCCCACCTTTAAACCATCATTCACTGCCTTCAGTTAGTCCCTGTCAAGCTCTTACCTCAGAAGTGGAAAGGAGTGTCTCAGATATGGTGGCTCCTGTGTAAGGACAAGTCTTTAGGCAAGGGGATCATTGGGAGTTGGTTATTGACCAATAATCCCAATAGGTGGGGGATGGGAGCAGCAGCCATTTAAAGCATCTGGGTGGGGGTGGGGTATCAAAAGCAGCCTGCCCTGCTGCACTCCTTTTACTACTCAACTCCATTTGTTTCTTACCTTGAATTTGTTCATTCTGACAGTGTTGTGGGTTTTTTGTTTGTTTGTTTGTTTTTTGTAAGTTTTGGTTTATCACATCTTGGAAAACTTACAAGGAGGGAAGAGTGGGACCAACAGTCTCTGTTGTTGGAATTGCTCTTGAGGTCTTTCCTGCTGCTTATTATTTCCATCATCCAACCACATTTTGGATTCCCCTTCAAATCTAGATTTCCACTGGGATTCAAGTACATCTGCTTAGTTAGGTAGCTTATCTCATGGGTGGATACTGACCTTAATGAAGGGTCAGTCACTGGAAAGTGATGAGTCATCTGCTCATCAAGTTGTGATTATGGTACTTACCTATTTAGAGCTGGAACTAGAGATGAGAACACCAAGAGATGCTCTGGTAGGGTCACCTGAGGGCAAAGTAATTTCTCCTTCTTCCTCTTAGGAGGTGTCTGCTTTTTCCTCATGGCTCTCATGGTCAATTAGCTATACTAGAACATTAACTCCCTGGTTTTTTTTTTTTTTTTTTTCTTTCTTTCTTTTTTTTATTAGCACAAGAAGCTCAGTTTGGCTAGATGAAGGCTTTAGCAGAAGGTTTGGTGGGACTCCTATTATGCCTTACCTTGTGGAAGCATTCCCTGTCTGGAGACCAGAAAGGACAACTGCAGATTTCTCAAGCAGTTCACTGAAGATGGGGTCATGAGGTCACCCTTACCCCTACCTATTGTTTCCCAAACCCATGATAGTATTTGGGGGGGGACATAGTACCATATAAGCGCCATATATTCTGTCTTGAAAGAGAGAACACATTTTCTCAGGATGTCATCTCCTCTCTGGCCTCTCAGCTGTGTTTTTAAAAAGCCATTATTCCATTGCTCTAGTAGAAAACAACCTAGTTAACTATCCTGTGCTCACTACCACACTTCCTTAGCGGTAAAGCAGATTCGTTGTGGACCAATGTGATGTTCTTGGAGATATCCAGAACATCAGAATTCATTTGGGTTATTTTAGGAAGGTGAGTAGATGAATTACATAGCACCGGGGATAGAGAATTAGTGTAGAGTATGTAAATGTGAACTGCTTCTAATCTTTCTTCTTGATGGGTATGAAAGAGAAGACATTTACCAGATCAAGAGTGGCAAATTATCCTACTTTGATAAGAATATACAACTCACACAGGTGTTGCAAATGGGACCACTAATTGGTTCAGTTTGTGCTAATCTGCTAGCCCTCGCCATTATCCATATGATTTTTTTCATGTACCAGATTGTTGAATTAAACAGGGTTATAATAGTGCCAAATTATATCCTTCAAGTCTAAAATGGTCCCAACGATTTCTGCAATTTCTCCAGAGATATGATATTATTTTCAATTTATTGTCTTGATCAGAATGGGAAGATTTGGGTCATTTCAGGGCCCTCTACTTTGTCTTACCTACTGTAATAACTGCTACTGTACTGGTCAAGGAAAAATTGTGAGGGTTCTGTCACCTGCTAAGTATGTCAATTCCAATTTTACATTTTAGAAGTAGGGAAATCATCCCAAGGTATTTCTTTGAAACCTAGACTTGGTCCAGGAAACAATTTATTTTTGTGTATTTTTTTTAAAGCTTTTATTTATTTATTTGGCAGACAGAGATCACAAGTAGGCAGAGAGGCAAGCAGAGAGAGAGAGGGGGAAGCAGGCTCCCCGCTAAGCAGACAGCCTGATTCAGGGCTTGATACCAGGACTCCAGGATCATGACCTGAGCCGAAGGCAGAGGCTTTAACCCTCTGAGCCACCCAGGAACCCCTTTATGTATGTTTTTATTTGAGTGTAGTTAACATGCAACGTTACATTAGTCTAAGGTGTACGATATAGTGATTCAGCAAATTTACACATTATGTTATGCTCATGACAAGTTTAGCCACCATCCATTCCATTATAATATCACTGACTACATTCCTTATGCTCTTCCTTTTATTCCTGTGATTTATTCACAATTTATTATTTAAGTTCCATGACCCCCGATTCTAATGGGTTTGATGGTGCTTTTATTCTCAGGTATCAATGTCTATTTGTACTGTACTCACCAGCTTTTGAAAGGTCTGGAAAGGTCTGGGTATTCTGATTTCCCTAGAGTATGGTTGTATAGGTAAATGACAATGGGCCTTTTAAGAGAAAGACTGAGGGAATCATTAGTTTATTCACTTTCTGAGATATTACAGTGTATCTCCTCATAAGAACCTTCTTTTCACTCTTTCAGCATGGTTTCTGATTCTGAAAACAGGATCAGGACTATAAATTAAATAAGAGATCATGATTTTTTTTTTCCCATTTATGTTGCTGACCTCAGCTTTCTGCTTATTTATTTTTAAATATAAATCTGCATAAACATATAGCTATATACACCTTCATATGTGTGTGTGTGTGTGTGTGTGTGTTCAGTATAGTTATTTGATGGCTCTCTTGCCCTGTACCATCTCCATATTCCTTTAGCAACACCCTGGGTACCTTTCTGAACTTGCTGTCCAATTACATTCACATTTCTTATGGAAGTTAAAGCTTACCATGTTTGTTAATGGGAGCCCAGTTCTCTAATTTCTTCTACCACCTGTACATACCTACAGAGGATAGTCATTACTGATCTTTCAAACACTGCTTTCCTTATTGCCTTGGTAAATGGAGTGGTCTCTTTACCCTTTCAAAGAATGTGATGATTATGTGTGTGGTTTTTGTTTTCTATAGGAAACACATGCTAGTACACTCAATTCTGTCAGTTTTTCGATCCTTTTCTTCTGAGTCATGACTGAAGTTCTTGCATCTCTGCTTCTTTTAATTGAGGTCATTGCTTTTCAAGCCCCCCCCAGAGCAATCCCCTATGTTTGTTGTCATTGTTGTTGTTATTGTTATTATATGCGGGGTGATAAAGTCGTTTTGTGTATAATTCTTTTCCTCCATTAGCAGTCCCAGGACCTTCTCAGTCTGATACTGCTGCAATTTGACCTTAATTATGGCCATAGAAAATGGGGACAGATCTTGAAGAGGAAACATATTATCTCTAAAGAAGTCTTTAGAAACATATTGTCTCTAAAGAAGTACTTTAAATACTTCTCTCATGGGTGCCTGGGTGGCTCAGTAGGTTAAGCATCTGGCTTTGGCTCAGGCCATGATCCCTGTGTCCTGGGATCAAGTTCCATGTCAACAGGCTCTGTCCTCAGCTTCTCCCTCTTCCTCTGACCCCTCCCCCTTTCATGCTCACTCTCTCTCAAAAAAATAAATAAAATCTTAAAAAAGAATAAGTGAAGTACCTCTTTTATATGAAGCCTCTCAGTAGTCTTTAAGCAAAGAAAGCCTCTGTTTTTCAATAAGGTGCAATGGGCCATTTCTAAAGGACCAGAGGGTAAGATTAATTATGGAGTCAAGGTTTTTGAGTACATGCACACACATTTCCATTCTAAATCTCGAAGTCCTACTCTTTCCCCGCCAAGACCCTACTCTAGAATTGCAAACTTACCTGTGCTGAAATTGTCTCTTCTCTGGTCTTAACATAAAGTCTGGTGTATTTTCTTCAACTTTGTCTGATTTTTGGCTGTAGGAGTTGTTTCTCCTTGAAATTTCCAAGGAAGCCCTCTGACGCTCACACTTTGCTTTTAGCTATTAACAGATCTGAGGCTATATTGTTACCTCTTCCACAAATTAATGGTGCTTCCTACTGCCAACTGATCTCACAAGCACATATTTATTAGACCCACCCTCATATGCTGGTAGGGGAGATAGTTATGGAACAGGGTTCTATATATCAGTAGGGGAAATGCAACTGTATAACTAGGTATTTAGTACAATGATAATAATGTATGCATGCTCCCTGATGGGGTAGTGATTGCTTTTTAGGGGTGAGTTAGGAATCATTTAATTAAATGGTACTATTTGAGCTAAGTATAAAGCATTAATGTAAATTTGCTGGTATATATGTGAAGAAAAATTAATACAATTTTCCACTGAAGGATTTTCATTTGAGTAAAGCGGTAATTCCGTTTGTTTTCTAGATATATTATCTTGAGAATAGTTAGCTGGCTATTGAAATATTCTAGCCGAGAACTGATGAGTTTCTTAAGTAAAGGAAGCCTAGAGACATGAGGATTTGATTTATTAAGAGTGACTCATAGGTTTCTTATTGAATAGCTAGATGGATAGAGGTATTGAATTCTGAAATGGGGAATGTAGGAAGAAAAGTTTTGAACTTTGGGTTTCAGATGGCAGTGAGAATTGGAAGTGGAGAGGCCAAGTTATTGGTTTTAGATGTGTGGCAAGTAATTAGATTCTTTTAGAATATTTCTCAACGTTGTTAAATATAGGTATGAAAGAGGGCTGAGGTCATAGAAAATGCACAGGTTTCAGAAAAAAAAGTGGGAAAGCATTTAGTTGTAACCATACTTATATTTGAAACATCTAAAAAAAGCAAAAAGAAAGCTTTTTAATTTTTTAATCTCTCATCTTCTTTTAAATTTAGCTGAGTCCTCCCTTGCACTATTAAACACAAATCAAAGAACTGAGCTCTTGAATAACATTGCAGTTTGACAAACTTTCATGAAGAAAAGCATATGAAAGTTGTCCAGAAGACTCATTTGTTAGCTAAACTTGCCAAGACAACTACCACCAAAAAAAAAAAGATCTGTCATGCATTAGAGTATTCAGAACAATGGCTTTAACCTTTGCAGAATGCGCCATTTTATTTTATTTTTGAGAAACAGAAAGAAGTATAACTATGAGATAAAAAGGAAAGTAATTTTTCTAAATGAGATGTAATTTTCAAAACATCTTTTGAGAAGATAGGAATAGTAACCTTTAATTATGACTGGGATTTGTACAGAAATACTGATACACCAATTTCATCAAAAGCAGATGTTCCACTTTCAGTGTTTCTCCAAAAGGAGGAAGATGACAATAGCAACTTAGTAACAAAAATAATAGGAAGTGTAATATCTTACTAATATTCATTTTACTCAGATGCAGACCTTGCAATGGGAAAATCTTTTGCTTAAACTAAGCCTGATTGCTATAATGGTTTGCTAATTTTGCTCTCCTTGAAGTCATTCCAGCAACTTAAATTCTTGCAAAATGATGCTATCGTTTTCCATCTCTTGTTACTTCACCAGTCACAGTGATGCTTTTGCACTTTGTTCTAAATATCCTAGATGGAACTCTGACAAATACATTAAGTATGCATCCCACGCTTCGGATTATCATCAATTCCAGATTTTCCTGGGCATCAATTTTCTTGTTTCAAGATTTAAAGGTTATATCTTTCTTCTCTTTAATTCTTCCCAGTTTGCATTAGCTCTCTAGAGCCAGTTAGAAGTCATAGGAACTCATTTGAGCTGCTTTTCTAAATTGCTCTATCATTTACTTCCAAAAGGAATTTGATATGTAGAGCAAAGTTCCCCCGAAAATATAAAAAAGATTCTTTTGTTGTAATCAGAACCTGTTTTCTTTCTTGTCTTTGCCACCTGTCTTTGAATCACATCGTTGCTCATTTGCAAAAAAATGGTGAAAAGATAAATTAATAAAAGCAAGTTTAATAAAAACGTTTTTATATAACAACTCAAGTGAAGGAATGAGATATCTTACCTCTATACCTGTACTTAAAGACATGAAAAAGAAAAATAGATTGCAAGCTTAGTACATTTTCAACCATCATAAAAAAGAACAACACAAACATTTAGTATATTTGTCAAGTAATATAAAAAGTGATGAAAAAAATAGGTTATGTTTTAAATGTACAAAGATTAGAAAAATTTGAATAAATAAGTTATTTTAAGTTTTAAATTACATCTCACTTCATCCTAATAACTTTACCTAGCTTGGTGATACAGTTAAGGAAATTTTGATATTTAATTTTTGAAGAGGAGTCACAGATTTATGAGGGATTTTTATTGACATCAAACTTGATTGTAAACTTTTACTTTACAATAAGAAGTCAGTGCTTTTATGATGATGGTAAGAGCTGGGTTAACTCTAATTTTTTATCAAAAAGTGGAGTTTTGAAAATCTAACAGGTTTTAAAAAGAAAATATTACAAAAAAAGAAAATATTACTACAAAACATTTATGTCTTGAATGATTTTATGTTATATTCATTAGCTTATAACACATTTGGTAAACAAAACTATTGCCAAAAACGTACTTTCCTTTCTTTTTTTTTTTTAACGGAGTCCTTTTTTTTTTTTTTTAATTTAAGATTTTATTTATTTATTTGACAGAGGAAGAGGGAGAGAAAGAGAACACAAGCAGGGGGAGTGGCAGGCAGAGGGAGAAGCAGGCTCCCCACTGAGCAGAGAGACCAATGCCAGACTTAGTTCTAGGACCTGGGATCAAGCTGAGCTGAAGGCAGACACTGCATGGACTAAGCCACCCAAGCGCCCCCAAAATATGTACTTTTCTTTCTGCATGTCCACACTCTGGCTGACCAGTAAGTGACTCAACAGGCCATATGTGAAAGAGAAGAGTTGGCCACATTTCTAAATAAGGGTCATGTAGAGAGAGAATTGTGGCCCCAAATAATTTTATGGATGTAGTTAAGATTTAAGGTGGGACTACTAGAAAAGACCATGAAAGAAACTAGTTTCACAAAGGGAAATTCTAACCAAACCCAGTATGGCTTATTTTAATGCAACATTAATACTAAGACGATTTAAAAAAAAAAAATGAAAAGAAAATGGGTGACTGCTAAATTATACAGTCTGGAATATTTCAACAGGTATAAAAGAGGGATTTTCCGGGCCAAGCTTAAATTTGTATGTACTCAGCAATCAGATGGAGAATGGTGTATTTACATCAGGGTATATAGCCAGAGAAGAAATTTTTATATTGTTTAAAGTGTAAAGTTTTGTTATACATGAGTAAATGAAAGAGTAGATATTTTATTTGAAATATTCCTAATCATGACAAGTCTGACAAAAGTACTATACATCAAGACATAATTTTCAAGGTTTTACTATATAAAGCCGTGTTTTTCTTAAAAGAGAATTTAAGTTATTCTACTTTTTTGATTCCTTTAAAAGATAATTACACACAATTTCCTAATCAAAATTTGAGCAAATGGCCTAAAAACTTGTGTTGTTAAAACAATGCCTCAATGTTTATCTTGCACTAATGGGGAAAAGTTGAATTTCAATAAAATATTTTTATAAAGGGTAAAATATATTGAAATGTATTGAAATCTCACTACTTCATTTGATTTATTTCAATAAATTCAATAATCTTATTATATGTGATTATAATTTATCTTAATAAGCATTTTATTTTTCCCTCTCAATTATACACTCAAAGCCTGTCACTTTTGATAAATAGCTATTAAGGAAATTTATGTGAGGAATTTATGTAAGGAAAATTGTCCCAGCTACAAGATCAATGCTTATGGTAGACTCATCTTTAACACGTTCTCATTGAAGAGTGATAGCATGTGTGTTCTTTGCAATTGTTGCATGCATTTACTGCTTGTAATTAGTGTGCTGAGTTTTTATGTATTATCTTTGCTCATCATATTTAATGGTTATTAAATGCCTAAAGTAAAAAACTAAATTCTAAGTGTAATGTTTCATTTTTCATACTCTGAAAAATTAGCTCTCAACCATTTGATTTTAAAAAGCAATTCAATTAATTTTTATTTAATGCATTTGAAAATATTTATAAGAATAATCTACACTAAATACTTTTGCTGTTGTTTGAAATTAAGTACATTTTATTTTAAAAATAAAATGCCATAGACAACTTGTAAAACACAAAATTAAAAAATCAAAATCAGTATAAATTTATGATACATAAAAACACTAACAATATTCAGTGTAGGTCATATTTATGGATAAAAAATATATCCCGATTTCTTGCAATATGTTTCTGATTCAAAATACATGTAAAATAACTTAGTATACTCCATGTAAAGAGAATTAATCCGCCACATCACTTTTTTTTAAAAAGATTTTATTTATTTATTTGACAGAGAAGAGAGATCACAAGTAGGCAGAGAGGCAGGCAGAAAGGGGTAGGAAGGCTCCCCAGTGAGCAGAGAGTCTGATGCAGGGGTCGATCCCAGGACACTGAGATCATGACCTGAGCCGAAGGCAGAGGCTTAAACCACTGAGCAACCCAGGAGGCCCTGCCACATTACTTTTAAAGTTTCATTATTCTAAATGCATCATTTGTTGAACAAATTCATCCAAATTTGTTCAAGATAGTTGTGCTCTTTGTTATGGTAATTAACATTAAGATGAGAAAATCTTTAGAATTAAGCTTTGTCACCATTTTATTTCTATTTTCTCTATATGTTCTTAAAATTGTACATATAAGAACGTGCAAACTACTTTCTTTGTTTATTTGTGTATTGTTGTTTCAATGCCTGTACAGGAGCATAGGCCTTACCTGAACTGGCCCCAGCACTTAAGATCTCATACTGTAATAGAAAGAAGAAATAACGTCTCTGTTTGTTTTACTCTTTTTGAAAAATTAAGCTTAAAATTGTTTCATATATTTTTTAGGAATGGCTTATTCATATAATTGATGTTTTATTACTGGTATCCTCCCTTTTCACTGATTTGAAGAAACTCTTTGCATCAAGGAAACACATATTCTATCTTTAATGTATTTTCCAATCAAGTGGGGGTTTTTTTAGACTTTATTCATTTTAGGGAGAGAGCATGTGTGAGGAGGGGGGCAGGCAGATGGAGAGACTCACAAGCAGGGCTCCAGCAGAAACCAAGTCAATCCCTCAATCAAAGGAGCCACCCAGTTGCCCCTGCAATCAAGCGTTTTATGAGCTGCCTTTAAATTTAGTTTACACTTCTCAGATACATAGAAATATCTTTTATTTTTGTATAGCTTATCTTTTTCATGCTATTTGCTTTCGGAGTCATACTTAGAAAAATTAGAGCAATACTTACTTATTTGTTATTTTAATGATTTTACATTTAAAACTTAGGTCATTCACCAATTTGAAATTTATTTTGGTATATCTGCTGTATGTGTTTTACTCAGCTTTAGAGCCACTCCTGCAATTCTTGAGTCCATAAACTGTTAATTTCTGTAATATACTTGCGTACAATTTTCCATGTATCATTCTACTTTAGAAAGTTCTCTATACCTTGGACAAGTAAGTTCTTTAAAAACGTTCAAGTCACTGACTAGGATATATATAACCTGTTTCTTATTTTTATGTCACAGCTGATGTTCTCAAGCTTTGCATATATAGAATACCAAAAGAAAGCCACACAGAGCAAGAAAATATGAAACTATATTACATGTACTGTTTTGAAATAAACTTAGAGAATGTCTGCAAGCAGGGAGACACTCATTTCTATGGAGATGGTGAACAGGATTGAGACTCCAGGAAAGAGTACTTAAGGGTGTATAAATATACGTCTGTGAAATCTCAGTGTTCAACTTCTGAAATCATTCAGAACACTGATCTGACAAAAAGTAAAAATGTTGGAATAGTAGCCTTTCAGACCATTACACAGAGATACACTTTCATGGCGTGAAGCACCTGTCAAACCAAATATGATATATGCTCATCTTTTAAAACCATTTAAATGATCTCATAAAAGATGATTTTAAATAATTTTAAGTGTTTATGTTAGAGTCAATATGAGGCTAAATGTATTATTCTGATTACTACAAATATGATATAAAATTAATTCGTATTTTACCCTGATTTTCTGTGGAAACATTTAAAAACAATCCCTCGGGCTCATTTCATTTCTGGTTGTCTTTTCCCTGTAACTTAGTAACATCTGTCAGTGGAGATTCCCCAGGGAAGACAAGCCACTTCCCAATCCTGAGTCATTCACCTAGGCAACAGCGGGAGACAGGTGGGCAATGTCCTCCAAAGTGGGATTCAATTGCACTGACTGTTAGAGATGATTCCCAGAAGCCCCCACTTGCTCAAAACAGAGATTATCCTTCAAATTTTCAGGGGCCTGACTCACAGGATGCCCCGCAGCCCTGCCGGCCCTTTTCGCCTGGAATCCACATCTTTCCAGCAGCCACCAGAAGCTCCTCTGTTTTGTTTTAGTCATCCATGTGTGGGGCTATAGGAACCAGGATATATAAATATATAAAAAACAATGCTTTTTATTTTTAATTTTATTTATTTATTTGACAGACAGAGATCACAAGTAGGCAGAGAAGCAGGCAGAGAGAGAGGAGAAAGCAGGCTCTCTGCTGAGCAGAGAGCCTGATGTGGGACTCCATCCCAGGATCCTGGGATCATGACCTGGGTCGAAGGCAGATGCTTAACCAACTGAGCCACCCAGGCACATTGGAACTAGGATATAGTTTTATAAACAGATAAAATAAGCATTTACAATTATTCTTGTTCTGTGGGATTCTTATGTCTGGATTAAGGATCTTTCAACTACTGCTTAACTATATGCTGACCAGGGGTGCCTGGGTGGCTCAGTGGGTTAAAGCCATGCATTCAAGAACATAAAAATAAGCAGGTTAGCTGATACCTTTGGCTTTCTATTTAGTTGCTCTCTTTTATCTGTAGGGATTGAATCTTAAGTCATACTTCTAGAGTGTTATTTGGAGAAGCCTCTGTCCCAGGTGTCAACCACTCCCTTTTCTAGCACTAGCGATCACTCCCCACATGATTCTCACAATTAGTGAGGTGGGTATCACTGCCAGAAATGGTCAGCAATCCCTGTACGGACAGATGAAAGATGACTCCAGACTGCTGGGAAAGAGAGGAGAAGGCAAGAGGGTCAACGCTCAGAGACCAAAAACCCTTTGGTCTTCTTTGCTCCCGCCTTTTTTGGTCCTTCAGGATAATCACATATTCTTATCGCTGTTTCTCAAGTATGTGATGTGTGACAAGGGGTCCCACTGAAACTAGGAGGATCTGCTGAAGAGAAAGATACAATATGCTAATCTGTGTGTTCTCTAAATTCTACTAAACATAGCTTAAGGGACAATGCATCTATCTCTTAGATCTCAGGACTGCTGTTTGGGCTAGGGAAGCTTCCAGAAGCCAGCTCCCTGGGGCATTCCTAGGGCAGAGTGGTCCTGCAGGCCTTGGTATTCCAAAGGCCCATACCCTTCTCTGAAACCTTCCATCCCCCTCCAAGGGCCTCACTTGTTACATTTTAACAAGTCAGGTGTTATGGCCGATTTCATGCTTTACATTAACCCCAACATATCACAATGCAAACTAAGAACTCTGGCTACTGGTTAAAAACCAATGTTGATATTTCAGCCCCAAATACAGATACTCCTAAGGGGAAAAGCTGCCCTCTGCATCCCAGACTAGAGCAGGATGCAATGCAGTGGCCCAGGGTGCTGCAGCCAACGACTCAGGCCCTCTGCCAGTCAGACTCAGGGCAGCCTTGCCTTCCCCAGCCCATGGGCCTTCATTTCTAGGTTTCTTTATCTAAGGCCTTGGATGGAGGTCCTCTTTAGGAACCTCTGGTGAGGACTCCTTATGGAGAAAAGAGGGGGAAATCCTTTTAAGATTTTATTTATTTATTTGACAGAGAGAGAGAGAGCCCAAGCAGAGGGAGCAGCCGAGGGAGAGGGAGAAGCAGGCTTCCCGCAGAGCAGGGAGCCTGATGGGGGACTTCATCACAGGGCCCCCAGGGATCATGACCTGAGCTGATGGCAGATGCTTAATGGACTGAGCCAACCAGGTGCCCCAAGAGGGGGGAAATCTTTAAAACATCTCCTGCCCCACCTCGGCATCCAGTACTCTTCTTCTACTCCTAGGTTTTTCTTGACCTCCTCACTTCCCCCACTCCAGAATCCATAAAACTGAGGAAGCCTTTTGTTCAGGACTATCTCAACAGTGGGATGACTCCTCCATCCACACTGACCCACATTCTGTGGAGCAACACGGAACAGGGGGAGTCAGCACTTCCATTTTAGATTGCTGCTTATACAGTGGCAGTAATTAAAGGTTGAACTGTTTCATTTCTGACTTGCTGCATTTATTGGCTTCTCCAACACCTGGTAATTCCACTCTCTCTTTCCCACATCAGTTGAGTTCCTCACATAGACATCCATCACTTTGAGGATGAAATAGCAACACATTAAACACAGGGATCAACAGAAGCAATTGACCCCGACGCCAAACATCTTTAGCTCGAGAGTACTTGGCATTATGTATGGCTGATTCCCATAGATTTTTAATATGCACTTTAGCCATCTGTTAACTCTACCCGTGGCCATATCAGTTGTGAGTGTTCTCATACAACTGAAACCTATCAGCATTCCATCTTCTTTCCCCTCTTATTTGTATTCTATTTCTTCTTTCTTTGGAAGGAAAAAATACAATCTTTGCCAATTCCCTTGGCAATTGACCTTATGCCAAAAAACATTTAGTTCATGTATAATCTGGTGATATATGTCATGGAAGCTGAGGGAAAAGAGGCAGGGCTATGAAAGAATTAATATAAAAGTATTTCTCCAGTGGATTGTGAACATGCAAAGTGAAATCATGCTTGTTCAACTGCAGACCATGACTGGTAATGATAGTTTAGGTTAAATGCTTTAGGAAAGCTCATTGTATACATATGAATATGATATATTTTTTAAATATTTTTGAGGGAGAGAGAGTGAGAGAGTGCTCATGTGAGTTGAGTGTTGTGGTTGGGGAGGAAGGTAGAGAGAAAGGGAAACAGAAAATCCTTAGGCCATGATCTGAGCCCAAATCCAGAGGTGGGGGTCTAACCAACTGAACCACCCAGGTGCCCTGAATATGACATAAATTTTGGGGCATTTTTGTTATTTGCAAATAAGGAATCATGGAACACTAGATCAAAAACAAATGATGTATGTATGGTAACTAACATAACATAATAAAATTTAAAAAAACACATAATAAAAAAATATGGTCAGATATTGATTTTTCTCATACAGGAGTTCAATAAACTTTATCAGATCTGATTATGGTATATTTATCTCTATAATGGTATAATTGTATCTATAATATACCTACAGAAAAATACTCACCAGATTATAAATTTTAGTTACATAAATTATTTTTCATATCTCACATTACATGTAAAGTCAATAAAATATATAAATGTAGATTTATCTTGATCACTTAATCCAACAAAAATGATAAAATCATTAAAAAGTAGGTTTTTAGTTTTGAAATGATTTTGTTGTATAACAAATATATGTATTTCTAAGTGTGTATATATTTCTAAGTGTATATATATATTTCTAAGTGCATACTAGAAATTTATATATTTGTATTTGATCATGAAATCTATTTGGAGAATATTATTAAACTTTTTTACTGCATTTTGTAAGTTATTACTTGCAATGATGGTGGCAAAATTAAATATGAAATTGTGCCAGAGACAAATTATGAATTCTAAGTTCTGGTTGGTCTGCTTCTGTGATTTTGTTTGAAATCTATTACTTAACTACTTTGTTAATGATTCGGAAAAGTAGTTTTTAAATTAAGCTCAGTTTATGGTAAAATAAAGTATACCAGGAAAGACAGAAAATATTATACTACAAAATGAAAAGCAATCATTAGAGAAGAGTGGGAAAATATATTCGAAGAGCAAAAGAGTATGAGTATATATAATTTTGCTTCTAATTAGAGAAGATAGTATATTGCTTATGTTTTGATGTTTTAACTTGTATTATTTTTTAAAACCTATATGCAACATATATATATATGGAGGATCAACAACAAATGAATATATATAGATACACATCTAGATATATGACACCCTTGTTCTTTTGTTCTTATATCAAGTCATAGAAAAAATTTCTTTGCCCTGAATTCTCTTTCTCTCCTCTTTTATGTGAATTAGAGATAGAATATTGTTTTTCAAGAGAATCTTACTATTTTCTGTTAGTTTCAATGTTTCAATTTTAGAAGAAAAGAAGAAGGGCTTTAAATTATTAAGACCAGAGACATTTCCAGAGAGTTACTAAGGTCTTTAGAGAAAGAATAGACTCCATAGTGAGAACCAGAAAATGAAAATGGGTGGGAAAAGAGAAAATTGGGGAGAGCAGCTAAGTGCAGAGCAGAACACGATACAACCTGATGCAAGCCCAGTAGGTTATTCTAGGAGAATCTGACGGTGTTCTAGAAGGTAATGAAGAAGACATAGTCATCTATCTGTTCACCTAATCAGACAAGTGACAGGTGTGGGAAGAGACAGACAAGTCATGACAGAATATATAAATACTTCATGTAAATTACGCTAGCTTAAAAAACTGGCTAAGAGGAAAGAAACACAGTGTAGAAAATGATATTAAAAATAAAGAAAATTTCTTGAAGTTTTAAAGAAAGAAAACCACAAATATTACCTAACAGTAGATAGTAAATTATGAAACTTGTTTCCTTTCAGAGAGTGGTTCAAATCAAACATTCAAGATAAAATGTGAAGGTTTGGTAACCTTCAATATGATGGTTCTCTAGCAAATTCAGGAAAACTTCAATGTTTTCTTTGACAATTCATTTCCTTTTTAAAGGCACAGATACCTTCTAGCAAGACTGAGAATTATTTGGATATACAAGATCAAGATGTATTTACATTCTTGTTTTTATGACTGTCTTATGTGATGCAGAAACGTACTAAGCAATGTACAGATTACTGAAATTCCTATGGAGTAAAAAGCAATTAAGCTGAACGTTTAATTTCAAATCATGAATATTTAAATCACTAAAAATATCTGACTTTTTTTTTACATTTTCAGCCAACCTTATAGTCTTGAATAAAATATACTTATTTGAACAAGTTCAAGTTTTAAGAGCTTTGAAATTTATGAAACTTTCCTTCTTAAAGCTACCTGATAAAGAAGATATGCAAGTTCTCAAAATTTTTCTTCCTGGCATTTCAAAAAAAAATATTATCAAGGACTCTAGTGGTAGTATATTCAAGATGATGACACATGGATGATGGTGCTCTGTGTGGACCTCATGCACTTTGTTCTTGGTCTAAGTAAGTGGATAATTTTTTGAGTATCTTAGAATGTTTGTACTAAAAAAAAGTCCCTGTGGACTACAGTATCATGTTAATATAATTAAAGTCTTGAGTTTCATCTCCATCATAGTTAAATTTCCATTGTTCAATAGCCATAGAATCACAACTTCAATATAACATGGATCAGATTACTTCTACATTATGTCCTTAGTCACAAAGAGAACACTGATGATATAGGAAAGAGCAGTATAAATTTATACACTCTTGGGGAGAAAATTTTTTTGGCATAATCTTCATTGGCAGTTCATCAATTCTATTGCTTTCATCTATATAAAATGGAATTTTATGCTTCAGAAAGGTAACAATTTAAAGTAAACAATCATGTGGGCGGGATTATAAAAACATAAAATAAAATTTGACATCAAAATAATGAAGTACTTAAAAGTAGAACATTTGGGGCAGGCAGATGTGGGTTTCAGCACTGTCTCTGTCAATTCATTTCTTTGTGAACTTAAGAGAATGATTTACTGTCTCCAAGTTATTTAATGGTAAATGAGGATAATAATAGCTCTTTTTGTTAGTGGGTTGTATTCTTCTTTAATAGTTACAACTGTATAGTGAATTTAAATGCTTAGAATGGTGCCTGGCACTTGGCAAACACTCAATAATTATCAACAAAATTAGTACTTACGTTCAAAAGTGATTTAAATGTTTTCAAATTTATTTATATGCAGTTTCATAAAAACATAGTACCACTTAATAAACACAAAAATATAGATATTGATATAATAATTATTATTATAAGTTGTGTTGACACATTAATAGATTAATAGATCTTCACTAGATAGAGATTTTAAGATTAGAACCTATGTTTAGTTGTTTGTCAATTTCTCAACCAGGCAGAGTAATTAAAAATATATTTTATCATAAAATGTTATAAATATACTTTAAATATTAAAGAAGACATCCCTGCTAACTGTGATTTTATGGTGCACTCCAACTTAGAATGATGTTCAATTCCTAAATTGCTGCATTCCTATCCCTGAATAAGACTAACCAATTTCTGACAATTGTTTGAAGGTGTTGAATGGAAGACAACCCTACTAACAAAATTTTTACCTACTACAAATCACCCTTCTTGATTTTGAAGATCTTATTTTTAATATGATTCCACAAAGAAATTGAAGATGATTGAGTGGCTTGTCAGACGTTCCTCTGGTGCAAACTTTTCTAATTTTCTTCCTTCTTTTTTTTTTTAACCCTTTCAGTTTGAGTTAATGCCTAATTTTTAAAGAGAATTGATAAGGTCTTTCATCATGTCATCTTTTAAAGAAGCAGCTCTCAGTATATAATGATTTGAATTTGACTTGTAAAGGACATATATATCTCAAAATCACTTATCAAGCAATGTAGAAATGTATCAACAAACCACAATAAATTAAATAAGGAATTAATGGGATATAGAATGTAAATGGAAATACATATATTCTTCCTAATAAACACGGGCCTTTTTTTTCTGACTTATTTTTTATATATATATATGTGCTAATAATGCACTATTTGCAGATTTGAATATTTTGATTCTCTTTAATCTTGGAAATTTAACTGGTTTTTATTCTTCTTTAAAATTTTTAAAATTTCTTTCCACTTATAAATGGGTTTTATATATCTGAGACACTGTTTTCCCTATATCTTCCAATGTTTCTCAAATCAGTTTAATTAATAACTCAGTTACAGTAAAGAGTTTACTTAAATTTATATTGTTCCTAACACTTCAGGTATTGCCTGGTAGATTTTTACTCTGCCTTTTCTTTTTTCCCCCTTCATTTTGACTTACTGACTTGGTGTTTTACCATGGAATATTTGTCTTCAAATGTGAAAATCCCATTGTGTACCTCTTATCAATGGTCTAGCAACTTTTCAAGTAGTGTCCTCACAAACTCCATGAAAAGCAGACTACTCCAGACCTTCCAACAACCCCTATTTCCTTCCCTACTGTAAGATTTTTATTTCAAAAACAAAAGAAATTAAAAGAAAATTTGTTTTCTCACTAACAGAGTAACTCCTTACTAGTGACAATAATATGGTAGAATCATGGTGAGGTTTAGAGCCAAATAGCTTTAGTTTGTTCCTGACCTTGTTTTTCCAGTTCCTTAACTTCTCGAACTCTCAATTCTCTTTTACAAAACAGAGGTAGCAGATAAATGTACAGATGTTTTCATAAGAATAAAATTAAATAATTTTGCAAAGCATTTAGCTTGTTTTGTGATATATGAGAAATTCTCAATATCTGTTAGACCACTTTCCTATATGATATGAACAGTTCTATAATAAATTTGCTTAATTTTTTAAGAAAATTGCATTCTTAAAATAGTTGTGATACTCTCCTACCACTCTGCCATCACCTACAAGTCAAACTAAATTAAAATATCTTGGCATGTAAGATATGTTGTTTTTTGTATAGCATCATTCAATGTTCATGTGATATATGGATTATATGTTATAAACATGTAATATAAAAATAAACAAATTCAATTTGCTTAGATTTTTAAATTTCGGGATATCATATGGAACACTTCAAAATGGATTTTATGTTGAATAACTAATTTTGGAAATTGGTAGGTGAGCACAGATATATGGATGTGACTTTAATTAAAGTTAGCCTAGACCTTCCAGGACCATATAGAGGTCAAGCAGCTTATAACAGATTCTACTCTTTCGTTGTACGTGATTGTGACATCCATTTCTGCAGTAATAGTTATTTTAGAATTTGAACATTTTCAAACAATGTAATGTAATAAAAAACTTTAAAAAGTCATTTAAGGAAATTTTAAAGAAAGAAATTAAAATAATTCAATAGATGGAGTACTCAGTGATAAGACACTAAAATGACTATATGTGTTTTTAGCTTGGAAATAAAGGGGCTAAAAGAATATCACTGATGTTTCCAAAATTAAAACAACAACAACAACAAGAAAGAGAGAGAAAGACAGAAACAGAGACAGACAGAAAGAAAGATGGATTACAGTCATAAAAAGTACAAAGTTATTATAAAAGTCCAAAAACTACTAAGATTTGCAATTTGTTCAAGATGGATGCAGCTCAGCAGACAACTATTCCACAAAGTTGCTTTTTCCTTTTTCTCTCCCCCTTTTCCTTTATATCTAGTAGAATAGGTTCTCATGTTAACAAAAACAACAATGATAATTTTTTGCTTATGTCTACCCTAGTATTATTAAGCAAGCTTCTAGGGTCTGAAATTGCATTGATTTCTTTTTCCCAATTTTTAATGTACTATCTGACACATTGCATGAACCAAATAATGTTCATGGAGAAAAGATACAGTCATAAATGCATGAGCAATCCTTCAGACAACAAGAACTAAAAAGCATCCAAATTGGCAAGGAAGAAGTCAAACTTTCACTGTTTGTAGATGATGTGATCCTCTATGTAGAAAACCTAAAAGACTTCACCGAGAAATTGCTAGAACTGATACATGAATCCAGTAAAATCACAGGATATAATATCAACCCACAGAAATCTGTTGCATTTCTATACACCAATAATGAAGCAGCAGAAAGAGAAATCAAGGAATTCATCTCATTTACAGTTGCACCAACAACTATAAGATACTTAGGAATAAACCTAACAAAAGAGGCAAATTTCTGTACTCTGAAAACTATAGAACACTCATGAGAGAAATTGAAGATAACAGAAAGAAATGGAAAAACATCCCATGCTCATGGACAGGAAGAACACTGTTAAAATGAACATTGTTAAACATTATTAAAATGTCTCTAACAACAACAAAAAAAAGTCTATAACATTAAAACGTCTTTTAACATTGTTAAAATGTCTATACTAACCACAGCGGTCTACACATTTAATGCAATCCTTATCAAAATACCACCAGCATTTTTCACAGAGATAGAACAAAATCCTTAAATATGTATGGAACCACAAAAGACCCCAAATGGCCAAAGCAAACTCAGAAAACAAAACAAAACAACAGCAACAGCAAAAAAACAAAGTTGGAGGTATCACAATTTCAGACTTCAAGTTATATTACAAAGTTGTAGTGATCAAGACAGTGTGGTAGTGGCACAAAAACAGACATAGGTTTTGGTGGAACAGAGGAGAAAACCCAGAAATGAACTCACAACCCTGAGGTCAAGACCTGAGCTGAGGTCAAGACCCAAACTGGGCTCCACAATGGGCATGGAGCCTACTTAAACAAACAAACAAACAAACAAACAAAAGAACAAACAAAGGAAAGAAAGGAAAACCCAGAAATAGACCCACACTACATGGCCAACTAATCTTTGACAAAGCAGGAAGGAATATCCAATGGAAAAAAGACAGTCTGTTCAACAAATGGTGTTGGGAAAATTGGACAGCAGCATGCAAAAGAATGAAACTGGACCACTCTCATACACAAAAATAAATCTGAAATGAAATCTAAATGTGGGATAGGAAGCCATTAAAATTCTAGAGGAGAACATAGGTAATAACTTCTTTGATATCGACCATAGCAACTTCTAACTAGATGTGTCTCTTAGGGCAAGGGAAACAAAAGGACTTGAATTCATCAAGATAAAAATCTTCTGCACAGTAAAGGAAACAATCAACAAAACTAATATGCAACCTTCAAAATGGGAGAAGATATTTGCAAATGACGTACAAGATAAAGGGTTAGTATCTAAAACATGTAAAGAACTCATGAAACTCAACACCCAAAAAATGAATAAATGAATTAAAAAATGAGTAATCCGATTAATAATGGACAGAACACATGAATAGACACTTTTAAAGAAGGCATACTGGGGCTCCTGGGTGGCTTAGTGGGTTAAGCCTCTGCCTTAGGCTCAGGTCATGATCCCAGGGTCCTGGGATTGAACCCCACATTTGGCTTTCTGCTCAGAAGGGAGCCTACTTCCCCCTTTCTCTCTGCCTGCCTCTCTGCCTACTTGTGATCTCTCTCTGTCAAATAAATAAATAAAATCTTTGAAAAAAAAAAAAAAAAGAAGCCATACTGTTGACTAACAGATACATAAAAAGATGCTCAATGTCACTTATCATCAGTGAAATATGAATTGACACTATAATGAGATATCACCTCACATCTGTCCAAACACTTAAAATTAACAACACAGGAAATAACAAGTGTTGGCAAGGGTGCAGAGAAGGAGGAACTCTTACACTGTTGATGGGAATGCAAACTGGAGCAGCCATTCTGGAAAACACTATGGAGGTTCCTCAAAATTTAAATATGGAGCTATGCCAGGACTCAGCAATTGCACTACCAGGTATTTATCCAAAGGATACAAAAATACCGATTCAAAGGGGCATATGCACCCCAATGTTGATAATGGTATTATCAACAATAGCCAAATTATGGAAAGAGCCCAAATGTCCATCAACTAATAAATGGACAAATAAGTGGTGTGTGTGTGTGTGTGTGTATAAAATAAATGGACAAATAAGTGGTCTGTGTGTATATATATATTATATATTATATATATATATATATATATATATATATATATATATATAATGGAATATTACTTGTTCATCTAAGAGAACAAAATCTTCCCATTTGCAATGATGTGGATGGAGCTAGAGAGTATGATGCTAAGCAAAATAAGTCAGTCAGAGAAAGAGAAATAACCATATGATTTAATTCATATGTGGAATGTAAGAAACAAAACAGATGAACAGGGCAGGACAGACTCTTAAATATAGAGAAAATAATGAGGGTTGTTGGAGTGGAGGTGGATGGGGGGATGGGTTAAATGGGTGATGGGTATTCAGGAGGACACCTGTGTTGAACACTGGGTGTTGTATGTAAGTGATGAATCACTAAATTCTACACCTGAAAGTAGTAGTATACTGTGTGTTAACTAACTAGAATTTAAATCAAAAGTTGAAAGAAAAAAAGCTGCTATATCAGAAGTACTCAAAAGTTGCTATAGGGATCGCACAGACAACTAAAAAGATATTGCTCTGGAGTAGCCTTTGGCTACAATAGATTGATTATTCTATGAATGGATTACACTTTTCTTCCTCCATCCCTTTCTCCTCTTTCCCCTTCCTCCTCCTCCTCCTCCTCCTCCTCCTCCTCCTTCTTCTTCTTCTTCTTCTTCTTCTGCTTCTGCTTCTGCTTCTCCTCCTCCTTTTCCTCCTCCTCCTCTTCCTACTGCTTCTTATTTTATTTTATTTTATTTTATTTTATTTTATTTATTTTTGAGAGAGATTGTGTGCACATACATGGGGCGGGGAGGGGCAGAGGGAGAGAGAGAGAGAATCTCAAGAAGGCTTATGATCCTGAAATCATGACCTGAGTTGAAATCAAGATTTGGGTGCTTAACCGATTGAGTCACCCAGGTGCCCTGATTACACTCTTCTAAATAGTTTGTTTTGGACCTGTTTTATAGATTACAGAGTGTTAAAATATTTGAAATAAAATTTGTTTTTCTTTTAAAAAATGACACTGTAATTTTATAACAACTAAAATAAATACTTCAGATTGAAATTATTAAAATAACAAGGGATATGCAGATATACTCATATTACTCTGAGTATTATTGCTAAGATGTTAAAAGTATCAGTGCTATAGTTCTCCACTTTTAGAAGACTACTGTTAGACTAACATCATTTCCTGGAGATATTTCAAGTCACTCGCCAAATAGAACAGAGGTACTCAAATGAAGGATGCCATTTCTTGAAGTTTTTTTAGTGTTTGGTAAATGAAGGAAGATTGAATACTTGACCTATTATACTATAAAACTATTTTATGTGATTTTATCATTCTAATCAAATTTATGATAAATGCTATAGCATGATTTTTCTATTTTTCAGTATTTTAGTTCATTATGGAACTAGATTATACATAGTACAATAAACAACTACAAGTTCAGTGTAGTCCTTGATCCAACTGTAAGCGGAAAAAATATAGTTTTGCCAGCTATGCAGTGTACAAGAGGACATGCTATTCCTGCATGTAACCATATAATTTCAAAGTCAAAACTAAAAGAACAAATCAAAGCTAGTGATATTGTATTATAAAACATCTGAAATGAAGTAGTTAGTTCAAGTATCAGTATAAACAACACAACAGAAAATACCTGCCATTTTAAGAAATCAGAAAAAAAAATCTGAATGATGGTATTGTGTTTAAATTAGTTTATGGGAAGACTGCTCTGTTTAGTTTCCAGAATTGGAACATTTTATCTGGAATAAATGCAGCCTGAGATTAGTATTGGATAAAATCATCTGAAAACCAAGAATCTCTATCATAGTGTTTCTTTTCATCTGTTACTTTAATCTTAATGTGTATAGTATAATAAGAAATGAGTCCCCACTGACATGGGTGTGAGAGGCGTAATGGCAGTGGGTCCTTTCTTCTGGGTGCTTTTAAGGCTGAGTCAGGATTTATTTTTTTCTCCATGGTCATAATTTCATTGTCTTACAGGTAATCCATCCATGGATTCTGTTGCTGACCAACTGCTGCTGACAGCAATTTTTGCTTCTTAATAGGGACATAGCTATGCCTATTTTCGAACATTTTTTTTTTTCTGCTTGGCATTTAGCCCAGAAAGAAATACTTTATTTTCCTAGATGTTCTTGACCTCCAAAGTCAGATGACCCTCCTCAAATTTTCTCTGATCCTACATACATATACATTCTCTTGCCTTTCTCTTGATTCCTCACTCATAAGCTCTGAACTACTCTCAAATGCTTCTCGCACTCTTAAATATTGTCCTTCCTAAGAGATTCCTGTCCTGCAATAGTTCCCCCACTCGCCCTTCCCTAACCTCGTTCACCTCAACTTATCTCAAAACTACAATGCCCCTTAAGTTTGCATTTAATCATAGCCATGAATTTAGGATTCAGTCTAACGTTATGCTAAGGCCTAGGGAATATAAAGGTGAATAAAACATAGCCCTCTCCTGGGGAAGGTCATGTTCTAGCACAGAAAAATGACAGAAAACCATTATTATTATAAAGGACTGACAAAGTCATTGTAAGAGATAACCATCAGATTTAAGGTACACTTGAAATGGACCCTATTTGAATATGATGCTTAGAAAGTGGTGAATTAAAAGGAAGGACTTCTTGCCTAAGGTATGAACAAGAAGAGAAAGATGGGATTCTAGGGAAAGGAGCACTATCACAAAAGGCAGGACGGCAATACTTTAATGCTGTTGGAGGGTATGTGGAGAAGTGAGGCAAGATCCTGAACGATGAAAATCTTATTTACCATCTTAAAGACCTTAGCCTTTTTCCCACAGGAAAAGGAGATATGTCAGAGAGTTTTTAATCACGAGAATGACACGATTGAATTTATAATTTATACAAATTACTCTGATAAAGGTGTGGAAGAATGACTACCAAAAGCACAGACAATAACAACAAAAATATATAAAGAGGAGTACATCAAAATAAAACATTTTAGGACATCAAAAGACACCATCAATGAAGTAGAAAGATAATTCCTGAAATGGGGTAAAATACTTACAAAATACATATCTAGTAAGAGATTATTATCTAGAATATATAAAGAACTTTTTCAATTCAACAATTTAAAAAACCCAATTAAAATGCGTAAAGCACTTGAATAGACATTTCCTTAAAGAAAACATATATATAACCAATAAACCTGTGAAAATATGTTCACATCAGTAATATTAGGGGAATGCAAATCAAAATTACAATGATAAACCACTTTATACCCATTAAGATGGTTAGTATCCAAAACAAAAACAAAAATAAAAGATAACACAAATGTTGGTGAGGATGTAGATAAATTGGAAGCTTTGTGCACTGCTGGTTGGGATGGAAAATGGTGTAGCTGATGTGCAAAATAGAACAGCATTTCTTCAATAAATTAAAAATGGAATTACATATGACCCAGCAATCTTACTTCTGGGCATATGCCTAAAATAATTGAAAGTAGGGACTCAAACAAATATTTGTACATCTATGTTTATAACAGATTTATTCACTGTAGCCAAGAGGGGGAAACAAATCAAGTATTTACCAATAGATGAATGGATAAACAAAATATGCTACAACACACACACGCACACGTGCGCGCACACACACACACACACACGAACACACACACACTGGAGTATTATTTAATCCTTAAGAAGGAAGGAAATTCTGACACATGCAGCATGGATAAACTATGAAGAGCTTAGTATAAGTGAAATAAATCAGTCACAAAAGGACAAATACTACATGATTCTACTTATATGAAGTACTTAGGGTGGTTAAATTCATGAAGACAGAAAGTAGAGTGGTGGTTGTAGGAGGCAAAGGGAGAGAAAAAATTACAACAGAAGGTTACTGTTTAATAGGTATAGAGCTTAAGTTGGGAAGATGAAAAGTGTTCTGGAGATGCATGGTGGTGATGGTGTACAAAAATGTGACTGTACTTATTATCAGTGACTTATATACTTAAAAGTGGTTAAATGGTAAGTTTTATGTTATGCATATCTTACCATAATAAAAAAAAACCAAATGTATTGCCGTACATTTGAACAATTGCCGTACATTTGCCGTACATATTGTTCAAATGAAATGAAATGAAAAGAGCATTATTTGAGAAATTTCCAAAAAATAAAATGGCAGCATATAAAGAAAGAGAAGGGTAAACAAAAGCATCTGGTATGGGTTGATTCTATTTTACAAGCCTCCTTTACATTTTTGGCAGTGGTAGACTACACATACAAGAGAAGGGACCTGGATTCTCTTTCACATGGCAAGAGTTGCTGACCAGATGGATCAAAATGATGATGGTGGGATGGGGGTTCTCCATAGCGTCACAAGTTTAATAAGCTCCCTAGGTGACTCAAAACCTTGAGAACAGTAAATTGGAGAGAAAAGATGGAAGAATGAATTTAGACATCTGGAGTACACCAACATTAAGGGGAAGAAGGACAGTGATATTCAATATGGAGATAGAAAAAGTGACCCAACAGATGTACTATGAATCATAAGAGGTAGCTGGAAATACACCAGACATATTCATGAAACAAGAGAGCAATTAACTGTGTCAAATGCAGCAGGGAATTCCACTAGATGTAAACCATGTATAGTGGGTTTAAAAAAAAAATAAGTTATTACTAGTCACTTTAGCCGTGGCATTGTCAAAATAGCTATAGAGTCATAAATCCAACTGACCTAGGTTGAGGGAAAAATCAAACCAACAGATAAGAATTAAGAAGTAAATGGCAGATTATGGCTTAAAAAATAAGGTTTAGTTGGAAAGAGAAGAGAGAGACAATAGTTAGAGGAGTAATTAGATAAAATAAAGCTTTAAAAATTCATACAAATAGGATGTGAGCAGGTTTATAGACTGAAAGTAGAAATCCAGTAAAGAGAGCAAAAAGATACATAGAAAGAAGAGAAAGGAGTAGAGGGATGAAACATTAGTGTTCTGGTCAAGGAACATGGCACTCTTGACCTTGACCTGAAGGTGTCTAGTTAAACAAATACCTCTCCTGGATTTCCAAATTCTGGTCAGTGTTTGCACCAAGTCATGAATTTCTTCAGGCAAAATGAAAACATTTCAGCTCATAATTATTTTCTTTCCCAAGAAACTATGACAACACATACATTGTGCTCCGGATTTTTGGTAGATGTTCTGGAAATTCAAAATCTAAGTGTTGCTAATCATTCCAGAGTTTGCTGTCTTTTCTGTCTCTGTTTGAGGCTCAAATACAAGCCTGGGAAAATTTATATTCCATTTTTAATTTTGCTTCCTCACTCAGGATGAGTGCTAAGGGGCACATCTACACAGGCATGAAGAAAGAAAACTTTGCATATGTGTCTCTGCTCCAAGTGAGGAGTGAAAATGGGGCCAGCTAGCCAGAGCACAGCAATTAGATCTATATCTCCTATAAGAAATCATAAGGTCTTTGCAGGGATGTCTTCATTTTCAGGTGCTGGGACCTGATTCTACTGTCATTTTGTTTGTAAGACACAAGATGCACAAGAGATTGAACAATGCCTCAGGGGTAATAGAAATGTGAAGGAGCAGCACCCTTCCAGGCGAATCTCAACTCTAGCTCTACAAGTAAATTCTGCCTCTGTATATCCATCCTCTTCAGGAAGGTGAGCAGTTAAAGTAAGGACCTATCTAACTTAGACTATAAAATGTGTTCTCAGAAATTAGTTTTTGAAAATTTGATACAGGATGTCTTATATTACTAGAAAAACATGGATTATGTTACATGAACTCTTCTAGGGAATGAAATCATTAAATCTTTTAAGTCCCAAAATAACACTGAAGGAATCGTGCTAACCCAAAGTTGTACATTCACATTTTTGACAACCTTCGGGGTGCATACACATGGAAGCAACAAAGTGGTTTATCAAAGTGGCCCTTATATTGAATATTTTTATTCTATTTTCCACTCACTGGAAAATGCTAATCTTTTAATCTGCTTTTCTCCATTATAAGGAAAGTACATGCAAAAATTAGTTATGTGTCTTTACCAGCAATTAAGACTGTAAGCATCTCCAATGGGTATTTTTATAATCCACTGTCCTGATCTGCAATTCATGATGATGGAATTTTTCAGCTAATAGTTAACTATTTAAAAACCTGCAATTGCACTACTGGGTATTTACCCCAAAGATACAGATGTAGTGAAAAGAAGGGCCATCTGTACCCCAATGTTTATAGCAGCAATGGCCACGGTTGCCAAACTGCGGAAAGAACCAAGACGCCCTTCAACGGATGAATGGATAAGGAAGATGTGGGCCATATGCACTATGGAGTATTATGCCTCCATCAGAAAGGATGAATACCCAACTTTTGTAGCAACATGGACGGGACTGGAAGAGATTATGCTGAGTGAAATAAGTCAAGCAGAGAGAGTCAATTATCATATGGTTTCACTTATTTGTGGAATATAACAAATAACATGGAGGACATGGAGAGATGGAGAGGAGAAGGGAGTTGAGGGAAATTGGAAGGGGAGATGAACCATGAGAGACTATGGACTCTGAAAAACAACCTGAGGGTTTTGAAGGAGCAGGGGGTGGGAAGTTGGGGGAACCATGTGGTAGGTATTAGGGAGGGCACTTATTGCATGGAGCACTGGGTGTGGTGCAAAAACAATGAATATTGTTATGCTGAAAAGAAATTAAAAAAAAAACCTACAAAAAAAATATTCACCATTCTTTATTCCCTAGTTTTGGTAGAATTATACAAACCCAACAAGATTCAAAGGGAGTTTTAAGAACTGATCAGCAAATGGGAGTGTTCAGAAGAATATTACTAACATCAAAATTTGGAATCATGAAGATGTATTTCAAAAAACATCACAGCTCCCTGTGTCAAAAATTGCCATCCAAGTTCACTTACATTCTACTAGTCTCTTTCTTTCACTCACTACATTTATTAATTAAAAAATATTTCCTGGGTTGTCTAGGTGGCTCAGTGGGTTAAGTGTCTGACCTCTGCTCAGGTCATGATCTCAGGGTTCTGGGATTGAGCCCCATGCATTGAGCTCCTTGCTCAGTAGGGAGTCTGCTTGTCTCTTTCCCTCTCCTTCTGCCTCCCCAGTCCCGCACCCGACTCCTGCGTGCTCTCTCTGTCTCTATCTCTCTCAAATAAATAAATAAAATCATTTTAAAAAATCCTGATTACTTTGTCCTTTGTGCCAGATTCTTATCTGAAGGCTGGCGATATAGGAGAGACCAGCAAATGCTTTCTGTTCATGGAGTTTAAGTTCCAGTAAATGCACTTTTTTGTTCAAAATTTCTCATATATTATCTTTGTGAAATGTCTTCTCATTTCCTTTTCCTCTCTCTCTCTCTCTCTCTCATTTATTTATGTATTTATTGGTTTCACACTTGGGTTACTGAAATACTTACCCAACCAGGAGTACTTTTCTCCAATATTTCTCCTTTCTTAGCTAGTTTGCCCTCTTCTGCAAGATTTATTATCCTAAATAAAAATCTGAATTATGTCAGCACCCTGCTCAAAATCTTTTAATTGGTCATCATTGTCTGGAAATTCCCCAACATTGCTTCAAGGCTTTTCATTTTTTAAAAATAATTTGATTTTCCAGGATGTTCTGCAAATCACACCACTACATTAACACAAATACAAATACAAATACAAGTACAGATACTAATGCTAATACGAATATTAATACTAATACTAATGTTGAATAGCCTACTCTCAGATCTATCCTTGGGATTGTCCATGGTTTGGCTATTACTATACATCAGAGTTTCCTGCTCTCTTCAGTCAAAATCTTGACTTATTTCTGAAGAAGTTGAGGATACCACCTGTTCCAGGATATGATGTAGTGTATCTTCCCCCTTTGTATTCTCACAAACTACTTTTTCTTTTTGTAAGAGATCTCACAGTTATCTTTGTACCTATCTACTTTTCTACCTATTTCTAGGTTTTAGCATTCATGGGATTAAAAAGAAAAAAATTCTGAAGCTGAAAGAATCACTTCTTCATCCTGACTTCATCACTTGCTGGGTGACCTTGAGAAATAACTTCTCTCTCATTCATTTTACCACCACAAAGTATACTAGATTAATCATAAAATCAGGAGAGATCATGCATGCAGAAATCTATAAGGCATCAGGGTCCACATGGAGAGTACACTTTGAGAAATAAGGGTGGAAAACACGAGAGCGACAGAGACAACTCCAGGATTTTTCATGGCTGTATTCATGGTGCCTGACTCGTGTTGGGAATGTAACACAACTTTATAAAATATATTGATATATACCAAAGATTATTTCCAGTGTACAGCATGACTACTAAATGCTGGGTATTAAAATAAAACCCGAAGATTTTGAACACAAAACTATATCAACTTTGGAAGCCAGATGCTTGTGAACATATTTTTATTTTTTTCTCCGTTTCTTCCTCTGGTTGCCCTTTCCTAGGAAGGGAAGTATTATATTAATCCATAAAAAATAAGTAAGCTATATCATATTGCATCATATATTGACTAAATCTATACAGTACATTTTATTGCTGCTGTACTATAATCATTTTCCTTATTGCTGACTTTCTAAAAATTAGTCGCAATGAGAGCTTTAAGGCTTTATTACTATAGGTAAATTTCCTATTAAAAGAATCTTATTTTTCAGGGACCAACAATCCTGCAATTTAGATGTGGAAATTAACTTTATGACACATTTTCTTTTATCTCGTAAAAAGAAATTGTCCAAATCCAAAGGAAATAAGACTTTGAGTATAGACGAATGTTAATAAATATAAAAATGCAACCTACTGCAATACCACATTATGATACTCTACTGATTTTCACTGCCAACAAGTGCATTAATGTGTAGTATTTTCAGGGGGAATTAAGAGAGGGAACATTTTTTTGGCAAAGGATAGTAAAGGGTTCTAATTATATCCCCAAGAATATTGTAGTCTGCGTTTATTATAATCATATACGACTTTGGATACAAACTATCAAAAATAGTTTAGTACAATTCCTGATAACTCATGATTCTTTAAAAAAAGTGCTTAACTTAAAAGATTTTAGTAAAAATTGTAATATGGAATATTTTATATATGAAGTTCATCTCTCTAGAATATCAAACATATATAAAGGACAATTTTAAGATTGTGACAATTGTGTTGATGTATTTTCAACTGTTTACCTCCTATTATTAAATAAAATTCCCAATATTATTTGAATTTTAGCGATTACAATTTTTGATATAGATTTGGGCCAAATCTATACAAATTAACAGAAATTTGAAGTTTTTCTCAGGTTTGGAGAGAATTAACATTATATTATCTTAGTATGCATTGAATTGAAGAGTATAATCATACATATTTGAACAACCAAACACTTTCTGGAAATTTTTATTAAAAAAAAAAATGTAGGGGCGCCTGAGTGGTTCAGTCAGTTAACTGGCTGCCTTCACCACAGGTCATGATCCTAGGGTTCTGGGGATCCAACCCCGCATGGGAATCCCTGCTCAGCGGGGCATCTGCTTCTCTCACTCATTCTCTCTCTCAAGTAAATAAATAAAATCTTTATTAAAAAATGTATGTGCGGGGCGCCTGGGTGGCTCAGTGGGTTAAAGCCTCTGCTTTCAGCTTGGGTCATGGTCTCAGGGTCCTGGGATCAAACCCCCGCATAGGGCTCTCTGCTCAGCAGGGAGCCTGCTTCCTCCTCTCTCTCTCTCTCTCTGCCTGCCTCTCTGCCTACTTGTGATCTCTGTCAAATAAATAAATAAAATCTTAAAAAAAAAAATGTATGTGCTATACTCATGCAGGTCAAACCAGAGCAAGATCTGAAATTGCAAATGAAACATTCCAAAGACCCTAAGATATCTTTAGTCTGAATGATTTAGCTACAAAAACAAGCAAATAAACAAACAAAAAAAGCCCACCTTAATCATTTTTATTAAGCCTGGTACATCAGATGATGAAGTCTTATCTGGTTGCAAACTGTTCTTACAACTAGAATCAACTACTTATTCGCAGTCACTTAGTAGGCACTTAGAGGGCAAAGTAGAAGGACAAGAAGGAGGATGAGGAGGGGAAGAAAAAGAGAATAAACACTTTCACCTTGTCTCTGTATATAGTTATTTGCTTCCCAGATATTAGTTACTTATCATGAGGTCAGGGCCACAATGTCATGTCTGGTACTCACTTTCTGAGTACTTAAGGACACCACATTCCAAATAAACTTAATTATTTATGGGTAAAAGAAAGAAAATTAAAATGTGCACAAGAACTGTGATCCTTAAGACAAACAAAGGATTCAAATAAATAAAAGCAGTGTTTTCTATAAATCTGAGTGAAGATGAATTTTTACTAATTTTTTAGTAAAGATGAATTTGAACAGAGAATAAGCAGAAAACAGGGAAATATATACATACATGTACATATATATATATATATACTAAAGTCTTAAAATAAAAATTATCCATAATGATCAATGTGTACATTAATATTTGATTACTACTTTAGAGGTAATTCTTTTGGCTAGATTCCCAACTCGAAGTGACTATAAGAAATTATAAATTTATATCCTGGTATACTGGAAATATCTATTTTTTTGGTATGGGTGCCTGTCCCGTTAGCTAGCTTCTTGAAAGTAATGACTGGTTTTATTTTATTGTGATTCTAACATGCATGCCTGTACTGTTTCCTTGATGTTCAATGAATATTAACCTAGTAAGACAAGACCTGTTCATTCATGTGCTTATTCAAAATGAAAGAATATAAAATCTGCTCAGTATATTAAAAGGTCAATCAAAACCAGTCAGTTTCTAAAAAGGACTACTGTCACTTGTGAGGACCTGACAAATGTCACGCTCCTGGTTACTTTACCCTTACTTCCCAACTGATTGTGAGGACCTGCATACTTTGAATAGTAAGAGTAATGGGTAAACATTGAACATAACATACCTTCTACTTGCTTTATTCTGTTGCTTCTTCTGAAAGTGGTCAGAATGACAGTCATTGGACTTGTCACTTGTATGTTTTACTGCCTTGTGTGGTTTGCTGGTGTTTGGTAGCTGTCTTCTCATTTTCAGAAGGCATTTCACTATCTGCAATTTTTCTTCTTTGCCCTGTGGTCTCCAATACAGTTGTTTTTCACAAAACACAACCATTCTTTCTTGTCAGCAAAATCTGTCTGCTTCTGTCATTTCATAGGCATAAATATTCTGCTTCAAACTAGCTGAAAAACGTTCATACAAAATTTCTCTGCCTCACTCACATTATAGAAACGATGTAACCTCACGGTAATAATAGATAGTTAGTTAGAAATGCATTCACAACCCAGCTCAGTGAATAAGGTGGTTGCCTTATTTGTGACCCGATTTAAGTCATTAGATAATAAATATGTCAAAATGCAGTTATTGTCCGCTAACTAGCAATGTACAAGGCCATGATCATTTCTTAAGGACTGATGAGATAGAGGCTTGCTTTAATGAATGCTTAATAACATAGCCTTCATTTAAAAATCAAATCAAAATTTTAAAAAGCTGTTCTCAGAGATGCAGAATTCTTTAGATTTATATGTATTAGTCTGAACAGAAAGAAATTCATGAAGATTGCTTTTAGTGCACTTTTCAAAACAGAAGGGTACCTATTGCAAGTGTTCAAATCACTCTACTGGAATCTACATATAACTGCATAAAATGTTGTAGCCATGTCTTTATACAATGATAAAGTGTCTTTAAGGTTGTGCATTCTTAACTGTGTCATTGGCTTTACCTTTCCACCAATGATTACAAAAGTAACAAAACAGAACAAAACCCCCAACATTTCAACACTATATGAAAAGCACAAACAATTTAAATTCTGCATACATATATTCTTATTGCTTTTGTCACTCGTACATTGTATTAAATCCAAAGTTGTGAATTGATTAATCTATAAAAATGAATTTATAAATGGGATATTTTAAACATTATGGGCCATAGTCGGTATTTGAAGTTGACATTTTTTCCACTATAAATCAAACTATAAAAAATGCCTTTATACTACTAACAAACACAATCTAATCTATGATGCTCCTTAAGTATTTACTACACTGTGTACACTTCATTTCCAATGAAGTGTATGTAACAATGTTCAAAAACAAAATAAAAGATCTAAGTTACTGGGAACATATTTCCAGTCAGATCACGGGTTGTTAAGTTCTGCCTTCACCAAAGGTAAAACGTGGGGCAGGGGGTGGGAGGGCGGAGGGGGTGCTTCTCCAATCTGAACAAAGTAGTTATGCCCTTCAGGGCCTGCAGAAGGAATTCAAGGTAGGTAGGAGTGGGTGAAACTGGAGGAGTGGACGTGCAAATCCTGGAGATAAATATTCAGCTCAGTGACTAGTAGTAGAGCAGCAGCTTCAGGTAACAGAGAATAAAATAAGACTCATAAAGACAACATATCCAGGGTCAACCAATAGTTGTGCAATTTCTTTCCTCTTACTAATACTTGCCCCAGCCACTATTCTGCATGGCTGTTGAGAACTTCTTTCCTCCGTAGCTCACCAGAGACAATCCTCACATGGGATGGTTTGACTTATATTTTTTTTTGACTTTATGATAGTGCCAAAGTCATAATGGATTCGGTGGAAACCAGATTTAAGTGTTTTTAATTTTACTCTATGTCTAGGCTAACTGTATGTGCTATTCTCTGGTGATGCTGGGCAGCAGTAGGCACATGATCACGAAAATAAACAACCAATACACTGACAGCCATTTCTGTTCCCCTACAGTCATTCTGTTTTTCACTTTCAGTACAGTATTCGATACATTACACGAGATACTCAACACTTTATTATAATATAAGCTTTGTGTTAGATGATTTCACCCAGTTGTAGGCTAATGTAAGTGTTCTGAGCACATTTAAAATAGGCCAGGCTAAACAATAATGATAACCAGGTTAGGTGTATTAAGTGCATTTTCATCTTATGATATTTTCAATGAATAAAAGCTTATTGAGACATAGCCCCTTTGCAAGTCCAGGAAGATCTGTAATGGCATATAAATACACAGTGTCTCACCTACCTGCAACAAATCCACAGGGCATCTGTCTGTCTGATTACCTATCTCTCTACCTGTCATCTATCTACCTATCAGCCCTAGCCCTGTTAGGGAAACAGAAAGCTGAAGTTTACCTTTCTTCTTCACCTGCCAGTCTCTTTCTCTATAGAGAAGTAAAAACAAACATATCCATTCACAGACACAAAGTTCCTAATGAATGAACTAGCAACAAACAGAGGGACAAAATTCATCTACATGTCAGAAGGCAGTATCAAGGAAGGATCCCACAATCAGGGCACTCTGGCACCTGTCAATGGAGACATGGAGCAAACACTGGGAAGCAGGCAGGCATAGTCCTCTGGTTGCTGAAAACAGTGGTAGAGAGAGTTCCCTTTTCCAATACCTTTCCTTCTCTCCCTCCCCTTCTTTCCCCTTCCTTTCTTCTCTCTCTCTCTCTCTGTTTCTTGTTAAATGCATTTTGCTCCACCTTGCACCAGCCCAAGGAATCTGTGAATGTCTAGGAGGTGAAGGAAGAATACTGGGCAGCATTCTCGAGGATGGAGTGAGGGAAAGAGGCAATTTTAAGTGCAGGGGTAGAAAATGCTTGGGTCCAAGAAACACCTAACTGTGGCGACATTTCTTATGTGGCTATTCCAAAGTAAGATGTTTGAGTGACTCAGATTATTAAAATGTTTGAGTGACTCAGATTATTAAAATTGTCAGAGTACATAATCTTAGGTAGCTCATAGTTTAGTGTAGCTTTAAAAATCAATCATCCAAATAAATAGTTATCTGTATCTGTAACCCAAATTTCACTAATTTTAGGAGGTAAGGGGAACAAAATAACAGAAAAGCACCCAGGGGAAAAATACACACTGAATTATCCTTCCATAATATACAATGTAACTTTCACAGGTACATGATACTTTTCATATTATTTTCCTAAGTATTGGTTTAGGCCTCAAGAGGAGAAGACACAGAATTAAATTAAGAATAAAATTTCCCAATTTTCAAAGTTTTTGTTTTATACACACACATACACACACACACATAATCAAGACACATATAAAAAAAGTAAAATGTTAATAAAATACATGGTTTCAAAATATTATTTTTCCCATTTTTTTAACTTACTAAGGACTTTTAGATCGTCATGTAAATCTTGTAATAAAAATGAACTCTACATTAAGCAAAATATCAAGGAAAAGGAAAACTAAAATAGTACATAGCAAGTAGGGTACCAAAATACAAAACAGGAAAAAAAGAAAGGAGACCTATATTTCATACACTGAATCATTATCCACAGTAGTGTAGTTTGTATAGAGTAAAATGAATAATGATAATGATCTGGAATTATATAATAAGGAATATTTTTGGATACCTCAATAATTTAAACAATAGATTGTTTTTAATAAGATAAGTAGTAGAGAAAATGTGAAATGTGCAAATAAATAACTATTCAAGAAAGAAAGTTAAAAATAATCCTCAGGTGACACACTAGAAATATATTGTATCAAACAAGGCAAGACAACAGAAAACGGAGACTAATTCACAGTAAGAAGTCAGTATTTCATTGGCTTTGCTCTTTTGTCTTATCTCCATTATATAACACTTAGTTTTACATTATTTGTAAAAAGTGTAGAAATGGAGAGATTAAAACAACAACAACAACAAACAAAAACAAAACAACCCTCTAAGGCAATGTGACTACATTTACTCACTCAATACTTACTTTTTTCTGGACCTAAACCATCATTTGAAATATTGGTGAATTTGACAAGGAAAGTTGAAGATGAGCGGCTATTGCTAACATCTTGTTTCCCATCCCTCAAATCAGATAGCAAGCACATATGCTTTTAAGAAGGCATAGCCCACCACTGCGACTTTTGCAAGCCGCACTACTTGAGGACATGACCAGTGAAGATTTTAGCTCACAGGTCTTCTTGGCATTGTTTTCTGCTGGTGATTGATGGGATAAAAGGATTGCTAAAAGATTATGTCTCCCCCTCCTTCAAATCTTCCATATGTTTATAATGAAAACAATCACAGTGAAAAAAAAATAAAAAGCTGGTGAAATCAGCAATTCTTCCTGCAAAACTTGCGTAAAACGAACACAAATGCACAGATCAAAACCTAAAAAAAAATTGTTTGCTTCTTTCCTTCATTTTTGTAAACACAAGAGATAAGTTTATTGTATCAGTCAACCAAAATTGCTGATGATGCAAATTCTTCTCTAGCAGTTGTTCACTGGAGTGTTTTAACCTAGGTTAAAGACACTAAAGATCTTGAAGTATTAAAATTAAAAATATAAGGAGTACTCATTTTATCATACTTGTTAGATTATTTTATAGAAAAATATTTAATACCCTGAGCTTGGGTTTTCTTTTGAAAAATCCCAATTGAAGACTAAAAGCACTTCTGTGATTTAGATCAAACTTAAAAAGGATATACATAAAATCTGTTTTAATCAGGAAAAGTATCACAGAATTATATTACTATTGAAGAGCTATGTTTTTAATTCTTTAAGTTATTTAAGTTAGGTTTAAGAAGCGATTTAAGTTAGATTTAAAAGGGGAAGATTAAAGGAAAAAAATTACTTGTTCATTGGGACATTTCTTTCATGAAATTGCATTATATGTTGGAGATAGAAATAATATATTTCATTGTACCAATAAATAATAACTGAATAGTACAATACCCAAATATATTCCAACTGTTTGCAGTTTATTAAGTAAATATACATAATTGTTTTATCAGCCAATTAACAAAAAAAGACAACTATGCATATTTCCTTTGGCAATTTTTAAAACTATAGGCTGTCAGAATAAATTTGGTAGTATATATGGAAATAACTGTTAATAATTGTTGCAGATGCACTCGGTTTTTCCATTACTATCCCGCATCATCAATGTGATAAATAAAACAGTTTAAAACAAAGGTTTTTTTTAAAGGTATTGACATATAATAGAATTAATCAGATTTATTGATTAAAATGTCTTTTCTTGGCTTAAGTCCTGTCTATATCTTCCCCCAACTTTTTTTTAATTTTTTTTTTAAACCCAGGAGGAAAAATATAAACCACAAAAGGACACGTTAGTTATTATTCCCCTAGGAGGGTACATTTTCTATGTGATTGGCAGGGTTGGCACCCAAGTAAGCTGATCAGGCTCATCTGCATAGTTTCTGTCTTTGGTGCTAAGTGTGGTTTCCTGTCCCATCATCTTCTATCCCTGCTGTCACCACACTTGGGTTCCTAGGTAGAGGTATGTGTAACAGCTTTGAAAATCCTTTTGATCTCTGAGTTACATTCATCATAATATCACTCTCATGAAGCACAAGGTCAGAAACAAATTAACACTTCAGAAAAAACAAGTTGAAAGTGACATGATTGTAACTTGCTTGGTGAACTGCAGGTTAAAAGGCAAGCCAAAATAGAGAGCAAGATGGAAAGAGAGATGTTATTTATCTACTTCACAGTTTTCTTGGGTTAAATCCAACCAGATTGAGTGAATTCTTGAAGTTATGAACAACTAGAACAATGTAAATTTAAAAAATTTTCAAAACACAAAATCAGCCATTTAAAGAGTGATCACAGTGTGCAGTGTTTTTACTGAACTGGATATTGTTAATGGTGTAAAACAATGAGTAATCTCTTAAAATTATTTTTGGTTTCCTATATAGACAGATGCCATATCCTTACGTTATTTGATTAGCACTTTATGTGGCTCATTGCATTACAAAAAAATTATCAGACTATGCTATTTTATATACAATGCATAAAAGGAATATGGCAATCTTGACAAAGAGGTAAATTTTTAAAAGATCCATGAATTACAGTCAATTAAAACAACATAAGCCATAATATTGTATCATGGAATGAAGCCCAACAAGAATGCACAAGCATCAATCTGGTTCATGTGAATAACTCATTATACAGAATGTTTTACACCAAAATTCAATATCCATCAGGGAAATAAAAATTAAAGGGGAAAAGTGTGAGATCCCCCCAACTCCAAATTGTACTTAATACATGGTACCATCCCAGTTATAAAACAATGGCCCTATCAAAATATGAAAAGATATATACATAAGACTATACACAGATATTCAGAGTTCATGACTGAATTGATATTTGTCTTAGACACTTTTTTTTTTAATGGAGATTTTCTTCACAGCACCTGTAGATCTAGTGCAACGACAGGTCCAGGTGGTAAAACCTACATGGAGTTTCATTTATAGAATGATTCTAAAGGGAAAACTGAGCAGCAGTAATAACAACATGATTCATTAGAAGAAAATCACATCAAATGGAATTTTGTCTAATACTTCTAATATTTCAAATATGAAGCTAAAAGCAAAGTTACAACCATAATGATGTAGCGGGATTAAGGGTTAGTTTAAAATTATTTATCCAAAATTCTTACATGATTATTGAATTTATGCATTTATTTATTTACTACCTGATAGATACTAAATTCAGAACTTCTTAAAACCATTTTAAGCTTAATTATTTTGAAATTTGCTTTAGTTTGACTGTAACCATATTTTTATTTTCCTTTATTTCATAGTTGTCCCATTTTATCTACATGAGAAATTTCCTATTTTGTAGAAAAATTTTCAAATGAAGAGAGTATCTACAGAAGTGAATATAATAATCTGGGAGCAAAACTAAACCAAACATTGCTCCTTCCTTTGCATATTTACAAATTTGTCATAGCTGTAGTACACATTGCTCATAAATAACTGCCTAATTTCCTTCTTTTTTTTTTGGTTACTTTGAAATTATATTTTTAAAGGAATTATCTTTGACATGTATATCAATATTGGCATGATTTAAAATAAATGAATATGAAGAGTATGTGAAAATACAAACTACTACTTGAACCACCATGCAAAATGCCTAGAAATCAGATATAGGTTAAATTTGCCACGTGCTGTGTTTTTTAAAATTATTTTAAAATAAAAATTACTTATTTTCTTTAGCCTGTCTTCATTCTCTGACAATGCAAGAATACCTTTAGTATTATTTGTACCAAATATAGTAGACTTTTAACACAATTTTATTTTAAAAATATTTGCAAATAGAAATTTCACCATAAAAATTGAATAAAATATTTACACATTGTTTACCTCTAATACAAATATACAATTTTTGCCAATATGTATGTGGTTGTATTTTTTAAGTTACTTTACAAAAATGTGCATAACATGATATAATATTTTTCCCAATATGATTATCTTAAATTTTCTCAGTGAGTTATTTAGGTGTTATGTCATTTTTTTTTCCAATTCAATGACGAAAATGTAATTTATACCATTAAGACAGTATTTAAATTATGCATAGGAGTACCTACATTCCCATTGAAAAAGACAGGTACATAAAAATCTGCATTATCAATATTGTTTAAAGAATCACAGTTCAAATGTTTAAAAAAGGGATTGAAATTATTTAAAAAATGATGTTTTTTCTCTTTACAAGTACTATGTTCAAGCACATGGTAAAAGAACTTTGATATAAAACATATATAATAGATTTTACACTTCTAATTTATAAAATTTATTCAAAAATAACTGGTCTTAATTTTAGTTAAATACTATTATAATAGGCAAAGACATAGCTACATCAAACCTATTTATTTGAATACATTTACCTATTATTTTTATTTACTTTAAATAACAAATAGTGGTTATATTTTGCATAATAAATAGCAATTCAAATTACAATTTTTAATGAACATTATAACAGAAAACTGATTTGGTATCATGAAATGAGAGATAGTAGTGGGAAGAAAAAACTTTCTGAAACACAAAAATTCAACTTTCATTTTGATAATGTTAAATATTTTGAAAAGGTCCTTCTTTTGTGTTTTATTCCTTGTTATTCCACAAGGCTTGTCCTCTTAAAATGAAATTCATTTTTCACATTTATCATCAAATTTCTATGGGATATTTGGATAATACTGTTATGTCTTCTAAAATGGAGTAATTCAATGTAGTTGGTTATTAAAGTGTATATTTTATAAGCAAAAGGAAAATATCAACATGGCTTAATGATTTAATATTACATAAGTTCATATCTAATGGATCCTTATTTGGAAAGAGAACTATAAGAATTTGTAAAAGAATAAATAGTGAAGTATTTAAAACCCAAAAAGTCTTGTAGTTCTATTCTAATAGGCTTTAATGGACAAAAATAGTGATAGAAAAGAATTCTGAAGTACATGAATTTTAAATATAATGTTGAGGGATTAAAACATGTGGCTACAAAGTCAAACAGCTACATATTCTTAAGCCACAAATTCTCCAAGACGTTCAAAGTAACCACAAGAATATATTGTTCATCATACAAGAGTTGGTCAAAGTTAAAATGAAGTAAGAAAGAGAGACAGAATTTACACTTTGGCATCAAAACAGCTTAAAGACTTTTAAAATAGTGTGTTAAAGCCTCTTGTTCTCTGTCTCCAAGTTTAACAAAATATGTAAAGCACATTGCCTGTTATTTTAACCGCAACTATGAAGACAGCTAACATTTAAGCAATAAGTAAAAATTCCTAAATTATAATTGATGTCTAAAAAAGCTCAGAAAAATATGTCAAAAATACTCTACCCTATAGTCATGGTGCCTTAGGACTAAATGCAATAATATTTTTAAATATTAAAATTTTCCAACTAAAATATACACGGAGTCATCCCTAGAGAAAAATGTATCCCTGTGTAGGCAACTGCCCTGAGGAATGTATTATTCCTTCTGGATTACTTGTTCTCTGGAGGTAACATTCTCATTAAAAGGATGAACTGATTTTCTCATACCCAGGGGAAAACACATAGTGCCCAGAAAAGCTTTCTAAATAGATAAACACTTCATCAGCTTAAAACACCAGGAGCATATCTGTAAAATCCCTGAAAATTTCACAAGTCCCTCCATTAAAGTAGGCTCTGAACAGTAATGTCCACGCAGAACAGCAATCATTTCTTTGCTTAATTATTGAAAAAAACATAGCCAAGTATACCAACAAAACAAAATTAATAATTAACATTTAAAATTGGGATGTTTCATGTCTCAGTGCTCAAGACCTATTTCCACTTTTCCTTAACTATCAGATCTTTACTAGAAAAGGAGACTAAAAGTGGAGTCTTATGGAAAATATTTCCAGTGCTTATTATTATAAATTTATTTAAATTTACTAGCATTCTCCAAAGGTTTTCTAATAAATATTTGCATGCCAAGATACTAAACAGTCAACTAATATTCTTATTGATATTTTAGTTATCCGTGAAGTTTATACCAAGGTAAATGGTGTTGTGATAAGCAATTTAGGAAGTGTATAGTGTTCACTGAATTCACATTAGTCCTTAGACATCTATAAATACATATTCCTTAATTCATGAGGGGAGTGCCTATTAAATGCAACCTTTAGTTCCATGATGTGGTGATTGATACATTTGTTATGAAAAGTATGCATTTTTCCTCTGTTTCTTTGTTTATATGAATTGTGCAAGCAAATTAGAGAAACAAGTTGTGATCAAAATAATTCCGGATTAATGAAACCTCTGTTGCACTGAATAGTATTTGTAAACAGTATTTATAAAAAACAATATAAATGCTGTAAGATGATATTAATAAGGCCTTTTTGTCAGGTCCAAATGTCAATTTGCTACATTTCCAGTATCCTTCAAGATATTATTTTAATGTACTTGAGTTTTTGTTCTCTTCTTAATAGGGAAGGTAGTGATTTAATTATTTATGTTTATAGTAGATTTGTTTATAGTGGATTTGTCATTACCACCATTTTAAATTCTAAACATTAGAGCTCTCTGTATGTAATAATGTATAAAAACTCCTTGAAGCATTTGAGGAAGAACTCAGATTGCCACCGCGACTAATAAATAGCACTTGTAATAGTATATTAAAATATTGAGAATGTAGATAATTTCATTATTTGGATTAAAAGCCAAATTGATGCCACAATAGATAAAAGAAAATTAGTACCATTTGTTATGAATCATTACATAAAACAGCAGTTACTAAATTTAGAACATTAAAATGATGAATGTCATATACATATTTATTCTATCTTTTGTAATTAACTGCAAAAAAAAAGCCAAAGATCCTTAAATATTACATGTGTTTCGTATTATTGATACATCTTCCTATGATATTTATTATGGAATGTTATCTAACAAAAAATAAGTATGTCCAAGATTGTTTGAATTAAAAACCAAGTAATGGAAATTACCTCACACATAACTTCAAAATGTATTAGATGCAAACGAATTTAAGCCTATGTAAGAAAAAATTACCACCTAATTTAGAAACAGCCCTCAATTTTCTGAGAAATAAATATCGATCATATCTTCTGAAATATCCTGAAAATTCAATGTTAACCATTTCAAAGATTAAGAATATGTCATGAAGCCAACAAAAACTATGCCAATTCTATCCTTTTCAAAGAAGTTGTACCTTTAAATTTACTGTAAAGTTATCTACAAACGACCACTTAATTTTATAAAACCAAAAACCATACACAATTAATGAGAAATTTAAAAAATACAGTTCAAACTAATATATTAGAAAGAGAAAAAAGATGATTTTATCTGAAAAATATAATCATACCACTTATAGATATGTAGTATAAATAGCAGTGATAATTAATTAACATGTTATTAGTTTTAGAAAGAATCACAGTTGACATACACCCAGTAAAGACAATGGAGATCTGAATTTTTTAAGCTCTTCATAAACCACGCACATTATATTAATTTTTACAAATTGAAAATAAGGCAGAGACACAAAGTTGCCAAAGGATAAACCATCTGTAATGGAAAAAGGAACATATTTTGGAATTTTAGAATCATCTTTCTGCCTGTTGCCACTGGCTACCATTTGATATAAAATAAATAACGGGCAACTATTGTTTTGTTATTTCAGGTACAGCTTATTAAACTTTCAACAAATGAAAAAGTTAAGATTACATGATTATATAACCAAATCAATGGTAAAAAAAAAATTCAACAGACAGTATATTCATACATCAACGCTAATTCATGTTGTTTTAGAAAACAAGAAAGACGAAATCCAAAATTTCTTTACAAAGTATGTCAGTGTTTGGTCTTAAAAAAAAAGTCTTAAAAACAGATTTGGAAAGTTTGGGAATCCTATTATATTATCTCTTACCTCCTCTAAATAGACATCAATTTGCTTCCTCTAGATATACATCAAATTACAAACAAGTTATCACTAGCAATACTGAAGAATATCTTTCCTGTAGTCATTATTTTCTTTTCTCATAGTGAAAAAGTAATCTTGGCAATTCTGTCTCCCCCTTTTAAAAATTTTGCTCCTGTATCTATTGAATCAGATTTTCCAAGTTGTACCTTCCATCCTTGAAGCAATTCTCATAATATTTGATGTTTGACATATTTTCATTGAATTGACCTTTTGCACTGTTTTCAAGTACATCAGCAGCTAGACATTTGGGGAAAAGCTTCTGTTTATGAGCTGTGATTAAAATTTTCCCTCTGTAATATACTTCTTAAGTTAATATTGCAGCTCCCTTTAGGATGTCCCGGATTCTGTCAGAGTCAGGGCAGTTTGCAAAATTGGCTCTGGAGACTTGAAGTCACTGTAAATCTTCTATTTTCATTTCTAATAGAATATTCATATATATAGGCAACCGATTTCCTGATTACGAAATTACTCATTCTGGCTTTTTCCTATACTTAATTTTCTATAGTATAAACCTACATAGAATCTGCTACTTCATATATATAAAGCATTCATAAACTGAGCTCCTAGAGAACATTGACTGAAAATCCATGACCACGATATAAAAATTGTAATTTTGGAGGAACAAATTTTATTTAAGCATTGGTAAAAGCTCAAATGCCCTCATGGTCAAGAAGATAATATGATATTATATGAAGCTGCTAGGTTAAGACAATATGGAGGGGTGCTTATCCAGCCTAAAGGCATTCAAATTCAAATTTACTTTTTAAATGGAAATAAAATTGTCTGATCAAAGAAAAGAGAGTTTTTTCAGGATTTAGCCTGGGCGACCATTGTTTTACTATTTATAAATGCATGAAAGTGGCATTTTGTAAACTATATGTGCTATTCAGTTAATCAGTGTGTGTAATTTTAAGTACGTTAACATTCAAAGAAAAATTTCACCTCATATTTAGATGTTTTGTATCAAAGCTGATTATTAATGGGTGACAAGTCCATATTGACAATTTAATATCCACATCCTCCCACTTACATTAAGTCATGCTTACATAGTGCTTGATTGTTACATTAGGAAAAATGTGAGGTAATCATATTTTTAATTTAACATTCTGAAGGGATGTCATTAATTTGAGGATACCTTTAAAATTCATGTAAGCAAATTGGAGAAATATAACAACTTGTTCCTTTCAAAAATTTTCGAGAGGTAAATGATTTGAGTTGCAAGAATTAAACATAATGATAGAGAGCATTGTCAATATGTTTAAAACTGAACTTTTAAAGGAAAGAATAGATAAAAGCCATACTGTGACAAGATGACTCAAGTGTAAAAATTCTTTTTTTTTTTTTAAGATTTTATTTATTTGACAGAGAGAGATCACAAGTGGGCAGAGAGGCAAGCAGAGAGAGAGAGAAGAGGAAGCAGGCTCCCTGCAGAGCAGAGAGCCTGATGTGGGGCTCGATCCCAGGACCCTGAGATCATGACCTGAGCTGAAGGCAGAGGCTTAACCCACTGAGCCACCCAGCTGCCCCTCAAGTGTAAAAATTCTTAAATGAAGACAGAGTTCATAGTTAACTTATAGGTCAAAAGATCACGTAAACCTTATGGAATTAGCAATTCCATACAAAGACCCTTCCTAAATGTTTTCTGTATATACAATTTTGTTAGCTTTGGAGAAGATAATGTTAAGATTAGAATCCAAATACTCAATATTAATCTTCTAAATTTTTTTCTTGTTAAAATTTCTAGGAAGATACTTAATTTTCATCTAAGACTTGTGGGTCTTTAATCATAACAAGGTAACAAAAATATCATTGCACTGACTGAATTTAGATGGCAGTATGGTGAATGATTTCACATAGTCTCTGACATATATGAGCAGTTAAATGTTCACATTCGTAAGTACCTATTTAAATATACAATTCCCTAGCTTTATAAATTTGAAGATAATTATAAAATTGCAGGATGGAATTTGAGTGAAATGAAATTTAATTTACAATTTAACAGTGCTAGCTCATAACTGTCTGTTTTAATATTTGCTACCTAAATGTGAAACAAACAAACAAAAAACACAAAGAAAAAATACTATGGGTATTTGTATACTTTAGGGGAACTTTACTAAGAGCAGAGTGTAGTAATAAAAAGAAAAACATGTACTATGAACTTTATATGGAGAGTGGAGATTTAAAGCTGATATTAAAAATCAGGGTTTAAATAAATTTAAAAGGTATATGTTCCCCATAATTAGTAGTATTTTCAGAAGTGAAACACCCCTTTTGCCTTTGGACGTAAATATAGGAAAAGTATTCTGTTGTTGTAATATTAAAAAACATGACCTTTGTATAGGTAATTTAAATAGATGTATCATTACAAGTGAAATGTTTTATTGATCAACTATTCATTTTTACATATTAATTTTTATATTTAATATTTAAATTTTTAGTCTACATGGGCTGGATGAACTTCTCATCGATAAAACATGCTGGTCAAAAATTTACTGGAGTATCTGACAAAAATTTTTGCTAATCAACTAACATGGGTTTACTGCCACCCGTCATGTTTTATTTAAACAGGCACACATCTGGGGTGCCTGGGTGGCTCAGTGGGTTAAGCCTCTGCCTTTGGCTCAGATCATGGTCTCAGGGTCCTGGATCAAGCAAGCCCTGCATCATCAGGCTCTCTGCTCAGCGGGGAGCCTGCTTCCCCACCCCCCCTCTCTGCCTGCCTCTCAGCCTACTTGTGATCTCTTTCTGTGTCAAATAAATAAATAAAATATTAAAAACAACAACAAAAACAACAAAACAAACCAGGCACATATCTAATTACAAATTGAAAATAGCAAATTTGGTTTCAATATCCAATACTAAGTCTTATTTTTAAGGAAGCATAAAATAAAATTTTTAAAACGTGTTAGTGGGCACCACTAGAAATTATTATTCATGGCAGAAATAAATTTATAAGAAAATCTAAAATGCATATTCCAGAACACTGAAAAGCCACTGAATTTTCCTACTTGCATATATATGATTCAATACTAAACAATCAAAATTAAATTTGAATTCAATTTGTATCATATGTTAAAAATATTTCTTAAAATCGAATGATCTGTAAATAAGTTTGTCGAAATGGACCATGATATTAATTGCCTTCAATTCCCTAAAGCCACAATACCATTTCTTCATAGGTTAAATTTAAAAAAGAAAACCATTTACCCTTGGCAACGCGGTTTCATAATTTCTACTTTTAGAAAAGTGTAATTTTAAAACATGTATGTGTTCATTTTGTAGTAGAAATATACAATATTCTTTCATACTCTGAAGAAGGTACCTAATTAAGAAAAAAACTCTTTGGAAGATTTCCAATCAATATATCACTATGAACATTTCTCTTCTTCTATAAAAGGAACTTCCTGATATCTAATAAAAATGTATGCTGATATAATTAGCATTATGCAATACATCATTACATTTTGACAGTAAATAGAAAGTGAGAAAGTAAAATTATTTCATATTTGCATTACACCAATTCTTTATGAAATATTTATGTTTTGATCCTCAGAATTTTTTTATAAGAAGAAACCTAATTCACTCAAACTTAAAATGTTGTTCTTTTAAAAATGAGTATAAAAGTTATTCACTTTATAATACTGGTACAATTACCATGAGAAATATTTGACTTGTGTCTTGTAAGTCAAATAGTCTGCTATAAACAGGAAGAAAAGAGTATTTACTGTTGCCAGACTCTAACATTATGCTGTATAAAATTATTTCTCTCAGTCTAACATGTCTACAGCATAGACCATGAAAGCAGAATTTGAAATAACTTAAAAATTTTTGAAATATAAAGAACTCCAGATGAAAATTGAGTATGCAGTGCTCTCCTTGATGATATGTATTTTTGTATGCCATATACATGCTATATGAACTGATGGAAATACATATGGATAATTATAGAAAGGTACTAGGTTGAATTAAAATTAATGATAAAATGAGCAGTTGTCAAATGTAGTGTTAACTGACATAAGGTTCCTTTGGATCTAGATGTTACATAATTATTTTTATGAACAAGACTAAGGTCCACCCATCTTCTTTAATTTTGTATTGGCAAAAATACATATATTTGTAGTAGCCAAAAGGTAGAGAACATGGAGGGGTTTGAGAAACGTTATCCATAAATAAAAGTTAATTTGGTAAGTTAAATTACCTCTTAACATTTTATTTCCTTTGAAAATCAATTAATTAAATGCTCCCATCTTTAAACATTTAAACCCATTTTTTTGTTTTGTCTTTAGGTTCTTCTTTCTCAGTGTAAAATTTAGTCTTAAAATTGGGTAACTAAGTATTTTGCCACCCCTGCAAATATCTTAATTTGGAGCCACCTGAAAAGTACAACAAGAGCATATTCCTGAATGAATTAGAAGCGTATTTGTGATCTGTTTTATTTTCATTAATTTGGAGTTGTGTGACCTGGAATAATCCACTGAGCTCTTGAAATTAAGAAGCTAGTTTTTGGCATTTCAAACAGGGACTGAACTCCCTCTCTCTCTTGCCCTACTGAAAAACAATGAAGAGAAAGGACAAGAGAAAAGAAGAAGGGAGAATGGAGGGAGATGTAGGGAAAAAGGAAAGAGAGTCAGGAAAAATAGAAGAGGGAAAAAATGTATACATATTTAATTTGAATAAAGTTGCTAACAGCGTAACTTAGTAACAAGGATGGAATTAATGCCATAGGGCAAGAAACTGGTATCTTAAATTAGGTTCTTAAGTCCTGACCTTTTACACATTATGGGTGGATGTTTTCATTGTACACTGTTAGATTTGCCTATTGCAGTTGAGGCAACAGTGGTGAGGGACTGGATATCCGGGACATTTACCCAAATCTTACACTTCACATGTGTAAAGGTGATAATCTTGCCTAAAAGAAAGAGGGGTTCCAAGTGCATTTATGCTAAAATCGATTAACACATAATTTTAATCAAGAGTTTAGCTGTAAATAATTTGAATATTAGCATATGAATTATCACATTAACATAGAATATATTTACTTTCGCTGAGATAATTGAAGTATTTACACTATATTCACATATAGACAAAAATAAGATTTCACAATGTCTACCTGGAAATATATTTGTTTGAGATTCTGCAACATATCAAATGGAACAAGCACAAAGAGTAAGCTTAGTTTGCATCCAAATTTTAATTGATGCCTGAAATATTACATATTGTTCTCCAAAATTCTACGGAGAGAATTTGCAGGGTTCCTTAATCCAATCATATACCACTGATATACCCAATTTAATTGTTTCTTCAGCAAACAACCTGAAAAACCAAAAATCAAATATTCGAAACCACACAACTTATGTTCTATTGTATATGTTAACGTATTGGCTGGATGCGATGAATAAGGACAAAGATAATCCATTTTTTAATTCTACGCAGTTCCATAATTCTACATTTTAAAAATTTTCAAGTTTATTAGAGCAGGAATGAGTTTACTTTTATCCTTATAATAAAATTGGGAAAAATATAATTCAAAAAATTAGAAGTAACCACTTTTCATAAATCATATCATTGTTATTTTTGAGATTAAAAAAAAATGTTTGGACACCTTAGGAAGAGTAGAAGTACAAATGAGCTATCTAAATAAAGCGTATGTGACAAGATTATGTGCAATAGTGCTGGCTTGAAATAATAATATTATTTTGTAAATCTTTGAAAAATGCATCAACAAACTTTCTTTGGAAGCTACTTACATTGTTCAGAATTTCATGTAATTCTTATCTCTTTTTAAGCATCAATTAAGAAATAAAACTTAGTTACATGGAAGATTCCACTTTGTATTACTATTTTATAATTTATACAATGCTGTCATATCTACATATAACATTGAGGAAGTGATTTTGACCTTGAAAAAATAACTCCCATTGTGAAGAAAAATTTGTAACAACCCCAATTGTGAAGTCAAATGCTATTATTTATTTTTATTTTCTAATCCTGGATCTAATATGGTGGAGGTAGATGAAGAGTAAGAGATACTTTTTTTTTTCCTTTTCATGATAATATCATGGCATTATTAAGATTGTTACTTTCCCCTTTGAAAGAAAATTTTGGAAGGGAAAATGTTGCACAGAATGGGGATAGTTTATTTCAATTGACGGAAGTAGGATTACTTTTTTTTTTTTTTTTAAATTCCTCAGGGAAACTGTTACCACCTGTTCAATCCAAATTCAAGCAGTTTCTGTCAATTTACTCATGGGTGAATGCTGCCTCTTTGTGGCAGAATGCCATGGAAAGTGTTCTTCAAACATAAAGTTCATGAACAGCCCTTGATATTGTTTGTACACATTTCTGGTGAGATTACGGGAAAATCCACCAACAGCAATGAAGCACATGGCTCTTTAAGTTTCAGATTAATTCAAACATTTCCTACCCTTAAGTATTAACCTAAATTCACCGGCAAACTTTACTCAGAGGTGAACAGCTTATACCCAGTAACTTTTGAACATTTAGGATATAGATCAACTTGAGATAAAGAATCCAACATAATTGTGGAAGATAGTTTTACACGAGTTAAACTTAGGAAAACTATGGGAATACTGGAAAATTAAGACACTACAGGAGTTGTAGACTGAATAAATAATACTGACATAGCAAAATACATAACATTGGGAGAAAAATGAATAGGCAGTATATTACTTACCACGGTCCATGTATTAGATGAATACTTCAGTAAGGAAAGAAAGTGTACAATTGAAATTTCATTAATAAACATATTAATGCCACATTTAGAAAAAACATAATTCCCTGAATTTGCAAAGGTGAATTTTACATATATATATATACATATATTAAAATTTGATAATTAGGGCAAATTTTTTAATATTAAGAATGAAAGTTAGCTACTACGTCCTAATTGTTAATAATGGAGATTCAATCACACATAGCTATTTCTTTTGCACCTTAAGCAATCATTACTTCAGTCCCTCATATTTGATATAGTTATCAAGTGTTTATTCAGAAACTATTTAAAAAATTACATGTGCTGGGATACATATGAGACTGTAACAACAGTAGCCCCATCTTACAGAGATCCTGTTTGTGGTTATCATCATTGCTTGCTGCCCCAGAGGGTTAAAGACATTGTATAGAGATTTGTACAGTCCATCGTTTGGTCTTCTGAGGTGCCAGTAACATGTGGATCTGTACAAATGCAACTGGGTTTGGTTAAACAATCAAAAATCGGCTACAATAGTAGTCAAATCAATACATCATTTTGGTTGACTAATAAAAATACTTTTAAGTCTTCTCTAATAAAACCAGAAACTTGCACATGATTCTTACTGGAATGGCCCAATTAATTGCCCTCATTTTTTTCTCTTATCCATTGGGATACAACTTGTTTGTTTATTTGTTTTTAAATGACAGATCCAACTGGGTGGGTTGCATTGATTATACGATTTTCCCATTAAGTTCTCCATATGTTTAATGATTTAAAATGCCTTCCTGATATCACTTCAGTTTTGGAAATGCAGCTCCTAATATAGTGCGACACCTCTGTGAAAATCATAGGCTAAATAGTGAAGGAAAGAGAAATGCTAAATGTGTATATAAAAATAGGTGCTACAATAAAATATTTGTATATTTCATCAATAAGTTATTTTGACTAATCAATTATGGATCATATAGCTCTGTAATTTAATGATTTGTCCACATCTAAGGTGATCCTTTTTCAGATCACAATACTTTTGTTTTTAATTCAAATGTCCAGAATGCATACAAACACATCCTTTAAAAAGAAAGGAAAAGTAATGAGAGAGGAGGGAGGGAGGCAGAGAGAGAGAGAGAGAGAGAGAGAGAGAGAGAGAGACTTGGGGGTGGGGGGAGAAAGGGAGAGAGAACAAACTTTCTATTAAAGTTGGGGTGTGCTAATCTCTCCACAAAAGCCATTTAGACCCACCCATGGCTTAAAGGGGAGGAGGAGGAGAGGAGAGAAAGGGAACAAAAGAGGAAGAGTAGAATCTAGGCGCTGCCATCTTCCACCCTTCTTAGCACTTCCAACCACTACAAAAATAACTGCGACCTTTAACAAGTCACCTGCGCAGCAAACTGCCCTCCATAAACCCTTCTCCTCTCCGCCCCCACACGCAAGAAGAGAAAGTGATGTGCCCAGTTTACACAAATGTTTTCCCCACGTGTAAAAATTAAAAGGAAGTTGCACACCCTTTCAGTATCTTCCGCCGAAGCTGAGAATCTCGTGCCAAGGCACTTCACCCTAAACGTTGAAACAACACAATTAATCAAATGTGTTCACCGTGTGTGTCTGCTTGCTTGTTTGTTTTAAATGCAAAAGCTCCCAGGGAGTTTCTCTGCTTTTAGAACTGGCTAAATGTGGTCTGTTTTTCCAGCACTTCGAGGTAGTCCGGCTCAACGTTTAGTTTTGCTTTTAACTCCAGATACTCGTTCCGGTTGGGTTCTACAAAGACAGCACTGGGGGGGCTGTAGAGCACCGGTTCCCGCAGCCTGCTGTCCCCGGCCCCCGGGTGCAAATACTGATGGGGGCGTCTCAGGTCATAGTTGGGGGAGAAAGTGTAAGCAGCGGGGCTGCACGGAAATTTGGGATATTCCGGGAGGCTATTGCCGGCGGGGGTGGTGGAGCAGTGTTTGTCTGGTTCCAAAATGCCCCTGTAAAAGCGGTCGGCGTCCTGCACCGGCGACAGTAGGTCCTCCCGGGGCTCGATGGTGCTGACGCTATAGGCGGGACTCCGCAAGTGGTGGCTTTCCCGCCTCTCCTCCTCCCCCGGCTGCAGCTGCAACTGCGGCGGGGGCTGCTGCTGAGGCTGCGGCGGCGGCGGCGGCGGCGGCGGCTGTTGCTGCAGGTGGTGGTTGCTGCTGTAGGTGACCTTGAGCTCGTGCAGGTCTTTGTAATCCTCCACGGAGTTGCCCTCTCGAGAGCGGTAGATGGGGTTTTTGCACATGTGGCCCAGTGGGTGGGGGATGTACTCATACACGTGGCCCGCGGGCGTCTTCACCTTGGGCAGCGCGGGCCCGCGGTGGTGCACGTGCGCGTGCGGGTGGCCTCCCGCGCCGCCGCCGCCGCTGTACACGCTGTACTGCATGTTGAAGGAGCTCACGTCGGAATTGTTGGTGCTGGTGTGGTCGCTCTGGTTCTTCTTCCTGCGCTTCATAACCAGCACGAAGAGCCCCGCGGCCACAAAGACGGACATGATAAAAACCAGCAGCAGGCTGAGAATCAACACGGACAAGGGCACCGACGACGCCCCTCCTCCCGCGCCCAAGCCCGCGGGGGCCCCGGTGCTGTTCAACCGGACCGCGGGGGTCACCGCGCTGGTCCTCGCTGGGACTTGGATGGAGGAGGGCGTGGGCGTGGAAACCACCACGTCAGAGTAGTCTGGGCACAGCAGCTCCGACTTAATAGAGCGCATATCCGTCTCCGCAAACTTCTTGGGCGCCTTGCAGATGACCTCGTCCACCAACACACCCACTTTGAGCTGCTCGACCCACAGCTTCATGCCCACCACGTCGCAGGTACAATCCCAAGGGTTGTCATGCAGGTCGATTTGGATGAGTGACTTCAGCTGGTCCAGAACTCCACTCACGGGCAAGGAGGTGAAATGGTTACTCCTTAAGTTCAGCCTGAGAAGGGTCAGGCCAGAGAAGACCCCTGCGGGCATGGTCTGCAGGAGGTTGTTATTCAGGAATAGCAGCTGGAGGTTTGGGACCGGATCGAAAGTCCCAGACTGAATCTCACGTATGAGATTGTACTGGAGGAAGAGATACTGCAGGCTTTGCAGGCCGTAGAACAACTCTGGGCTCAGCCTCTCTATCCTGTTGCCATTTAGGTAGAGGCGCCTCAGGTTGTTGAGATCCCCAAAGGCGCGGTCCTGGATCATTGAGATGCGGTTGTTGCCCAGGTGTAGGAGGTCCAGCCCCGTGGCCTCCAGGAAGTCACTCCTGCGCACAACCGCAATGTAATTCTCTGTCAGATACATTTTCTTGGGGTTGTAGGGCTTGGGCTGCAGTTCTGCGATGCTCTCGATTTTGCGCTCCTGGCAGTTGACGTTGAGGCCCAGATCCGAGATTTGTAGGTTGCAAGTGCACGCTGTGGGACACTCCAAAGGCACCGGAGATTTGGTCTGGTAGGCGATGCTGGGGCCATAGTTGCCGTAGCCCAAGTCCTTGGAGGGCTGCCGAGAGGTGGGGCGCACTCTGGGCTTGTTGGGTTGGCGGGTCCCCTTAGGGGGCTTTAAGGGGGGTTTGTAAACAGCAGAGGAAGAAGTGGCCACTGAATTCACGGAGGCTGGGGTAGTGTGTAAATACCCCGTGGTGCTCAAAGGCGTCTGTGGCCTCATCTCATAATCTGAAATAAGTTTCCTTGGGCAAAGTTCCTGTTTGGACACCTCATCCAGATCTCTGCCATGTAAGCGGAAGGGGGTCTCACAAACCACATCCCCCACCAGGGCAGAGTAGGAGATGCTGTCCAACCAATCCTTGAGAGAGATCAACTCACAGGAGCAATTCCAGGGGTTTTCTTCTAGCTGTAACTCCACAACTTTATCCATGTGCTGCAACAGCCCCACATAGGGCAGAAGTTTCAGCCGGTTCCCTCGCAGGTCCAAGTGCGTTAAGGGCACAAAACGGAAAAGGTTGTTGGGTAAACTGGACAGGAGATTGTCATTGAGGATAAGCACCTGCAATAAATGCAGTTTCCCAAAAGCATTGGGTTCAATGACACTGATGTAATTGTAATCGACCTGTAGGTACTCCAGGCTCTCCAGGCCAAGGAAGGTATCATCACGCAGAAGTTCCAGTTTATTATTGTTCAGATGCAATCTCCTTAAACCCCGCAGCCCATGGAAAGCCCCAGTCTCAATGTCCTGGATCACGTTGCTACCCAGATGCAAAATTGAAGCCCCAGTGTAATTGACAAACTCATTGGGATAAAGACGGTTCAGAAGGTTTCCAGACAACAAGAGGTGGTAGATTGGGAAACGGGGAGGGCTAATTTCAGAGAGGCTGATGATACCCCGGTTTTCACAGCTCACAGTTAAAATGCCGTCTTTTTCCTCACAAGGACATGCATTGTCACAGATTTCCCCATAATAATCGATGGTTTCTGCACACGAAAGGACGAGAGATGTTAGAGCAAACGCTAGAGTCTGCAGCATCCAGCTATGCATTTTTCTGTGAAGGTCCTGTTCCAAAGTTACTGGGGGGCAGCAAGTGTGCATTTTACCTCCTGCAAGGGAGAGAGAGAAAAAGGAAACAACAGAATATGACAAAAATTGAAGGGATTCGTAAGAAAGTCTCTCTTGGCCCTAATACTATTTCTCTGAAATCCAGAAGGAGGGGATATGAATGGCATCCCCCCACCCAGTGGAACACCGGCATTCTTCAGACTTTAGTAATATCTCATATTCATTTTGATTTAAAGGTTGATTTCATTTCCTAATGAGTACAACAGGAACATGCTGCCCTCTACAAGATAAGGGCAGGTTAAAGTCCCATTTTAGTGGCTTTCCTTGCTCCCCCCTTTTCAAAACCAATCCATAAATATACATAAAATGGCTGTCAGTTCAGTTTCATGGTTCTAATTTAAGAGAAAAGAAGCACCATTTTACAGGGTTCCCCACCTCACCTATACCAAACACGTCTGCCTTTCTTTCAGAATCTACTCAGTTAACAGTTCACCGTGAAGGTCTCCCATTTTTCACAGAAAAGCAAAGAGTCACAATACTTGGGCTATTTTAAACCATCGCTGGAAATGCCAGGGTGGGAACCTAAAGAATACTTTTCAGAGGCAAAAAAGATGTAAGATAATGCATCAGAAGGACCCAGAAGAAGCTCTTAAACCACCAATTGTCTTCAGGAGCTTTGAGGAAGGAGAAAAGGAGAGCGCGTTCGCTTCGATGGTGGACTTCACTACCACGCTTTTAAGCAGATCAGTGTCCTAATTGCATGCACGGTGCCACTTAGCAGCGCTTCTCTGAGAGCGCCCTGCGTCCACTTCTCCTCATTGATCATGTCAGCGACGCTACCAAACCGCATCTTTAAGCCACAGAAATAGTTCTGCACGTTGGATTACAAAGAACTCAGCGAAGGCATCCGCAATCCCGGAACACCTCCCGATACCTGGAGTTTAAAGAGGACGTTCCTACCGCTTACCGGGAATCAGCTAAAAGTAAACCAAGGGCCAGCGCCAAAGCTTCCCTTACCTCCTGCTCCGCGTCTGTTTGCCACGGTATGCAAAACTAACCCTCCTGAATTAGCAAGATTTGGACTGAACTACCACCTCACTAGATCCCCATCATCTTTGGAGTTGTTTAGTACATTTAATCGTCAATATTTTACTCCCCCCCCCTCATTTCCCCCCTTAAGAGAAAGGGCACTCTGGCTGATTAACAGGCAAAATAGAAAGGATGAAGGGAGGAAGAAAGGCAAGTGACATAGGTCTGTGCTTTAATACCCGAATTTCATTTCCTCAAGGAATCAGTTTGAAGCCCTTCCTCTTTTCTTTCTCGATTTCTTTTTTGTCCTCTTAAAGGCTTCCTTCGACTTCCTACTTCGGGTCGACAGCGGTACTCAAAAAGGAAAGGACATAAATGGAGAGAGTATGTGAGTGTGTGAGTGCGTGTTGTGTTGGTTGCGGCGAGGGTGGGGGGACGGGGGACGGGAATTTGATAGAGACGCTGGGCTCTGGGAACCCATGCCTTTTCTCCAGTCAACCTTGCCTTTGCCTCGCCACCACCGAAGTCTGATGTCAAATCGCAACCCAAACTAAAGCCAAGACGTTTCTGAGTCATGGGTTCAAGCCTTGAGACTCGATCTTGCTCCCCTAGCCGAATCCAGCCCGTGTTATTAAGAGCCCCTGCATTCGCACGCACATGTGCAAGTGTGCCTGCGAATCATTCACGTGTGGCCACCCAGACGTGTCGAGACGAATCGGAATCACAGTGTATAAACCTCTCAAGTATCTCCGACCTCCCAAGGCAACCGCAAACGCCTCCTGGCTTAAAAGCGGCAAAAACACCCCCTATGGAAAGCAAAACGTTTACCTTGAAATTTCAGTTCTCCACTGGATCAAATCTGCACATCCATTCAGCGGGGGTTGGGCCCCCTCCCCCTCCTTCCCACTGCTTCCCCGCCCCCATTCCCCTCCCACCCTTTCTGACAGCCCATTGCAAATTGTGTCCAGCCGGTATTAACCTGGAGCGTTTACAACTTTAATTCAGTTCTGGTTAGCCGGGGTCGAAGAGCTTCCTCTCACCCCCACTCTCTTTCTCCTCCTTGCCATCAAAGGAGCCCAAAATTTTGAGAAAATAAAGTTGAATGAGCCGGGGAAGGCTGACATTCTGACTGGCAAACGCACCTCTGATGTAAATTAGCGGGTGCGTTGCACATTCTCAGATTATCACATCTCAGATTATTATTATTATTTTTTTGGAGGGTGGGGGCGGAGGGACTGTATTTGTTTGCTCCAAAGAATTTAGACCCTAAACCATCGCCCTGTACATCCCTCATTAAAAAGAGTGGGGCTGCGCGGGCTGGAGCACAGCACCCAGGCCGGACCCGTTGCTCTGGGCGCAGCTGCTCCCACAGCGGCCCAGGCAGAAGCACCCGGAGTTCCAGGACGCGAGGCTCCCTTCCCCCACTCCGCCCCAAAGCGAAGGAAGAGAAAGGGAAGGAAGGAGGGGAGGGAGGACAGGGAAAGAAAGCCACCCCGCTGCCACACACACACACACACACACACACACACACAGGAGCGTCTTTTGCAAAGTAAACGGTCGACTTACCCCGTCTCACATCTCCAGGGCCCACTCATCATAGCCGCCCGTATACAAAATACCTCTTTGGGGTGTGCACTGGATTTCCTGAGCCCAGGCAGGGCAAGAAGGCGGAGAGCAGTGCGGTCCAAGCTGCTGAAGGAAAGAGGCGCCCGGACGCCGCCAGCCTGGGGCCGCCGCCGCGGTGGCGACCAAGGGTTCCGGGGCTCCCCAAACGGCTCTCCCCGGCACTCTCCGTGGTAGTCGGAGTGGGCAGCGGGGTGGGGGGGGAGGGTAGAAGGGGGCGATCGCGAGCGGCCGGCAGGGATGGGAGGAGGAGGGGGAGGCGGAGGACCGGCGGTAGAGGCGCCTCGCGGTAGGGGCCGGGAGCCGGAGCCGGAGCCGGAGCCGGGCGGGGCGGGGAAGGAGCTGTCGGAGAGGGGGGGAGGCGCGGAACCCGAGGAGGGGACGTGAAGGCTGCCTGGCACCGCCGGCCCCTCCAACGTGACGGTCAGCCCCGCCGAGCGATCGTACCCGCTCACACTCACGCTCACTCGCACAGTCGTTCCCACCCGCGCCACCGCGCGATCGCAGGGTCCCAGGCACCCTTCGCCGCACTCCCCAGGCGGGTACTTACAGTTGCCATCTGCATAAGGGGCAACTTTCTCCAAGCCAGCAGCAGCCGCCGCCCCCTCCAGCAGCCTCCGGCTCCACGTACCCTTCGGCCTGGGTTCGCGCTGGCCGCCCCTCCCCTCCCCCCTCGGCTTTCCTCCTCTCTGTCTTCACCACATTCCCCCCTGGTCAGTGGCGCACGCCCGGGGACTAGCCAGAGGGAGCGGGGCGCGGGGGTGTGCATGCATCTCCCGCCTTCTTCTTGCAGCGCACACTGTACATGGTAGTGAGGGGGCGAGCAAAGGTGGCACCGGCCCCTCGGCTACTCCCGCGGCGGCTGCGGCTCCTGCGCCGTCCTCCACCCCCCGCGCAGCGGCGACCACCGCGCTGGGATCCCGCCGCCGCTGTCCCCTCGCCGAGTCCTTCGCCGCCGCCGCCGCCGCCGCGGCCCCTAATTAGTGTTTGTATGGTTCCCGCATCCTCTTGGCGGTTTCATCGCTCCCAGTATTTGCAGGGGTTTTTCTCATCCCTTCCCCAGATGCGGCGCACGATCGTCATTATTTGGAACTCTCTATCTCCGACATCCTTTAGGGGGCCTGGGGGGACAGGAGCAGCGTTGTTCTACGCCTGTGGCGTGTCCCGGCAGCCTGGCGGCTCTAAAATACTCAGAGAAAATCGCGTCTTCCCTCCCGGGCGCTGAAAATGTGGCAACACGGTAAGCATCACAGGGGTCTCTGAGACATCTGCTCCAGCTCAGGGCCCCGTCCAGTGCACTTGTTTATTGTCGCGCCGCTGGTGCGAGCCAAGCTGCAGCAGACATGATGGGCCCGGGTCGCAGCGGGCACTCAGTGGCCGATAGATGGCAGCCGAGGGCGAGGGCGTCCCTGGATTCGGGCGGTGCAATCGCAGCACCCCTTGGATGTCACATTTGTGGGAGACAGAGGAGTCTTGGACCATGTGCTTAGCACAAGCGTAGGACTGTGCAATCCTTGGATTGAAAAAGGGAGGAGTGGAAATAACCCCGACAGTGCCAGGCTTGTTGGTGGTCAGGGACAGACGATTCCAGCCCTGTGCTCTTCGCCTGCCTTCCTCCTGCCATTTAGAATAATACAGCCCCTGCTCTGTCTCATGTACTTACTCTAAAGGACCCTGGAAGAGGGAGTGGTCCATCCTAGCTGCAAACAAGGGCGCATATATATATATATATATATATATATATATATATATATATATACATATATATATATATATACATATATATATACATACATATATATGTATGTATATATATATATTTAAATAATTGCATTTTATAGGTGTGTCTGAGCAATGCAAGGGAATGTGAACGACTTTCAGAGAGAATGGTTGTGAATACATTTGGTGTGTACTAAAACCTGGAAACCCCTAGATAAATGCAGTATCGATAGAAAGTGAGTTTCTTCAAGAGTCACCTGCTAAACTCCACTAGCGTCATCTCTACAGTAAGTATTCCTGTCTCTTTCCATGAAACCAGGCACCTCCCTCCCCAGAGGAAGGAGGGGGGGTCTTTACATTCATAGGCATATTTCTAGTGTTTGTAATATATTAGACCAGCAGTCCTTCCCTGGTATAGAAAAAAAAGTTGATCATAGTAATTGGCCCAATGGAGGCTGAGTGCACATGTACCTATTCTATGATAACTGGGTAGTTTTACCACTTAAATATTTTTATCTACCTTATTTTAGGATTAATGATGAATTAGTTATTTTTGGAATCCTCTTAAACATAATTGACATTATCTCCTTGGTGATATTTGGGATACTGTCGTGGTTATAATATCTTGATTAAATATAGGATTATAAAGATTCTAACATCTATACAAACATATCTTCCCACATCCTGTCTCTGTGTTGAAATTAGGAGTTCTCTAGAGGTGGTTTATACTGCAGTCTCTTGAGATTTTGCAACAGTTCTTGAAATTTCTTCTCGCTCTGTTTTGCAAATATTTTTCAGTTAATCTATACATACCTTGTTTGAAACAATTTTATTTTGTTTAAATTCAGGGCATGTGCAAGAGATGGAGAAAAGAAGTAATCTGTAGTATTGGGTAATGATAACAAAACCTTATAAAAGAACTTCCTATAAATTTAGAAATGTTTGGCCCCAAATGATAGCCACTTGCTGCAGTTACCTTACAAAAACAGACAACTTAAACTTCACCCACAGAAGTCTTGTTACTGTATATTTTATTTAGTCATCGTTGTCTAACATGATATGAATAATATAGAAATTTTATTTTTAAAATATAACATTGCTTTTAAATGAATGTGTAAAAGTGTCATAACTTAAAAATTATATATCATTTATAGTTGGAAACTTCTGGCATTCTATCACAGACATAATTTTCGCTGTGGGCAAATTCCATACAAGTTCTGAAAGAGTATAAAATGGTTTAATCGATTACCAGACTTCTCAAAATAGATGTAGAGTAGCTATTTTAGTTAATTCTTTCATTGCTTTCTTAACTCCTCACAATTGTATTAAGTATCAAAATTCGTTTTAATTTTTGATTTGGTATTATTTTTATTTTAAAATTTTTTTACCCTGATTAAAATAGATTTTGTCAAGCTAAAAGTATTAAACATGTTTGCTCTTATTTTAGATGCCGGTTTTGTTAGAAACACTGACCTAAAAATATTCCAGTTTATTTCTTGTGGTTCAAATGAGTAAGTGATGACAACTCTCTACCATTAACTCAGTATTAAGAATAGCCTGAGAAGCTTCCATTAAGGTTTACCGCTAGGTGTCTCTGTAAGCTGCTCTGCAGGACAGGGAATTTTGAGCAAATAACTGTGACAGGCAGAGATCAAATAGAAGAACTCGGGAGGAAAAACATAGAAATAAGGAAAATTTTCCTTTGTTAGTCTTTGGACTCTTGTTTGTTTTGAATATTGACCATGGCCTAGAAAACAAATAAATGAGTCATGTAACAGTGATCAAATCGAGCTAAGACCCAAGACTTTTGGCTGCAAAAACGAACATATATATGTTTCAGTCATACTAAAAAATACAGTCATATATATACTTGCTTTTACACAATACTCAACGTACAGGATTATATAAACACTTTGGAAATTAGAAAATGAAATGATCAAATAGATCTGTCCAGAATTAAGGGCATTATGCTAAAAAACATTATTTGATTGAGGTGGTTGGATGTGAAAAGTTGAGAATCTTTGTCTAATGTTTGTGAATATATTTATGCAGATTATAATTTGCTCGTAATCTACTATGATCATAAATACATTTTATATATGGTAATATATTTGGTAATAATTAATAGAAATTATGGACATAATCTGATATCTCCCTATTAAAATTTAAACTCAAACCACAATGAGCATACTTATCTGTTGAAATTAACCATACATTTGTGTGAATTCATATTTATTATTACCTGGAATTGTCATTTTAGTATTTTATAGACTCTTTGGAAGAATTCTTATATTAGGTGCATTTCTTAAAATATCTCATCATATTACATTTATGTATTGTATTGTTTCTTTAGAATATTAAAATGCCTAGTCAAGAATTATAGTCCCTTATGAAATAACCTGAAAGAGATTATTCTTTGGTAATAAAAATGATATTTCATAAATACTAATTAACATTATTGAAATCTAAAACAAGTAGACCTTGCATTTCTTTTTGTTAGCCTACCTGGTGAATTACGATTATAAAAAGTAATACTGGATTCCAGACTCCATCAAAATTAGCTCTAATAGATTACTTTCATAATAGTAGTAGCTAAGAAGTCTATACAACCCTATTTAGTAAACAACACATTTTTCAGATATAGATTATATTTTCAACATCTTTGAAATTTAAATTATATATACTATATATCCTTAAAAGCCGAAAAGTTTCTCCTGATGGGGAAAACATGAGTCATCATTTATGATCATTTCTCTATGTAATTGATAAGCCAAATAACTGTAGTGTGGCCCATTTTTTTAATCAGCTTGGTACATTTAGAATTACAATAATCAAAATTATCATATGGTGATATTAGCTCAATGGTTAGCTCAATGGGTTAATTTCACTAAAATTATTTATTCACTTATAGACTTAATTTGTTACTTACAGTCTTAGAAATTTACTATCAGTGCCAGAAGAGAATGATGTGCATAAAATAAACAATTTTTCTTCCTTGCCTCATACAGTTTCTTATAAATATACTTTGATAATCTTTTGACCAATTATGTATTAAAACCCTCACTTAGAAGGACCAATTGGAAATATCTTCCAAAATTTAAGATGCATTTTTTTAACAATTTTCTTTTCAGAAAGTAGCCTACATGTGTACCAAAACAAAATGCACAAAACAATATGTAGGAAAATGTTCATTGTAACACATGCTTGCATTTGTAAATGACTAAGAACAGCCCACATGGCTAAGTAGAAAGTGGTATATCTCCATCTATACCCTCAAATACTCTTCTGCCTTTAATAACAGTGTATATAAGTATATGGTTTTGTCATTATTGATAGTGTGTAGCATTATCTATATACACTGTTGTGGTGGAGGAGAGAAACTTTCCGGAAAGATATGCAAATTCAGTAATGGGGTGTGCCTTTTGAGAGAAGACTGGGGAGTCTTGAGTAGAATGAAGATTTTTCACCCTATATTCTATTTTTTATTATTTGAAAATTTCAATTTACATGCACATTTCCATTAAAAATTTTAAAAAGTATATATACTTGAAAAACAAGGATATTACAGTTGGTCCCTGACACACAACGGTTTGTCTTAGGATTTTCAACTATACAATGGTGTGAACAATACACATGTAGAAACTGCTTGGACTTTTGAATTTCGATCCTTTCCTGGGACAGTAAAATGTGGGACAATTCCCTTTTGCCGTGCTGGGCACTGAAATGGCAAGCCTTAGTTCCTAGTCAGCCATGTGATCATGACCATAAACAACCCATACACTTAACAATCATTCATATGCCCATATAGCCACCGTTTTTCACTTTCAGTATAGTCTTCAATAAATTATCGGTAGCATTCAAATTCTTTTAATAAAATGAGCTTTGTGTTAGACGTTTTTGCCCAAACCCTAAGCTATTTAGGCGTTGTGAGCATGTTTCAAGTAGTCTAGACTAAGATATGACGTTTGGTAGGTTAGGTGTATTACATGGGTTTTCACCTTACAATGGGCTTATTGGGACATAACCTTGTCATAAGTCAAGGGAAATCTGTACTGGGAAGAATGATGTGAGAGGCGACGAAGAATGGAAGATGACTTTACCAAATTAATCTCTGTCCCATAGTTCTCAGAACTATTTTTTCTAAGACACATTGCTATCCATGAAGACACTATGTTTCTAAATATATGACTGTAAATTAGTTATTTGAAATGGTTTCTCTTCATAGTTCTAACTTGTGACATTCATTTCTAGCTGCCAGTATCATCTATTAGAATAGCAATTGATAGAAGCTAGTTTCCATTTCCTTCACTATACAGAACCACGCTGTGTACTGGCAACATTACTTTTATTTGATGCTATGGTGGGTGAAGGGAAAGATCAAAATGGTTCTCTAGAGAAGATAAGTGATTATACTTGAAATTGTCAGCAGCAGATCTTACTGCTATCGGCAGGAAGATGAGTGAGTGGGTAATTGTGGCATATTTTAAGTATACAAACGATCATCAGGCCCTGTTAGAACAAAGGCTGCTGCCATCTGGCTTATACTCACATTGAAATATGCACATTCCACAGGAAAAGAGGCAGTTTTATTATATAGCTAGATTGGCTTTTCTATGTATCTTTCTATTAGAGCTGGGATTTGTCTCTTAAGATTTATTGGTTCTTGGTTCTTGCGTCTCTCTAGCCATTTTTAGGAAACAAGTCCAAACAGGCGTTATGTGTGTCTGTATTTTCTGTAGCTTTTCTGGGTTTTCAAAGAAAAACAATTAACCATCCTAAAACACAGTTTCATCCAAAAAATTTCAGAAGGCCCATTGCCTAAATGAGAATGTCTAAAGTAACAATACTTGATTCAGCTTATATCAGCTGGGATCTTTCATTCAAGAGGACACTTCCATAATCTCTCTATCCCCTCAAAATAAATAACTTCTCCCAACTCCAAAACTTTGGTTTTGGTTGCCCGTTCATCCAACTGGCTGTTCCCTTTTCTATCAGCTATTGTTCTAAAGAATTCACCGTAAATCCTTTCTTCATCAAAAGTTTCTTTTCTGTCCACTCTAACCAACATTGAAAACTTGCTTATCTGAACATTCTCTTCCATTATGTAGCACTTGCCTAGCACAAAGTTGCTGTTTTCTTCTGGAATAGATTATCATTCCTTGTTGAGCAAAGAATTGGAGTTTGCTATCCCTCAAAGAGTGGAAAAATGAGTTCCAAAAACCCTTGTATACACAAGAAATGCATGTCCACTTTTGAATGTTTTCACTCAGGAAATATTTATTTGGGAAATATTTTGTCTTAAACCATATCATGTTTGAGATAAAATAATTTGTTGACTTTTATCAGTTGGAGGATTTCTGACAAATCACCTGCATTCTCCAGCTCAAATAAATGGAATATAGTATATAGAAATACTATTCCGTGAATTGTGTACTTGAATAGTATTTCTTTTTTTTTCTTTCCTTTTTTAAAAGATTTTTATTTATTTATTTGACAGACAGAGATCACAAGTAGGCAGAGAGGCAGGGAGAGAGAGAGGGGAAAGCAGGATCCCTGCTGAGCAGAGAGCCTGATGCAAGGCTGGATCCCAGGACCCTGAGATCATGACCTGAGCAGAAGGCAGAGGCTTTAACCTACTGAGCCACCCAGGTGCCCTGAATAGTATTTCCTGTAGCATATATTTGTCAATCCCCTGTAAGAATGCTCTCCTGTGGTGATGGAAGTAACCCCTATCTACATTGTCCAGTATGATAGCCAGTAGCCGCACATGGCTGTTGAGGAATTGAAACGTGGCTGGTGTAACACAGGATGTACAATCTTAACTTTTAAAATTATAACTTATTAAATGTAAATAGCCACATGTGGGTAGGGGCTACCATATTGGGCAATGCAAATCTAGAGTGTAAATTCCTAGAAGGCTGAAACTATCTATGTCTGATGCAATCTCTGGGATACCTTGAAAGTCATTCAGTACGAACAGCTGCACTCATAAGTAATGATGGTGATTAGGACACCCTCAATAAATAAGGACAATTATGATTCACTTTTGGCAAGTGGCCTGATTTGCATTCTGTTGAGGGTCTCTATTCAGTTCTTTTAAATTGCAATCATTTGAAGACCTCTGCCATTCTTTTAAAGATTTCAAGGCATTTTATAGGCATTTCAAAATTCCTTATTACATCCTTATTACACCACTATAAAGAAGGCAAGGTAGATTATTTTATATCAATAGAATTTTATTAGAAGATAAGTGCTTTTGTGTATGATGAAGTACTCTCTAAGGTGCCTTTCTTCAGATCACACAGCAGGATGTTAGTAGAACTGGAAAAGAAATTCCTAAATGGGTATTTTGCTTCAAGGAACTATCTAGAATAGGCCTTTTATGCGAGAAGTCTGTCAGTCAGTAACAAAACTGCACTTGAACTCTCACAGTCCACCATTTGAATACAAAGCTCTATTTTGAAGTTTGGTGATGTTCTGTACATGTAGAGCGGGCAGAGTTTGGACGAGAAACTGTAATTAATAAATTTATAGAATGCAAATATGGCCCCTAATTTTCATGAAGAGCTGTATAAATCACAGTTTAAATAAAGTCATATTTATATATTTGAAACAGACATGTAATAGCTTAGTAACCAGTCCCAGTTACAAATCACTGCTATTTTTTAGATTAAATTTTATTTGTTTTCAATCAATTTATCTAAAATATTAATAATAAAATTGACCTATATTTCCATTATTAAACCTCTCCTGTGGCCAAAATCAATAGTTTCAAAAGAAGCATGAATTGCTTAAGAGGTCAAGTTCAAAATTAAGAGGAAGCCACTCTATCCAGAGCACTACCGTGGCTGTCAGAGACTCAACTCCATTCTTGAATCTGGCTTTGCAGAACTTATGAATACAACTCTCTGGGTAGATCACATATTTTATATATAAAAAAAGTTACTGTGTTTCTCTCCAATGGCTTATAATAACCACACTGGTTAACCAAATGGTAAGTGTTAAAGTGTCTGTGGAAGAAAAATACAATTATTACTCAAATTGTAGACTTTATTCACCTTTTCTTAAAATGCGAAGTTATTTTCTTTTAAATAAATAATAATAGCATGCTAACTTATGAATGGTGTGCGTTTTGTGATAAATAGATCTATGGCAGCTAATTTTTGTTTAACATTACATGATACATTTTTATTCTGTGATCCAAAACATTCTGTCAATCTAATGATGCTTTTCTAGTGACACTAGATTCATCGTTATTGTCATATGACATATTACAATGTATGCTCTAATTTTAATTGATTGTTACGTATCCCAGTGAACAAATAACCAGTTTGGATTTGAATCACCAGTATAAGAGGCATGATTCATTGTACAATCAATCTGTGTCCTTAACTGTAATATTATATGGGTAGTGACTGCTGTGAAGACAGACTTTAATCAATGACTATATTGTTTCTTGTTCACATGTAAGTGCTGAAATTTATTTGTAGGTATTTTTATATTTAAAAGTTTTTCATTATAGTATTCTTATAGTAGCATTTAGAAATAACCCATTAATTAGAGAAAAGGAGGCTTAAATTGACTTGTCCCAAATAATAGGAATCTGTTTGACAAGGTTTTTCAATTTGTACTTTTATTTACCAGCCACAGTTAACATAAGCATCAACAAGCAATCCATACGCCATTTATAATTCAGAATCAATCAACTAAAATATGTACGTGCCCACAATATACATATAGTCATTTGCTATTTGATAACTATTTTATAAGATGGTCCCATTCTTTCAGACATTATATAACTGCATGTTGTTTCATGGTAGTTGGTGATATTCCATTATTTCATACAGATAGTACATAGCAGAAACATACTGTGATATGAATTATAGGGATTCTCAGTATCCCCCCCTTTTTTTAACTTAACTTTGCTAATTTAGATGCACACATTTGGACTTTACCTTAATTTAAAAGAAAAGTGAAAATAATGTGTATCAATTCCTAGAAATTAGCTTTATTAAAGATACTTCCTAAGTGGATTCATCATTTCTGTAATGTCAAATGTTTTCTGAGAAAGACAACAGTAGAAATACATTTCAAATCATCAATATATAATACTACTCTTATAAAAATTATAATGATAAAATATATATTAATACTGATCACTAAATAGACTTATAAATAAACTGTCTCTATGTTGATGTACCTTAAAAATAACAAAGACTGGGGGCCTGGGTGGCTCAGTCAGTTGAGTGGCTGCCTTCAGCTCAGGTCATGACTCCAGGGTCCTGGAGTCAAGCTCTGCATCAGGCTCCCTGCTCGGTGGGGAACTTGCTTCTGCCTCTCCCTCTGCCTGCTGCTCTACCTACTTGTATTTTCTATCTCTCTGTCAAATAAATAAAAAAAATCCTTAAAAAAAAGTCAAAGACAATATTAACAACCAGAAATTATTGTCACAGCAACTAGAATACATAAGGCTCATAAAAAAATATTTTTGAACACATATAGTATATTTTTTTCTAAAATAGAAAGTGTCCCTAATAGTGGGTTTTTCTATTTCTGAAGTTTTTGAATATTTATTATTTTATATTTAGTAAATGAGGAGTCAAATATACCTATATACCTCCTTTAAAAAATCACTGGTAGGGGCATCTGGGTGACTCAGTCAGTTGAGCATCCCATTCTTGATTTAGGCTCAGGTCATGATCTTGGGGTCCTGAGATCAAGCCCCTTGTCAGGTTCTGTGCTCAGTGGGAAATCTGCTTGAGATTCTCTCCCTTTGTCCTTCTTCCATACAGTCTCCCTCTTTAAAACAAATAAATAAATCTTTAAAAAACCAATAGTAAAAAAATACTAAAATGGTTCTCTTGAGGAGGAATCATTTTAACCCTTTCATGCATGAGTTTAAGGATACAACACCATAGCCCTTTGCCATATGAATTTGTTATATAGATAATTTAAAGTTGAAAATGACATAACAAAATTTTCTAAATTTTCCAAAGGATCCATACAATGAGATAATATCACTACTAAATTAAATTTCTGAATAACTGATAAACCACTAAAGTTCATGGAAATATTAATCACGGATGATTAACATTCGCTACATTTTATTTCACTATTTTTCAACGTCAGACCTTAATCTTATTGTTCTTCCATATCTATGGAATGTATATGAGTATGGAATGAATTCCATATTTATGGAATTCCATATCTTTTCATGAATGCCACATGGGTATCTCCATAAAACTCAAAGAAAATGTTTTGAGTTTTGAGGTTTGTCAGTATTTCCTCAATGTAAGTAAAATTGAACACGGAACAATTTGACACAATTATGAATCTTCAAATATTGAAAGTTTATAAATATTAGATTCATCATTGACTATCAAATCATCTATCTATAACGGTGCTGAAATAAATGTATGTGGAAAAAATACAAGTATCTGTCCACGGTAGCGATTCATGACGTTTCTGACCACCTTCTCCTAATATACACCCGGAGAGTCTGCAGCAACACTTGAAAATGCATCTTGGAGTTCTTCCAGAAACTCTGAGTCAAAGAGCAATGTCTGCATTCACAAAGAAGCATTCACAGCTGTCAGAAGTTAAATGTCCATGAGACTCATAGTACAGCTGCAGTCCTTCCAATACACTGACAATATCCGTGGAAACTAGAATGTGATAACTAGTTCTTCCACGGGAAAAATATCACAGAAGAATGATTAATCTTTGCCTGACTGATAATGAATAATTATGCATGCACTGTACATGAAGCATCATTGTCCTACATTCCTTAGCCTGCAGGGCTTTTGCAGCTCTTTTTCACTACCAGAGAAAGTACTCTCCCTGCAACAAAGTGTCAATGAACTTCTTATAGGCAAACACCTGCAGACACCTGCGAGCAGCGGGAGGGTAACATTCAGGAGCACAGAAATTGCAGTGCAAACCCAAATCTGCAAGGCAGCAATGACTGTGAGTGTGTGTGTGAGAGCATGTACAGCTAAAGAAATGCATGCATGAACAGGTATACTGTGTTTCCATTTATGCTTAACAAAATGAATAAGCTGATTTTTTTCCCCAGAAATGTGTACTACAGTTGAGCAGAGTACTAGAAAAGCAAGCTACATCTGCCAATAAGGTTATCAATTTGAGATGATCTATCCCAATTTATTATCATGTGTTTCAGGACAAATGCTGAAAATGTTTAACCATATATGCTCTGTGCACCGATAGTGATAACAAGTCAGTCAGAATCTAATTACCTTTTTTAAAGCTTAATACAATACTTTTTGAAAATAACTGAAAAATTCTGAAAAGTTATAAATCTATTTCTTTAAGGGTTTAGGTGAGGTCCAAATGGAAGTAAATGGACTTGCTCATCTTTGGCTAACTCTTCAACTTTACAAATGAATGGAGAAACCCATTTAAAAGTGTATCAGTTTTATAATTGTTGAGTCACTTAGAAGATCAATAGTCCCTAAAAATGTAAAGATCTGGTTCCTAAAATCTAATAAATTATTGAAGATTTACTTCAAAGAACATTTAAAAAATCACACCTGAAAGCAGAAATAGGGGTGCCTGGGTGGCTCAGTCAGTTAAGTGTCTGCCTTCAGCTCAAGTGATGATCTCAGGGTCCTGGGGTCTAACCCCAAGGTAGGGCTCCCTGCTCAGTGGGGAATCTGTTTCTCCTTCTTCCTCTACCCCTTCCCCCTCCTCCCCTTGCTCGTGCTCTCTCTCTCTCTAATAAATAAATAAAATCTTTTAGAAAATAAAAGTAAAAGCAAAATAATTTGAGGCTTTTTTAATGTCAGTTTTTTAATGTCAGTTTTAATGTCAGTTTTTAGAGTTGTGAGAATGAGAAATAATGAAGAAAAATGAAAAGCTACTCACTTTAAATTTTAAAAGTGGCAGGAAAACACAGGATACTACCTCCTTATTTAAAGGACCCAGATAGTATAAATGTTTTCACCAAAGTGCACCTCTGTTTATTGGAGAATGAGGTCTCCCAATTTTCTGACACCTTATTGTACATCAGAAGGAATAGAAGCATGAGATAATTTGATAATTACCTTATTCTGGAACGCACAGAATAAACATAAAACAATAACAACTATAAATTCCATACTGGGGCAGCATTTCCTGTCACTTGCACAAGACCTTCATCTACATCTACTAAATGGATTATCATAACGAAAAGCTTGAAGAACTTCAATACACAATGTGAGCAATAGGTAAGCTATTATATTGTATTCTTACTAGGTGTGCTCACTGGCAGAAAAAGAGACACCAAAATATGGGTTAACTTTATGGGGATAAATAAAGTTGGCCTATGATGAAGGTGTCCCACAATTCTGGTTACAAGCACGTTAATTGATGTACGTCAGAGTGTGCTCTGGGTACTTTTATTCCTATCAGGGGACTCATACCATACATTTCTAATACCAACTAATGGACCATCAGGACATTATATTTTGGAGATTTTGTGAATTGGATAACGTTCTAATAGAACACATAATTAAAATGCAGAATATTTCCCCAAATGTCATTCAGAAAGGTACTTTATACAAGGAAACTGAACAAAAACTTGAAGTGGATATTCTTTTATTTCTTTCAAACATTGTTAAGGAAAAAATAGGTTGAACTCTTTAAAAAAATACTCATTTAATATTTTAAAACACAGAAGAATGGGTCTTTTTTGATTTCATTGATGCCTTTTACTGTGTGATGGTCTTTTTTAAATTTTTTAAAAAAATTTTTAAAAAGATTTTATTCATTTATTTGACAGAGAAAGAGAGATCACAAGCAGGCAGAGAGGCAGACAGACTGAGAGGGGGAAGCAGGCTCCCTGCTGAGCAGAGAGCCCAGCCCAGGACCCTGAGATCCTGAGCTGGGCAGAAGGCAGAGGCCTAATCCACTGAGCCACCCAGGAACCACTGTGTGATGATCTTTTTCACAGATAATGCAGGACTAAAAACAGAGCATTAGACACACATCTGCTAGAATTCTGGTTCCACCTCTGCCTTTTAATGACTATTTAAAATATTGGTTAATTTATTTTTCTTAGCTAATACCTACATTTGTTGTGAGGATTAAATGAGTTAATTCACACAAAATGTTTAGCATACTTCTCAGCACATTGTAAGCACTGAATAAGTATTAGCTATTGTTTTAGGTCTGATGATTAGTTGTTAAAGGCACCAACATAGTGTGAGTCTACTTGATAAAGCAAAGAGTTGGAGAAGGCCATGTGGATTGCAGTAGATTTTTTTTTTTTCCCTCAGAATAGACGTTGTTCAAGACAAGTTGCATTCGTTATCAGCCGATCCTGATTAGTTATGGATTTATAACACCAGGATTCTGCCATAGATTAAGTGGTTGCTGGCTTGCAGATTTCATGAGCTCTTTTTGGCTACTGGAATAAGAAAATGGGAATCCTTGCCAGATAGCACTTCCTAGTGATGCATTTTGTAAAACTCATGCATGTATATTGTTCCAAAAGATCTGGAGGACAGAGTAGAGGATAAACTACAGTTTTTTTGTTTTCTTTTTTTAATCTAGAATTTACAACATAAACAATGAAAGAATTCTAGTAAAATTGTAAGGAAAACTAAATCAGGGTTGAATAGGAAATATATTTACTACCCTAAAGAAATTACAAAGCAATTTTTATAACTGTCTTCATGATGAATAAATAATCTATTTTTAAAATAAGTCTGTAGTACTATGATTAACAGACATGAAAGTAAAAGTAGCTGTCAATTTAAGTTACTAGGAATATTAAACTCTAGTGTAAACTACTTTATCTTGCATTTAGAACATTGTATATGCATACCATTAATTCATGTTATTGTTCTGCTGTATTATCTATTAATTTTTGTCGGTCTGTATGCAAATATATATCAGGGATATTATGGTTTAATTGCTACTTTATATATATATATATATATATATATATATTTTTTTTTTTTTTTTTTTTTGCTTGTGTATTTTGAGTGATTTCTATCATCCCTGAATTTATATTTTAAGTAAACCTTACTCACTTTGAAACCGTTGTTTGTTTTTTTTCTAAATACGTCTATTAAAGAAGTACTTTTGTTAAGGTGCGATTTCATAGTCCAAGATTATGACCTTGAAAGTCATATATAAGGATATAAGTTGTTCCTTCTTGAAGAAAACATTTTGACCATAGGTATTTTGTTCGATTCCACAAAGATTGATTTTGGTGCATTTCACTGATAGATATTATTTTGATATGACAGCAAACTGTGAAATAACTGCTCTCATAACTGTGGAGATGCATGACACACTTATGCACACACATGATACATACATGCATACTAGCAGACAGTAAGTGAAAAATGATCAATGTATATACGATATGTGGTGTAATCAATTTTCAAATATCAGATCATCATAAAATGCACTCATCACGCATGTCATCTCGAAAACACTAAACTTAAAAAATTGCTGCTAGGGGCGCCTGGGTGGCTCAGTGGGTTAAAGCCACTGCCTTCAACTCGGGTCATGATCCCCGTGTCCTGGGATCGAGACCCGCATCGGGCTCTCTGCTCCATGCGGAGCCTGCTTCCTCCTCTCTCTCTGCCTGCCTCTCTGCCTACTTGTGATCTCTGCCTGTCAAATAAATAAAATCTTAAAAAAAAAAAAATTGCTGCCAGTTTTAAAAGACACTTGCCACATGCATGAAATATGCTCTTCATGTGTTCTCGATAATTGGTAACTTCTTTGATGGGAATTTAATTTAATATTTAATAATATAATCATTAATTTAACAGTAATTTAAATTTAATAGGTCACAACTTTATTGTGCTAATATTAATATCTCCCAGTAGTTTGGTTACTTGTTGACTTCCACATGAAGATTGTGATGTGCTTGCTATATCTGCCCATCATTTCAAATAACAATTATTAATATATCCAAATGATAGTTAATAGATGCTTTTTGTTGGGAGAAAATCCAATGACTCGGATTGTACTGAATTTTGGAAATTTAGGTGTTTATAGATGTTTATGTTGTTCTCATATGCCAAGGTCATATGTTAGGGCAATATTCAGAAGGCAGGTTTAGACACAGTCCCCGAACCTATTTTATTTATCTCTTGCTATTTTCTCAAACCTGAGTGGAAGGATTTGTGTGTTTGTTTTCATTTTGCTGTTTAAAATTCTATTCCCTATACCCCTATCCACATTCTTGCAGAAGGCAGGATAACCCAGGGCTCAAAACTTAAGCACACTCCCTTGAAACCTCCCTTCCCCTCACCTTCCCCCAACCTCAAGGTACATAACCTGCCATCTCTCACAACCCGGGGCAGCAGATTTCCTGCCCATGGATCCTGTCCCCGTGCTTTAATAAACCACCATTTTGCACCAAAAAAAAAAAAAACAACAACAACAACAACAAAAAAAAAACAAACCAAAAAAAACTTAAGCACGCTTGAGAGGAGGAGCCTGGGGCTACAGTAGCTATAACTCTTGGGACCAAAGGACTCCTAGGATCATGCAGGAGGCTTTGGCCACAAGAAACCCTTCAGAAATATAGAGCTATGTAAATCCTGGTTGGTCGACCAGGAGAGTTGTAGCGGACTACTGACGCCATTCTGTGCTAGCTTTGGAAGACTGCAGAATCCTTAAGGCTGCTGTTAGAGCAGTTATTTCTAGAAGCCCTTTCTTGTCTGCAAAGGTGATTCTAAAGTGCTCTGTGCCCTGATGGTTTTGAGTTTGCAGTGTGGAGTGCTGGAGAGGCTGATGAATGTTCTCACAAAATAAAACTCTGGAATGGGTTTTGGTTTGTTTGTTTGTTACTTTGTTTTAAAACCTTTCTGATAGTGAGATACGAAACAAGAGCTGGGTGTCTGCCAACACCTGTCGACTTTATAAAGAAATTTGCACTTTAGGAGGAAGCATACTAAGTAGGCGAATATACTATTATTTTAAAACAATTTATTGCACTCATATTAGCAAAAATAATGAAATTGAAGAGCAAAATGATTATTAAAGAAGGAAATTTGGGTTCATTCACTAGTCAAATTCAAGAAATGCTCAATAATTAGTTGGTTTCCTGATGTTAAACATTTAATCTTACTAACCTAATATTTTAAAGTGCTGGAATGCATGCTACCTAACTTAGAACAGGATATATGTGGAGGTTTTTACTTTTTGCCTCATGGGATTTTAATATGAAACCCTTAAGCTTATCCTCAAACTCTGACAGTTCACCCTTAATCTGACCTCATTTCTTACCTTTGCTTTTGAGCATGAATTATATGGGAATTTCTCTTGGCATGTAATGGCACCTGTAGGCCCCTTCCCCCAAAATATACGTACTTCATTATTACACCTATAGTTGTCTCATTTCCTCAAAACAAATCTTAACTGATCAGGATCCTTCTTTGTTTTTCTTCCTTATCTTTAAAGTTACGTGTTATGTTAATCATACAAGCAGGTTTTATTTGTAATTGTTTGTGAGAACAACGTCAAATGTACATAATCAACGGTCCATGTGCTATTTTTTGTATTTTGTCTTATTCCATTCCTATTTTGTAATTATTTTAGATTGTGAAAGTTTTAGGGGCACCTGCGCTGCTCAGTTGGTAAAGTGGCAGACTCTAGATTCCACCTCAGGTCATAATCTCGGGGTCTTGAGATGGAGTCCCGTGTGGGACTCTGCATCTCAGGACAGGAGAGCCTGCTTGACATTCTCCCTCTCCTTCAGCCCCTTCCTGCTGTTTGCTCTCTAGATAAATAAATAGATAGATAAAATAAAAATAATGAAAATTTTAAATTTAGTATCTGTGTATTTATTTACTATCTATATATCAGAGTTAGATATCTTTTTTTTTAAGATTTTATTTATTTATTTGACAGAGAGAGACCACAACTAAGCAGAGAGGCAGGCAGAAAGAGAGAGAGAGGGGAGGAAGCAGGCTCCCTGCTGAGCAAAGAGCCCGATGCGGGACTCCATCCCAGCACCCTGAGATCATGACCTGAGCCTAAGGCAGAAGCCCGAACCACTGAGCCACCCAGGTGCCCCAGAGTTAGACATCTTTAGATATGTTTCAGATTAGATGATTTGGTTAGATATATACTGTTAATATTTGTTTGTGGGTTTTATTTGTGTATTGAATGAGAAAATATCTTTATTCTCAATCTGAATTTATGAATGTCTCAACTTTTAATATGCTCTTTATCAAGGAACACCGCTTATATGTTTATATTTTCAAAAATCAATTTTTTTTTTTAAGATTTTATTTATTCATTTGTCAGAGAGAGAGAGAGTGAGAAAGAGTGAGCACAGGCAGACAGAGTGGCAGGCAGAGACAGAGGGAGAAGCAGGCTCCCTGCCGAGAAAGGAGCCGATGTGGGACTCTATCCTAGGATGTTGGGATCATGACCTGAACCGAAGGCAGCCGCTTAACCAACTGAGCCACTCAGGCATCCCCCAAAAATAAAATTTTCTAATACACTTAAACATTTAACAATCATTTACTAATCCCCCCCCTTTTTTAAAGATTTTATTTATTTATTTTGCAGACAGAGATCCCAAGTAGACAGAGAGGGAGGCAGAGAGGGAGGAAGAAGCAGGCTCCATGCTGAGCAGAGAGCCCAATGCGAGGCTCGATCCCAGGACTCTGAGATCATGACCTGAGCCGAAGGCAGAGGCTTTAACCCACTGAGCCACCCAGGGGCCCCTTTTTACTAATCCCTTAACATGTGTAAGTTTCTTTGTGAATTTTCAGAAACAAATAACATCAAGAAGGATAAGAGCTCACTTTTAGGTGAAACATACAAAAAGAAATATTAAAACGTACTGAGTATGTATTTACAGTTCAACTTGTGGGAAAAAAAGACATAATTTTGAGAAGACTGAGTGAAAAGCAAATGTTGATTAGACCCCTAATCACTGAAAACATCTTCCAATAATTTATGAATTGATGGAAGAACCAAGATATTCTGTATTCTGTTTTATGCTGCTATAAATTTAATGGAGAAAAAATTCTGGGGTTGGTATTTTAGGAAAACAGAGCCCTTGCTTTTGATAGGATTAAAACCACCTAGGATTTGATGCATAGTGTGAGCAGTGGGAAATGTGTCAATTGTTGATTATACATGTACTTATAAATCAGCATTCTAGCGGGGACAGAATTTTCTCTTGCATTTTAAATTAATTTGTGATTTATTTTGCAGATTCAATTTGTGATTTATACTTTGTTGAGGGTACACCAAACTCTTCTCCATAAGTAATTTAAGCTGAAAATCCTATTCAAGTCCATCAGGAAGTGTTAGAAACTATTTGTGGATGGTAGCTGAAGAGTAAACCAGTGTAAATAAGAAAGAGCAAAAGGAAAATAGGAAAGCGTTCATAGAAACTCATAGTGAGACGGTAGATACCTCTTGTCTCTCTTCCTAAGTCCCCCCATCTCTCTCTCCGTCTCCCTCCCACTCTCCTTGTCTGTCTCCTCCATCTCCATCTCCATCATTTCTCTATCTGTGTCTCACCAGATCTGAGATGTATTGATCTCGGCTCTTGCTTGACCTTAATAGAAGGCATCAGTGCAAGCTTTTATACAACTTTCTAACGATAGTCACCTGACTGATAGTGATTATAAGATATCATCTACTGTAAAATACATCCTCCTTTCTATGATGTAAAAATGTAAAAAAATATACATCTTAGAATTGATAAAAATTATTACTGTCTAAGTTGGATCCAGGCAATGAATCAATCCTCAGGCTCTGAAGAAAGGCATTCGTATCTTTTCACATGCTTTCTGCATTGTCTGCTTTCTTTCTACCTCTTTATCTAGCAACTCCTCCCTTCAGATGTCCCTCAAAACTGAAAAATACCAACTTCTCTGACCATTCCACATTTACTTCTGCCTTCCCTTTGCTTTAGACAAACTGTGCATACCTTTGTGATTGTACTTATCACACCAGGACATAAGGATTTGTTTGTCTTAGTGGCTTATTTTCACATTAATTCTTTGAACTTTAAAATGTAATGACAATTGTGTCTCCAAAATCAAGTATAGCAGCTTACAATAAGGGATCAATAAATGTTACCTGGATGAAAATCCAATAAATATATGGACTAGCTATGAATGTTAAGTATTTTTATTATTTTGTCATAAAAAAGAAAAATCAAGACTTAGTGAGGTTGAAAGACTTGTCCAATAAATGGTCAGGCATTGAAACTACTTCCTCTGTATTCTAGCCCTAAAATTCTCTCCATTGTTCAAACCTAATATTATGCCTCCTCTCTGCTAGTTATGTGATATCAAGTGAGCACACACCAATTAACGGCTTAGGAGCAAGTCATGGCAGAGCAGAAATCATATTGAGAATCAGTGTTTTGACAAATTAAGTTTTACATGAATTTTGGACAATTATGTCCACAATAGCCAGGGCAATAAACCTGGGTATCATACAAACAGTTTTAAATTGCTAGATCTTTAGAAGTTACTTAGTGGATTCCATCATGTAAGGCTTATTTTAGAATAACTTCTGTGTCTAAAAATCAGATATTAGAATATATGGACAGGAAGATTTGGGACTTCTTTTACATAATAAACAATCATTTTAAAACAATTTTAAATGTTTGATATTACTTGATATATTTCCCATAATTTAACTTAGGCCTAATTTAAAATTTCCTTGGATCAAAAATTTATATAAAATTGCACAAATTTGGGATGCCTGGGTGGCTCAGTGGGTTAAAGCCTCTGTCTTCGGCTCAGGTTATGATCCTAGGGTCCTGTGATCTAGCTCCGCATCGAGCTGTCTGCTCAGCAGGGAGCCTGCTTCCCCCTCTCTATCTCTCTGCCTGCCTCTCTGCTTAGTTGTGATCTCTCTCTGTCAAATAAACAAATAAAATCTTAAAAAAATTGCACAAATTTATAAGCATTTGTCTTGCCAATTTCTCTCTGTTTTCAGTTAAAATTCTTAACTCATAGTGTGTGACAATAACATAAAAATCATATGATTGATACTGTATTCCTGAGCAAACAGTAACATCTCTTTGATATTACTTCTAACTGCATAAAAAACACATGTAAATTAATAGACAAAAAGTGAATAATTTTGCTTTCATGATAAGTTTCATATAAATTATAAACATCTTCCATCATAATTATTCCTAAAGATAAACAGGTGCAACCCATGGAACCATTGTAACATTAGCCTGGCTTGTCTTTTAGGAATTAATATACATGGGCCCATAGTACATTTTCTAACATGAACATCATTGTTTTACCATTAATATAAGCATCAATATTAGTATAGAATTATAAAATTAGTATAAAATTAAAAATAAAAATGATAAAATGTCTAAAAATATAAGTTGATTAGAACTTTTAATTTTAGAGGTTGGTGTCTAATGCATAATTTTAAGGATTTGAATAAAGCAACTTTTCTCCAAAATTTGAAAACATTGCCACAAAAATGTGTGATCACCAGAAGAGGTAATTGGTATTAATGGGATATTTTTGTTTATGCATATTGTATGTTGACTCACATTTAAAAAAATTGTTACATATAAGATATATATCAAGATATAATGTATAAATAATGCTTTCAATAAGTTAAATTAGAAAAAATTAAGTGTGCTTTTGTACAAAAGTGAAGCTTTAATATTATTTGTAAGTAGAAAGATTTCACTTTCCCCTGAAAAATATTTCTGGAAACTATGCCAGAAGTTAAGTAACAAAAAAGAAACCCAGTTTAAATTTCTGTATTAGCAAATATGCAGGCCCCCTAGGGATCCATGAATTTTTATTGAATGAATCTGTGTGAAAGAATGCAGCCTTTCTTGCTTTGGTTAAGTTCAAATCTATGATTACAGTTTATATCTTGAAGCTGTGGTAGTAAAGTTTCTCTGGTTATATCCTAAAGGCAGTAAAGGATTCTCTGGGCTTTTCAGAGGAGGTTAAATTGAGATTAAACAGGTTAATAAAGAGAAAAATAAACAAAATATGTAAAAAGTCATTTTCAATATATGGGTAATGAAATCTGAAGAACTCAAAACGCTGACTACTTATATAAATACTTTATTTGTGCCCAAGGACCTTGTCTTTAAAGCTGTCAGTTCTAGCATATATAGATAAGATTCATCATTTTTTAAATTAGATTGAAATTATCTTTAAGGTAAAAATCCCATGTACTCTTTTTATCAACAATATTTAATTTTTTAAAAATATTTTATTTGTTTATTTTTGAGAGAGAGGTCACAAGTAGGCAGAATGCAGGCAGAGGGAGAGTGAGAACTAGGCTCCTCACTAAGCAGGGAGCCTGATGCTGAAGTCAATCCCAGGACCCTGGGATCATAACCTAAGCAGAAGGCAGATGCTTAAGCGGCTGAACCACACAGACACCCTAACAATATTTACTTTTAATGATGTGGATACATTTTAACATTTACTATTGAAAATTTGAACATATATCCATAACTCATGGTCTTTCATAATTTTCATAACTTTTATAATACATTTTTCATCTATACCACTACCCATTCAATCCCCACACACATATTGTGGTAAATATAACACTCAGCATTTTATTTCAGCCACAATATTTCAGAGTGTCCCTTTAAGATAAATAGTCATCTTTTAAGCATAACAATAAAATCATTTCACAGTTTAAAATTGACAGTAGCTCCTTAGTGCTGTCAAGAAACCACATTTTCTTGATTTTTTTCACAAATTTTTTTTGTTGTTTTATAAATTAAGATCCAAAGAGTTCATGTATAACATTTTGTTAATATGCTTTTTAAACCTCTTTTATTTTATTTTACTTTTTTTTAAAATATTTTATTTATTTATTTGACAGCCAGAGATCACAAGCAGAGAGCCCGATGTGGGGCTCCATCCTCTCTTTTCTCTGTCTCTCTCTCTCCTGGTTTTATTCTTGTGAAATATCTGATGAAGAATTTGGATAATTCCTCTATTCTGGATTGTACAGATAGCCTTCTGTGGTGTCATTTAAAATGTCCCTTGTTTCAGGGGCGCCTGGGTGGCTCAGTTGGTTAAGCATCCCACTCTTGATTTCAGATAAGGTCATGATTTCAGAGTCATGATTTGGAGCCACAAGTTGGGCTCAGATGCATATGAGAGGTATAGTTGAATCAACATTTTCTTATAGATGATGATACTGAGATCCAAAGATATTTTAAGATTTTTATTTATTTATTTATTTACTTGACACAGAGAGAGATCACAAGTAGGCAGAGAGGCAGGCGGGGGCGGGGGGGGGGAAACAGGCTCCCTGCTGAGCAGAGAGCTCAATGTGGGGCTCGATCCCAGGACCCTGAGACCATGACCTGAGCAGAAGGCAGAGGCTTAACCCACTGAGCCCCAGAGGTGCCCCTCCAAAGATATTTTAAAAGTCATAAAGCTTGTAAGTATTGTAAAAGTCAATAAGCTTGTAGATGGCATAATTTCTAATAAGATCCAGGTGTCCTGAATAGAAAGGAGAGAAATAGAAATTTCAGGACATAGAAAGTGCCCTGCACCTAATAAAGGGCAATAGGAGGTATTAGCAATCAAGCAGCAGTTTGAATTAGATTTTTGTCTTCCTTACTATACACTGACTTTGTAAAATTAGGTAAGTTGTTGATTTCCTGAAAGCATAGCAGATATCAGAATAGTATGACTTTTTCTTTTCTTTTCTTCCCCCCACCCCCAGCAAAAGCACTGAGATACAAATATCTAGCCAAACAACATTTAATTGGGTGTTAAAGGATGCAGTGACTTCATCTGGACTCTAGGGGCCTGGATGGAATTTAACTCCTGCCATGCAGCTTCTGGGAGCTTCTACACTGGCAGAAGCCAGAGGACAGACATCCTCCAGTGGGTTTTTCTTAGAGGCCAAAAAGGCAGGATTGTTAGGTTTTGAGGTACACTGTGGGGGGTGGGGGTGGGGGCTGCTAGCCATAGCTCTGGGTTCAGATCTCACTTTCCCCTACTAAATGTATTTGTAACAACTAGGAAATCACTTGTGCTAAATAGTATGTCATCTAATGATTAAGAATTGTCACTTAGTCTGATAGAATTTCTCCTTTTAGGTTTCCTATTGAAAGGAGGAATTTTCTTAGCTTGATAATTATTCAGAAATTTGGTCTTCCTCATAGTATGTACTTCCTTCATTGTGTGAATCTGCCCCAAGGAACCCTGTTTGTTTTCCTTTATCCCTACAGGAGGCAGGCAAACTGAAAACATCCTGTGGCCTCTCCTTGTGACAATACCTGTGCTTTATCTCCTGTGATGAGTACCAGCCAGTGTTATGGAAGACAGAATACAAAAGTCAGGGACTGTTGCTGTAAAGGTGAACACTGGAATTTGAAAGGTCAAAGAGGTCATGCTTCCAGCTGTTTTCCCCAACAACTTAGATTTTAAGGCTAAAAATTTCAATAATCTGTTATGTGTTTTTTCCAAAAATCTCCTGTTAAAAGTATTAATATTCACTTAATGCTCAGTATCATTATTTGTATCACAATAACATTATAGGGAATTTCTTATTGATAATATATTATACATTTGACCCCTGGGGACCCAGAAAGTAAAAAAAAAAAAAAAAAAAAAAAAGACTGAAAAATGAGATAATCTTATAACCTGAGTTCTCCCTGTTGACACGTGAGACATTCAGGTAACTGAATGACACAGGGTGTGAGTAAAAGGTGGGTTAGACAGAGCTGTCAAATGGCTGGCAAAAGTTTATAAAGACAAGGTAAATGGTAATTTTCATCAAATTTGCTTCCTTCATGTAACATTTTTATCTAAATCCAGGCTTTACCTTTCTAGGATCCCTTTAGTTAATCAGAGCTGACTTCATTGACAGCTTGCTCTGGTTAATTACTGAAGTGTTTTAACTGAATCCCCGAGGTATTGATGTCTTCAACCACCATTTCAAGGCTCAAAACACAAAAAATCTTGGCAGAATGCTGGAGACAGTTTATCAATATCTAAGGTATTTATTATTTTAAAAACCTACATGAAGTCTATAGATATATGGGTAATAATACTACAATGTTTGGAAAGTACAGTTTAACTGAAGAATTCTTAAAAAACTGAAAATCATCCTCTTGCCATGTACTTTGAACAGCTATTAACGTATGCTTTTTATAAGATAAAGCTCAAGTATTTCATACAGAAATTCTTACAATTTTATTTTTTATTTCCTTTATTTTTTAAAGATTATTTATTTGAGAGAGAGAGAGACAGAGAGAGAGAGCGAAGGAGCATGAGTGGGGGGAGGGGCAAAGGGAGAGAATCTCAAGGAGACTCCCCGCTGAATGCTGTGTCCAAAGTGGGGCTGGGTCTCATGACCTATGAGATCATGACCTGAGTTGGATTCTTAACCAACTGAGCCACCCAGGCACCCCAACAATTCTTAGAATTTTAATATAATACATAATACTTTATTTTTTTTAATTAAAAAAAATATTTAAAGATTTATTTATTTGACAGAGAGAGCGATAGCCAGAGAGGAAACACAAGCAGTGGGAGTGGGTGAGGGAGAAGCAGGCTTCCTGCTGAGCAGGGAGCCAGATGCAGGGCTCCATCCCAGACCGTGGGATCATGACTTGAGCTGAAGGCAGAGGCTTAATGACTGAGCCACCCAGGCATCCCCTTAATATTTTATTTTTAACAGTTACTTGGAACATTTTTTTAAAAAGATTTTATTTATTTGCTAGAAAGAGAGAGTGAGAGAGTGAGTGCACAAGCAGGGGGAGGGGCAAGTAGAAGGGGGCAGTAGGTTCTCAGATGAGCAAGGAGTCCTATGCTGAGCGGGATCCCAGGATCCTGGGATCATGATCTGGGGCAGATGCTTAACTGACTGAGCCACCCATGCACCCCAACAATTCTTAGAATTTTAATATAATAGTACTTTATTTTTAACAGTTACTTGGAACATTTAATTGGGAATCATGATTCTTAGAAAATAAAAGATACATTCTTGTTCTGGGCTTCAGGTCATCTCACCTTGTAGTTTAAACCACCTGTGATCTCTGCGGCTTTTGGGGGATACCTGGATCACTGTGAGAGGGAGAGGTTTTTATTCCCTGAGAAAGCTCCCCTACTTGTCTATCCAGGTTCATCTCTTCGCCTGCCCCCTGCCATCTGCCAAACTCCGTAACACGGTGCTCCAGTCTCAGCCTGACTTGCGTTGTCTGATCTGGCAATGGTCACTCTTGTTTTTAAACCTTTGTACCTGCTAATCAAAATATAGAACCTACTATTTACACTTAATATTTTAGTAAGTATGTTCTTTAATTCTGCAGTTATATATAATTATATGCAATAGATTCTACATATACGTATATATTACACATAATAGATATACATGTATATTATTATTAGGGTATACATATATATCTCCTAATTCTTTAGAAGGCATTGGAATGGAAATCAATTTACAATTTATGCAAGCACATTATAGTATTTTGCAGTCCTTTTATATAATATTTTGTGAAAGAATTGGAATTGACAGCATCCATAAAGAGAAGAAATCTCCATATAATAGGCATTCTCACTATTTAAGCACTGAATCCAAGAGAATTTGAAAAAACTGGGTTGTCCTTTCTTAACTTAATCCTTTCTCTGCCCACCTCCATTGCAGAGACAGAAGCCTGAATGGCAATTAATTGGCTACTTTTCCATTTTACAATATGGTCATCACTGAATAAATGAAAAATGCCATCCAGTTTTTGTCAGTTTTGAAACTGACAAAAGAAAGATCCAGGATGACATTTCATTCAGGCAAAGTAATTGTATAGTAAAAATAATAATTCTAGGATTTATATTGAATTTATCAACGTAAACATTTTCTAATTATGATATGAAAACACATTTTATTTAGTTTACATTTAGCTTTATAAAATATTTACAAATATTTGAAATGATTCTTGAGATAGCAAAAACAGATTACATGTTTTATTTAACAATATATTTAAAACAGATACACTTAACATCTTCACATTTGTATGACATAAAAATTAAATTATACTGGAATTAGGTCACTATTACTATTTATGCTGAATAATATAAATATATATTTTCATCTAACATCTTATTGTGTGCAGATAGGTCACCATTTTAGGGCAAGCCAGCAGGGTTTGAGGAAATGTGCCACTTTCTTATTTATGTATCTATAAGACATAGATGAATGTGTGTGCTTAGATTAAAAGACATATTTGTTTATTGTCTGCATTTCAGTTACATATTTAATTTAAATTCATCTTTCATGAAAATCACATAACAAAAGACATATGGAGCATGGTATGCTATCTTCCTTCAGAAATTTCTCACATGCTCTCTTTGCTATTCTGTCTACCACTGCTCCTCCTTACCTTCTCTGAGTCTACATTTATCATGTTCTTCCTAAGCTTTCTTATCTATGGATGGATTAGATGTGGGTTGAAAAACAAATTTCTCCATGGAACTTCATACTCATGAGAGCACTTCTGGGCTATCCATTATGACAGTTGCACACAGATAGCTGTCTTCCCTCTTTCTACCTTTCCATATATGTCCCTCTATATGTCCTTTCTAATGAAAATGCTTCTTTTTCTTCTTTTAGGCAGTTACACTTCCTCTTAGCCCTTGATTTATCACCACTACCTGTTCAAAAGCCATCCCCCGATTCTATTCATGTCTTCATTTGATTCTTACTGTGCTCCTGGAAAAATGTGACATGCACATTGTAAAGAATATAGCCTTTAAAACTTGGGAAGTTAAAATCTGATTTCAATATTTGTGATCTCTTTAACCTTAAACTGTTACCTTTAGTGTGTAAATGCATTTTTCCTAATCTTTAGAGTGGATTTAGGAACTCATGACAGTTAAATAAATGAATGTATTTAAAACATCTACCAGAGTACTAGCACAGAGGAGTCATTTAGTGATAGTTAAAAAAAAAAAAACCAAAAAACAAAACAAGATCTATACTCTCCACTCATCACCATGATCTACAATTACTCATTAACCTCCATAACTTCAAGATACCCAAGTAGATACTACGGTTAGAAAGCTTTGACCTTGATCCTGGGGACTCATTTTGACCTTGATCCTGGGGACTCATTTTACTACATAAGCTTATCTAAAACCTAAAACCGGATTTCTGTCTGTCCTCTTTTATTGAAAGTTATTCTCAAAAGTCACATGAGATCTCATTTATTCAACATATTTATTAATATCTATTGAACATAGGTATGGCAAGTGTCGTCACCATTTCCCTTGACTTTGCAACATTTGACATTGATCCACATCTCCCCATTTTTATAATTCTCTTCTTAGGACCCTATGATATTTTATACCAACATTCTTTTCTTCATGCTTCTCTGACTGATTTTTATGCTCTCCCTCACTGTACTTTATTCCTTGCATCACCTCTAACATATGTTTGCACCCTGAATTCAATTCATACATTTAACCCTTTCATCAATTTTTTCATTCTCTAATTTCTTATTGAGCTTTGGTCCTGCATTTCTAGGTGCCTGTTGGATATTTCTATATCTCATCATCTCAAGCTCCGTATATCTTTAAGAGAATTCCACATTTCCCTTGACATTAATTCCTTGCAATTATGATTGTCTTTTTATTATTAGCACTAATCTCAGATATTCAGCCTCAATCCCTGTCTGCAATGCTCCAAAGTTTTTGTATCGGAGGGCATTACAGAGAGTGACTTGCTGACACTGGAAGAAAGAGGAGCATAGGTAAAATTCTTCTTAGTTTTCCATAGCAACCATTTTATATATTATTATTTTTAAAAAGGTAATACAAATATAACAAGATTTTTTCTTTCATATCTTATAAAAAACTATGAAAATGCAAAGTAATGCTATATTATTATTAGCAGTATCATTAACATTAGTACTTCAGATGGCTTCTGTAAGTTGATGGTTATAATGAGGAGCTGCGGTGTCCTTGCCCTCCCCACCTAAACACACCCCAGAGGACCATCAGGGGTACATGTTACTTTTCTTTCTACTTCTATTTTCAATTGTTCACAAAGCTCACTCAATTTGTTTTACAGAATGCCTCAAATCTGTCCCTTCCTTTCTCTTCCCACTGCCACAAATGTGTCTCAAGGGTCCCATGAACTTTCATCCAAAGAATTACAGTTAACTTTTATCTGATTTATTTGCCTCCAAACTTTACTCACTCAGTGTATCTAATATATTACTTTCAGATGAATTATCTCAAAGCAGAATTTGAACATATGACTTTTGGAGTAAAAAAACATTGTATCTAGTTTGAACAATTGATAAATTCCAAGTATTTTCTGAAATTAGGAACCCTACATAATCTGACATTAATATCTTAAATTATTTTCAACTTCTCACATACATGAATGAATCAAACTAGTGTGCTGAACACTATAAATGGTCTTTTTGTCTTCCAGAGTTTTACTTCTGCCCAGAAATATTTGTTCCTCTTCGTCTCTCATTGAACTTCATTCACCCTTTCAAACTTAGAGAATATTTTTTTTTCCTGACTAGTCTAGTTAAAACTTTGTGGTCCCATAGGACAACAACAGGAGATCGTGTTCTCTTCAGGATTTTATATATATATTTAATGTGTGGGAAACCATTGATTTCCTTTTTTTTTTTTTTTTAAGATTTTATTTAGTATTTGACAGAGACATAGCTAGAGAGGGAACTCAAGCAGGGGTGGGGCTGGGGGGTGGGAGAGGGAGAAGCAGGCTTCACGCTAAGCAGGGAGCCTGATGCTGCTCTATCTGAGTACCCCAGGATCATGACTTGAGCTGAAGGCAGATGCTTAACGACCAAGCCACCCATGCATCCCTGGATTTTATACTTTTGACATCATTTTAAAAATATTATAGAACATACACACGAAGTTTAGGAATTTGAAAGTTCCTTAATTTTTCATTTAAAGACAAAGTGAAGAAACATGTACTGCTTCAAAATGGGCATGTGTGTACATGCACGTAAATCATTTAAATAAGTTACATACATACACATGGGAGTATATATATTAAAAATTACCATATGATCAGATCATCTGATTAGTTGTACTGAGATTTTAAAAAAGTGTTGATATTATTTATGGAGGCTACAATTTGTATAATGCTTTAAAGCATATCATGACACTAATCTTCACAGTATTTTTAAATAATAATCTCTCCTTTGTTTCTTTTTCTTCATCTGTGCAAAGAATAACGTGGGTTTGAAAGAAGAACCAAAGTAGAATAAAATGAAGTTAATCATTACCTTGACAACAATTGTGTAAAGTTAAGTATACAGGGAAAGCATTGCTAATGGCCCTCTCAAATATGAAATACTCATGTTCCTTATATCCTGATTCTAATTGAGATTAAACATTGAATAAGTATTTTAAAAAAGACTCCTTGATGACATTTAAAAATATTTAAATTAGGCAAAGGGATATATTCTCAGGCAGCCTATTTTAATTATAGTCTACTTAATATTGTTAATAGATTTTCATTCTTTTTGCATATTATTTTCCATACTCCTATTCGGAGAGTATGGAATTTTGATTTATCACCACAGGTTATTCACATTACCTTATATTCAATATTTTGTATAAAATAATGTCATTACTTTATTTTAGTATATATAAGAAACTAAATTTAATTTATGAAACATTTGTTAGTCTCAATATGTCACCACTAAAATTGACATATCATTCCTTTGTCTTTCCTGAATTTGTACAACTAAATTTCCTTTTTATTATTCTAAGCTTTTAAAGTTTGCAATTAAAGTTTGTTAAATGCATGAAACGTTTTAATGTTCATTGGTTTGGTTTTCAGTAATTTTCATGTTTGTGATAATGATCAAAGTAGTGAATTATTTTTTTCTTTTCATGATCAAATAATTATTTATCATGTAAAAGTTTCCACTAACATGATGAAATACCTGGATAAAATATTGTTTTATTAAAGAACAGAAGGAAGAAAGGAAAGAAGAAGTAAAGAAAGAAACCAAGAAAATAAAAAGCAAACAAAACAAACTGAAACAAGAAATCATTGTCTCTTTTTAGATCTATGCTAATAAAAAGCAAGTGGGAATTTAAATGTTTATTTTACAGTTGGGATAACAAAGTTTTTCTTCCAATTCTTCAAAATAAATGAATCTAGTTGGGTTTTTCTTGCATTAACAAAACAGTCCATTTATTTTGAAGAACTTTCAATGTTTTTACTGACTGATTTTCATACCTATTATGTTTCTGTTATTTTCTCATTTTTTTATAAGCAGAACTCTCTTCCCCAACTTATTTTGATAATGATGATTATCATAATAATGTTTAATAAATATTATCATTGATTTTAAAATTTAAATAGTAGTAAGATTTTAAATTTGTGGGTAACTTCAGTATCTGATATGCTCTCAGGTAGTTTACAAATATATTTAGTTAAGTTAATAAATCCTTATACCATCATTTCAAGATAACTACTTCAAATTTATATGAGCCCTTCATTTTAAGTTTTATTTTACTCTGACATGCCCAAAAAATAATTTAAATACAGTGAAAACCTAAGTCCAATTTCTGTTTTCAACTTCTATACTATTAACAAAAAAGCAAATAATATTCATTACTTACTTCATCTAAAAAAATTGTTTTAATAAATATTTATTTATTTGTTTATTTGCTTATTTTTTGTTTCTTTCTTTCTTTATTTATTTTTAGTATTGGACCCTAGGCTAGGAGGTTAAAGATCTAGTTTGCTTTCAAAAGTTCACATTCTAGTAGAGAGACAAAGTGAGTAAAAATGAATTGTAAATTCAATGCAATGTAGAGAATCATTGAAACATTTTATCTAGCTTCATGGCATGATCAGATTTGATTATTAGGTAGATTACTATTATAGCATTCTCTGAATAGATCGGACACCAGGAGCAATAGAAAAAACTAGTTCAGAGTACATTCTGGTAATTTTGTCAAATAAGGATATGGGCTTGAATCAAGATAGATCTGGGAATGCTTTGGAGTGAATTGATTAGGGAACTACTAAGAAGATAAAATCAATAGAATTTTGTAGAAGCTTTGAATATGAGGGTCAGAAAAGAAAAACTTTCAGAATTCTATTCATCTCATATGAAATACAAGAAAGGAGCAGATTTATCTATTTTGAAGGATAGGCAATGAAGTAAATTTGTACATTAAAATTATTTTGGCTGTGGTACATGCAAGTGGAGATATCTTGAAGAAAATTAAATGGAGCAATGTCGTATTAATACATAATTCAGACCTATAAAAATGAGAACAAATTTTAGAAACTGATTCAGTCACATTTAACTTTGTGTTTTGTTTGAGATATATGTTCTGAACAAAAGATTCACGGTACCAGTACTCTCGACTTCTGAGGGGATAACACTGTATTGATATTATAAATATCTAATAGAAACAGAAGAAAAGGGAAATCTGCACATAGATGAGGACAGTGGTAAGCAGTAAATGAGAATAAGACAGAGTTACATCAAATCCGGACAACCTCCAACCTCAGCTGGGGCCCCCAGTGGAGACAGTCAGGATGGAGTCCCCGTGGAGAACCTTGGGTGAGGATTCTCCCTTCCAGTGAGACTTCCAACTGACCATCCCCAGAATGGCCATATTTATAGGGCAAATAAATGGGAGTTTGAAGTTAAACATATGTTTGCCTTTGTGCAGTCTGGAGCGAGCTGCATTCCCATATTATTGCATCTTTACATATTCAAGAACCTGGGCTAGGTAGGCTCGCCTCCCTTCCCACATTCCCTTCTGGGGGCCCAGCCCAGCCTGGAGCCAGAGGGAATGGAAGGCAAAATTTACAGCTCTTGGCATCCAGACCAGAAGACCAGTTCTGACCTGGAGGCCGGCTAGTGTCCATGAATCAGGTTCCCCAGGTCACTTGTGCAGCACAAGCCTCACATTCCTTAGCTTGTATGCGTGTAGGTGGGGGTGATCGGTTATGCAGATCACAGAAACCACCATTAATAAATGTAATATAGCACTTAACCTCTCCATGCTGCAGTTTTTTCATGTATGATTCAGCAGCTCATAGAGAAAGAATATTAATTTTATTAATGCAGTTAAGGTGTTTCATATAGTTCTTACAATGTATATACTCAATGAATGTGAGCTAAAACAACAATAAAAAGTGATGTCTCTATTTCCATATGGTCTGGGTTGAAATTTTGTTCTAATTAAGTTGTTCTGGAACCAGATGGTCTTAAAGGAATGTGCAGCAGCTTGTAAGAGGAAATAGAAAAATTATCAGAAATTTAGGTGTCTTGCAAGAAGGCCAAGTCCCGGACTCAACTAATGGGAGACAGGGATGCAGTAATGGGATATGAATGCCTGCAATTTGGTCAAAATTATTTAGCAAATAAAGAGAAGACCAAGTTATTTTATCTGATTAAAAAACTATATTTAGAAAAATTTACTTCTATATGAATCCAAGTATCCAAAAGTCATAAACAGAGAGCTTTATGCTACCTAAATATTTTTGGTCTCTATTGTTCCTTTGACCTCTATATTAAGCCTATTCCAGGGTCCTGATCATTGTAGGTTTAGAGGTACCTAGGAAAAAAACAAAATAAATTATTTTGTATTACCCTACACAATTTAAGTTGTATCTAAATATTATATACATGGCAGAACCTAACTCACTATTCCCTTAATTAATACAATTTTGGGCCCTCTGTAAATGTATGGAGCCACATAATCACAATAGAAAATTCTAGGGGCCCCTGGGTGGCTCAGTGGGTTAAAGCCTCTGCTTTCGGCTCAGGTCATGATCCCAGGGTCCTGGGATCGAGCCCCGCATCGGGCTCTCTGCTCAGCAAGGAGCCTGCTTTCCTTCCTCTCTCTCTGCCTGCCTCTCTGCCTACCTGTGATCTCTGTCAAATAAATTAAAAAAAAAAAAAATTAAAAAAAAAAGAAAGAAAATTATAGAATATCCCAATTTACTATTAAGTCTGAGTAAGATATTGATGTCACCAGGTGACAGGAATAGGTGACAAATAAGTGAGAAGCAAAGTATATATTATGTTTTCTGTCCAATCAGTATCCATTTCACATATAGTTTTCATACTTACCATGTGTCACATACAGCTTTTGAGAAGCTTCAGGGAATAGGAAGAGACATTTCTCTAGATCATGGAGGTTGAAATCTTGTAGTAGAGACAGATAATCAAGACATAAACAAATGGTTCATTACAAAAGCAATAATTTCTATAAAGGAATAAAATTGTGCACTGTAAAAAGGAGGAATTGCAAGGGGAGCAAATTTAACTAGAATGATTGGGTAAGTCTTTTCCAAAGAGGCGACATTCAAGCTAAAAGATGAGAAGGATCCACATAAATCAGGGAAAGTGTATCCAGAGGAAAAGAAGAAAGAACAAAGGGCCTGAGATGGAAGACTATTGAATTGGGTAAAGACCGTAGAGAAACCTCCTGGACCTGCAAAATATTGGAAGGTGGAATTGAATGAGCTTGCAAATGTGACCAGAGTTCCAGTCAACATGGGCTTAATGAGGCTCTGGTAAGTTGTCTGAGGTTGTGGGCTTGTTTTTCTATTTCATCTGGAAATTTTTAGAGGGTTATAAGCAAGGACATTGTGCATAATTAGTTGTTCTCTACCATACCACCTCAAGCTTATTGGCATAAAACAGCAACAGTGTGTTCTTTGGTTTACCAATTTGCAATCTGGTGCAAGGAGAGCTGGGTTAGCTTGGTTGGGAGCTGGGGGATCTCTTATATGACTTCAAGTTAATGCTGGCAATTGGTTAGAAACTCAGCTAGAGATGGAAGCCAGGGGTTTCTGTCCCTCTCCATGTGAATTTCTCCAGACAGATCTCCCAACTGTGCTGCTTGGGTTTCTTCACAGCATGGTAGCTGGTTATAAGGTCAAGGTCTCAGGAGACAGTTCTGGGAATTGGCACAACTTCTCTTCTCCCATATACTCTTGGTTTGTGTGTAGAACCCAGATTTCAGGGAGAGGCATATGCTATTTCTCAATGACAGGAGAAACAGCATTTTGGGGCTATATTCTCCCTTTTGGCTACAGATTATTTACATTCCTCCCCCATGCAGTATGTATTCGTCCTGTGGAAAAAGTCCCAGAGACTTCATCTCACTCCAGCATCAGGAACAAGATCAAGGAATAAGATCTCTTCATCTAAATCATGTCTAGGTGTGGATAAGTCTCCTTAGTGCTATTCCTTGGTTACCCGTCCTACAGCAATCCTTGATATGTCTGTAGGAGATAAAGGGGCACATTATTTGCCTACCATGTGGTCAAACAGAATGGGATAACAGCGATAGTTACAGAGGGAGGTGAGGAGGATAGGAGGCACAGCACACTCGTTTGCCCACGATAAGCTTTAAATCTAGCTGGGAAAATGTTGCTAGTTTACTGATTGAATCATATTGCTCCTTCCCGGGAATGATTCATTATGACTTGTGGCTTCTCTCCTTGGGATGTTGATTCTGCCCTCTGAAACATCCTTCTCTTTCCATAAAATGCAGTTGATATCTGCCGCTGAGTAACTGCCTGTTTCCTGCCCATTAAAGTTCAGGAGTTCAAACACCTGTTTTTGTTTTGTACAGTCTCTGGTCTTTTCAGTTCAACCTAGTGGTGCTCCTATCAGAACAACTTCGTAGGCTTTCTATAGATTGTATGCGTGTTTACTCCATCAGGCAGAAAGCACAAGCACCAATCTCACTGAGATAAACTTTATTCTAACTTGAGATCCTTGTGAGGCCATATGGGCTAATAATGGCTACTTGAACTTGGGGTTTCTTATACACTTGCCAGTGAGGAGCTGGACAGCATGTGGGCTCCTGAGGGCTGGCCTTGTCTGTCTTCTTACAGGGTCAGTGCCTCCTCGATGGGATCTCTCCGTCTTGACTGGTTTAGGTTTTGTCACAGCAATGGTTGCTGGTTTACAAAATGTGGAATTTCATGACCTAGCTTTGGAAGTCACATATCATTGTTTCTGTCATAGGCATAAAGCCTCTGGGATTCAGGAGAAGGGAGCATACATCTCACCTCTTCATAGAGGGGTTGGCAAAGTCACATTGTAAGAAGAGTATGCAGAGCACACAATGTTGCAGGCATTTTTGGAAAAATACAAGTTGGCACAGTTAGAACTCAGACTAAACTGCTTTAACAAAGAAATCAAACCAGGATTTTTTTGAAATTTAATTTAATTTTATTTTATTTCAATGTTCCTATATTCATTGTTTAAGCACCACACCCAGTGCTCTATGCAATACGTGCCCTCCACCAGGATCACCCATCCCCCCACCTCCTCCCCTCCAAAACCCTCAGTTTGTTTCTTAGTGTCCACAGTCTTCAATGGTTTGTCTTCCCTTCTGACTTACCCCAACTCACTTCTCTCCATCTCCCCATGTCCTCCGTGTTATCAGGAATGGTTTTTAAAAGTTAAAAGTTTTGTTATTGCTGTTGTTGCTGCTGCTGTTAAATGCCTACCCTACTTAGAATGTAACTTTTGTGCTTTGTACAAAATTGGAACTCTTCAAAAATTTGATTCATAATCATCAAATGTGTTTCTTGGAGTTCTTGCTCTGTGAACTTCTCTCTCGGAACATACTGCTGGCTACAGAGTACAACAAGGAAGGGACCCTGTCTCAGAAGACTGACAAAATGAGACTCAGATTGAGGCTCTTGGCCTTAAGGATGCATTATTTTTTTCCCTTTTGTCTTTGGTGACTTTTTCTTAAGAACAGCTCTTTGCTGTCTTCACCAATAGACCCATGGTATTCAGGGGCTCTTTTTCCCTCTCTCCCTCCCCCTTTGCCCCCCAGCACACTGCTCTCTTGTGCCCTGTCTCTCTTAAATAAATAAACTCCTTAAGAGAAAAAAACAACAACCAAGAAACACATTAGTACTGCTTTTACTATTGCCCTTAAGCTTGCCAGTGGTCTAGGCGAAAGGAGTTCTGAAAGCTTTACACAGACTAACCCAACTCATGAAGCCACTAAGCCTTGGACCAAAGCCATAACTAATAATACAATCTGGCCAATACCTGTTTATATCTAATGACTATCTCCTTTTTTTTTTTTTTAAAGTCTATGGCTCTAGAAACTAGATGGTTGAAGATTTACAAATTTTACATAGAAGCCGAATACGGTTTCAGTGGGGGAAATAACATGTAGATGAAAAACATTTCAGTAAACCTAAAGAATAAGATTTGAATTCACTGCATCTAGATAACTAACAGAGTCTAGTACAAATTTAGTGAAATCTGTGATGTCAGATTGGTAAGTAGAATCTGTTGGCATACCAAGACGTGATCTCCACGTTATATTAATTCACTTTTGTGGCAACAAATGATAGCATCCATAAAAGACAGCCTTCTTTTTTTGTACTCCAAATGGTTCATAGTTTTACTTGATTTGAGAGAAAGAAGAAAGTCCAGAGGAATCAGAGCTGAGGGAGATACAGATTTGTGAAAGATGGGATTTAGGTATGAATGAGAGAGAAAGATGGATTTTCAAGGTGCTGGAGGTGTAAAATGCAAGTGAGGGCTTAGAGCACAGAGTGAGTAACTCATTCCCTACCTGTCACTAGAGCTGAGTAGTAGAGTGGGTTGAGGTTCCGTTTTAAGTACAATAACCACACACATGAAATTCCTCTAAGTGTCATTCCTCTGTCTTTCATGTTTTACTAATGTTGTTGGCAAGTGTATGGGTTTTAATAATTAATAAGCAACATGAACTCAACTTGTTTTGTAGATTGGCTTGACATAATACTGGCAGGATTGTTGCAGCCCTATCTTTTCTCTCCCTCTGGGAAATAATTGCTTACAGTAAATGTTTAGAAATTTTCTTTTAGGATACTCCTAAATACATTTCTTACAAATTAAAAAAGATACGCATGCAGCTGACAGTGAAATAAGACTGGATTCTGCTAGACCTAGATTTTTTTTAGCTATTTCTTTCATTTTCAGACTTTATCATGATTTATGTGCTTTTTCTCTCCTGAAGTGAACTCTGTATCTCTCTTCACAAATCAAGAGTGTGAAGCATGGGATTCACTGCAACTTGCCTAACGTGTAATAAAATGGACCCAAAGAAAGCCAAAAGTTCACTTTTGCAAAATATGAATAATGTTACAGAAGAGACTAACACTCATCCAGGCTCTCTTTCTTATGAATGTCGCTTAAAGAATTTATTACTCAAGTGGATGACTAGTGTAGTGGGATGCAGTTTTCTAGGCTAGGATGTAAAATATCCTAAGAACATTTATAACTGCTTGACTGCACCCGAACCTCTTTCAAAGGATAGGTCTGCAAATCAGAGGTATCATGTTGAAAAAAATCGTTTCTGTGAAATTTGGAGGCTAATATAAAATAAGATTAACCTATTTGAATTATCATTTATATTTTATCTGATCTACTTCATATCCTCTGAGAATTTATGAGTAGTCTAGCAGTCTAGCTAAATATACACCAACAGTGGCATTAAACCATGAATGATATTCATTTGGTTTTGCCATTTTAGTTCTTTCTTAGAAATGCTATTTAATGACTACTATTTCCAGAAAGTTCTTTGACAATACTACAAATCTTTTCAGATAGGGTTCCATAATAACTACAGCTGAGATGACTATCCATTCGCTGTTGATCCTCTAAAAGAAAAGAACAAATCTGCATGATTCAAACATTTAAAATATTTACTCTAAAAGTAGGAGCAGTTCCTAACTTAGCTTGATCATTACTTCTACATTTCATTTCATTTTGTCTATATATTCATAGACTTTGCATGACATACGCAAAAATATAAATATAACAAATATAAAGATAGGATTTGATATATTGTGAAAACCAGTGAAGGGACATGTATCAAAATATAGATGTATTTGAATAAGTTACATGGATATTCATGTAGCACCTATACAAATATTTTTTTTAAATTACAGTTGCACTCAATTACAAATGGTTGAAATGTTAAAAAAAAAGATGTATCCGTTTTGTGAATTATAATTTACTGGTTGGTTGGGTACACTTTCATTTTAAAATTATACATTTGTAGTACTTCAAAGCCAAAAGATTAGATAGCAAACTAAATTCATCCCCTTAATTAAAATATGCAAAAGCAGATGCCAAGTTTGACTTGCACACCATGAATAACCAGCTGCATTTTAAAAACTCACTTAAAGAAAAACAGGCTCTTTTGTAACCAAGTTTTCCAGAATAGTTGTGTTGTCCCAATATATTAGCAATTTGTTCATCTTTACCTTTCCATTTTTGTTACAGAGAGATAAAACCATGAAGCAAAAACAAAATGATTAGGAAATTAAGAAAATTTGAACATATTTTGTGAAGTTGCTTTAAAATGAGTATTAAGATTTAGACAAATATATGCAATGGATAGTTAGAAAATCATTATTTGGCCATGACACCCCAGTAATTTAACCTGAATTTATTTTTGTTTGTAAAGTGAGTCTTTCTACATTTTCCTTTCACAGGAATTATTCAGAGTTGATTTTTTTTTATGTTTTGCTATTTAAATTTAGGTGAACAGCTCTATTTCTTTAAAGATATGATTTCTTTTCAATTCACAGTCATTGGACAAGTATTTTTAACCATAAGCAAAATAGAGGTTAATACTGTTAATCTACACATAGTATTATAAATTATAAGAACTCGGTGATGTTCTGGTAGAGAAAGTGTTTAAGAAGGGAAAAGACAATTATGAAAGAAGAAATGGAAATGACTAATAAAATGGTCAACCTTTTAAATGATGAGATATCATTATTTACCTATCATATTAACCTTTAAAAAAATATGATATCCATTGTTGGAAAGGTACATATGAGAACTGTAAGCACTGTTAGTAAGGATATATATGTTCTGACGGAAAGAAGTAACATAATTAAATTTAATTTCCTTTCTATTTACACTTCTAAATAACCTAAACCACTTAAGCCTCAGTTTTTGGGGTAATAATATTTGGGTATTAATATTTATTTAAATTGTAGTAATTAAATTTATTTAACAGAACTATTGCATGGGGGAGTAAGAAAATCAGACATATAATATTCTTTGTGTAATGCCTATGTATAGGAAATTATAAAAATGGTTACCATGATAATGGTAATAATTTATGGTCATGTCTATGTTTTCTAGAAAAGACTTTGGTAATCTTCATTTGGAAACTTCCAAATGTTGAGTTCTTTGCCCCAATAATTCTATCTGTAGGAATTTACCCTAAAAAAATGAAGTTTCTCCCTCTCTCTCACACAGACCTATAACATCAAATTTTATGATATACATTGAGTTTACAAAAACATCTATCAATAGAAGAATATAAATACCTCTGGGCTTTTATTGAAGCTAATTTTTGTATATTGTTAATAGGCTAAACGATTTTGGTATAAGTTTCAGGGAAAAGTAGGATGCTGGCCCATGGGAACATGCTGATCTTGGTCCTTGGCTAGCACCATCCCACTTTCCCTGTTGTTGAGGAGGTATCTACAGAGCTCCCCTTCTCATATCTTTTTGTAGAGGTAGCATTTCTTTCTTCTTTATCCTTAGATGCTTCACATTTATTAAGGAAACTTTAAAACTTTTTTTTTTTTTAACTTCTGGCATGGCTACTTTATTTTTCTCCTCTTTATCTAAATATTTTCTCTTCCAACTCTTCTTCACATTTACTATAAACATGAATGTTTTACTTGTTTAGAAAATAAAATGAGCAAACAAATACCCAAAATCTGATTCCAAAAATTGTTGTTATTTCCTGTGTTTGCTTCATTAGCTATATATATATATATATATATATATATATATATATATATATATATATTTACATTGTAAAATAAACTACAAATATCTTGACAGTTCATTCTCAGTACCTCAAGCATGCATCTCCCCTGCAAAAAAGTCTCCTATTATACCATAATACTGTATCACAGTTAATAAAATTGAAATAGATTACCTAATATTATTTAACATTAATTATATGTTTGAAAATATTAGGTATTCCAGAAGTGTCTTTTATAGCTGATATGTTCATGCCTAGAGTTAATCAAAGACAGCACATTATTGCATTTTGTTGTTTTGGCTTTTAAATCTCTTTTAATCTGGAACAGATATAGCTTCAATCTCTCTCTCTCTGGGAGAGGTACATGCCCAAAATTTTAACTTAGAATTGCTGTCCTTTTCTTTTCTAAGGCATATCACATTACCATTTTATACCAGCTTCCTTAATTCATTCAATAAATATATATTGAGTCCTGAATGTATCTCAGCTATTGGACACATTGTAGTTATGGCAGTGAAAAAGAGAAAAATCCCTTATTCTTTTTCCTTTAAAGGTGTTTATTCTTCCTTTTAGAATACCACTTACTCACTCAAAATAGCTGTTAGGACATAAAACTTCCAAGGACTATAACTTACTAAATGATATTAATGGGTCCTCTTCCACCTACAGAATTGTACATCAATAGGGGCGCCTGGGTGGCTTAGTCATTAAGCCTCTACCTTTGGCCAGGGTCATGATCCCAGGGTCCTGGGATCAAGCCCTGCATCCCACCAGGCTCCCTGCTCAGCGGGAAGCCTGCTTCTCCCTCACCCATTCCCCTGCTTGTGTTCCCTCTCTCGTTGTGTCTCTCTCTGTCAAATGAATAAATAAAATCTTAAAAAGAAAAAAAGAACTGTACATCAATAAATGCTGAAGAAACATATGGGATACATTTTTAAAAAGCTGACTTCCATTCTAAATACTTCCAGCTCTGTTTCCAAAAAACAGTTTTTGAATGAGGTTAAGATAGGAGTCTAAGGGCATTAACCAAGGATGGATGTCTACTGACCAGTTAATTACTTATGGGGCAAAGAATACGAATATAGAGGGTCTGTGTCTGGCCTCCTCATAGGTAAATGGAAGTGGGTGGCATCTGTGAATCTTATCTAAGTCACAGGAGGAAGATTGCTTTTTGCCATTTCCCGAAACACAAAATTTGGAGGGAGTTTTACATCTTCATTGTTTTCGAGGAGTACAGGATTCAAGTAAAATTGGACATTGTCAAAAAAAAGTCATGGTGATAAGAATAACCATGTATGACCACCCTTAACGCCAGTGGTGGCTGTGTCTACAGTAATTAACAAACAGTGACTTTTATGACTTCTCCATAAAATTTTAATCTTTGCCTTGAAAACATGGTACATGTCAGGAGAAGCTATCTATCAGATACAGTCTGCTACAGATACAGTCTGCTCAGAAGCTGCCGTGAGGGGAAAGCACAAAGGTTGCAATGGTAGTTTCTTGAATATATTCGTGAGCACACAGGAAATATGTCCTGAGTTAAAACAAATAAACAAAGCAAAGGTATAGACTTCCTGTAGAGCTCCTGGAAGCAAAACCCAGTAAAGCATGGCTTATTACAATAAATGTTACTTTATTTTTATAAAGTTTGGAAAATGACCTATGGAATTCCATAACCTGAGGGGGTATAGGTGACAGTCACATAGAAAAAGCTTGCCCCTTACCTGAAACACATGGAAATTGTGATCAAGAAAAAAAAATCCCAAGGGTGCCTGCCTGCTTCTCCCTCTTCCTCTGCCTGCCACTCTGCCTACTTGTGTTCTCTATCTCTCTGTTAATAAATAAGATCTTAAAAAACAAAACAAACAAACAACGAATATTTAGTTATTTCATCCTGGAATGACTTGAGGTTTAATGGTATGATTGAGAGAATGCAATTCATAAATGGTAGAATTCCATTAATTTAAAGCTCTGTTTGTATTTGCCATTTTTACAGCAAACAGGTTTTTTGATATTAGGAGAAAAATACCTATTATGTAAACAGAAATATTTGAGATGTCTAAAAGAGTAAATTTTCCCCAGTGATTGAGGAAATGACAAAGGGAAAAATGGCACACAGTGTTTCTCTTCTTTTGTTAAAATAGGAACACAATAATAGATAATAAGCTTCAGGCTAATGTTAAGGAGATATTACCCTTAAGGGGAAAATGAGTTTCTAAGTAAATGGGACAAATCAAGAACTAGTACGGTGACTATTTGAGGCTCCAACTGTAACCAGTACCTTTTAGCATTTCCACAGAAGTTCTGAACTTACTACTTCAATAATTAAATCTACTTTTCTTCCAGCACCTGCATTCAACATTAACTTAAAAAAGTACCCAATCAAATATTACTCTGGAGCTTTTGTGTAATTATTATTATTGCAATACTTAGAGAAACTACTGTAAAGCAATTTACATAATTTATATCACATACTGAAAAGAAGATAGTGACTTTGCTGAGGTAATTTCTATTATCTTTATGAAAATGCAGAGTTTTCAGCTCAATTATGAAGTAAGTTAAATCGTGTTGTAAAGATTTGGGTCCAAAACAATTATTTTATCATTCTCTTCTGGAAAAAAAAAAGTTAAAAACAAAGTGGATCCAGATTTCTAATTAATCAGCTTAGAAATGTTCTCTGGTAAAACTAAAATGGTTCCTAATACCATTTGTGTGACAAATGGTGTTTTCTCCTACTGTCTAGTGTTTCTCAAACCTATTACTATAGACACAGAGATCTGTGTACACATTTTTTGGTTCCATGAATTCTTTACTAAACTTTTAATTTTGATTGTATCTTTTCATTTTAATAATAATTTAGTCAGTACTAAGCAGTCAGTATCATTTATGTGACCAAGTACAGGTCTGTTATTTCACACCATGATTGCATTTAGCTTTATGATTTCATTGGCTCCAAGTAACACGTTAAAAACAACAAGTTCATTTAAAAAAATGAGATCGAAAAGTCACAGAAACAATGTGTTTGTCCCCTGCGAAGGTCAAATTATATCCATAGGACACTATAGAAACAAAGATTTGGTGGCTCCTTAAAGTGAGAAAAAAGGGAAATGAAATCATTGTATAGCCCAGGGTTGACTACACTTGGGAAACCCAAGAATTTTACCATAGAAGTCATATCACATTCAAACTGAGGTTGGAAATTTACTGGTAGCAGAACAACATGAACCATTCCCTAAATTTATATTATTAATTTTAATTTTATGGGTTTTGTAATTGTGCTTGTACTTAATTTGTAAATTCCCTTTGGTTTTATAGTTATAAATCCAAAGGATTACTTGAAATTTATCCCAAGATTTATGTTTTCAAATATTTAATTAATACCATAATATAATTTAAATTGATACAGATATCACCCAAGATTTTTTTTTTAATGTAAAAAGGGGCCTATACATTCTTCAAGCTTGAGAAACTGTTCATTGTATTATATATCTTTTTTACTTTCATATTTTCAGGATAAAGGAGGAAAAGATGAGAAAATTCACTAAATTAAGAGAATTGTTTTCAAGTCTATGGCTGAAATTACCTGTTACTATTATGTCAATCATTCAACACATTTTTTGAGCTCCTGTTTTCCCAACATTGGCCACTCATGAAATTTATTAAAACTTGATAGAAACAAAACAAAAGAAAACAAAAACAAGCAAACAAAAAACTTTTTAGGGCCTCAAAATGTTATAATTTGCTGTCAGACAGGAATTATGTATCACTCCTGGAGAATTTTTTAATGAAGACATAACCAAGGAAAAATGATTTTACCACCTTGAATTCTTCTAATATGTTGCCATGACAACAAGGTAGACTATTTCTCTTTCCTCCTTATCAGTCTTTTAAGATGTGATGACATTTACTCCACATGCAGCAGTTACTGAGGCAAGCATTTTGTTCTGTGCTGGAGATACAAAATGTAACAGACCATCGCTTATCCGCCTGGATTTTGCAGTTTGGGTGCTGAGGAGAATCCTGCATTAAGAATTAGGACTTAATTTGGTTATTTCAAATGCTCTGGTAGTTGGTTAAATTGTTAAATCAAAACTCATTATTTTCAGTTAACCTTGTGGTATTTCAGAAAGATATATGTATATATGTGTGTGTGTGTGTATTCATTTTATGGTGTTGTTAAGAGAAAAAAAAAATTACCATTGAGCAATAAGGAACTAAGTTTTTTGAAGTGAGGGAATAGCATAGAGATCAAAGACATTTGACCAAAAGGGATGCCTCTGGGTCTATAATAAAAGGAAGGGTTATAAAATATGAGTTCCCAGCCTACTCCCATTCTGCACTAGCTCTAGGAGAAAATTTTAAAACCTGAAGGAAAAAAATATTGCCTTCAGTGACCCCCTTGGCCTCCTATCTATTTATTTATAAGATGCCATTCACATGAGTTCTGAATCCCACAGCCTCCTTCTCCCTTGTTAAACTTTCCTGTTTTTTTTTAATTTATTTTTAAAATTTAAATTCAATTAATTAACATATAATGTATTGCTGGTTTCAGAGGTAGAGGTCAGTGATTCATTAATCTTATATAATACCCAGTGCTAGTTACATCACATGCCTTCCTTAATGTCCATCACGTAGTACCTCCTGCCCCCACTTCCCTCCCCTCCAGTCATCCTCAATTCCTTTCCTATGATTAAAAGTCCTGTTTCTAAGAGTATCCTGTTGGATCTTGGTCTTCCTGAACAGAAAGCAGTTCCTTGAAATACTATTATTGACAGCCAAAGTTATTTGCACTTTCTTTTGTTCTCATAATTTCTTAAATGCCTAGCTGGAAGCTATGTTTTAGAAAATTATTCTGTTATTTCCCTTCCTTAGGTATAAATGGTCAAATCATCTTAGTGTTGAATTTTAGGTTGGGCAGTGATGGATAATATTCTTGAATAAGTTATCATCCTTATCTGTTATGTCCTTATAGGGATTGTCGTCTTTGTTTTATTTTAGTTTTTTTTTTTTTTTTTTTTTTTTTTTTGCTAAGAATATGCAATATAGTTGACACTTGAACAACAAAGGGATTAGGGTCACCAACCCCAACGCAGCCAAAAATCCACATAAAACTTTCAACTCCCCCAAAACATAGCTATTGTTGACCAGAAGCCTTACTGATAACATAAACAGTTGTTTAACACATATTTTGTGTATGTATTATTACTGTATTTTTACAATAAAGGAAGTTAGAGAAAAGAAAATGTTAAACTCCTAAGGAAGAAAAATTAAATTTATAGTACCAAACTGTAAAAAAATCCTCGTGTAAGCAGACCCACACAGTTCAAACCCAACTTGTTCAAAGTTCAGCTGTATACTGAAAACTTTAATCTACAGTTTTAATATCCTATTACTAGGATCCAAATTGTTGGTGTCATCAATAGAATTTCAAATCAAATATGTTGTGATGTATTTGTAAGTATCTATGTTTCACTTTTTGATTCACTTAAAAACTCAAAACTAAATTTTAACTGTAAATTTCTTACTTCTCACTTCTTTTTGCAGTCTTTTAAAAAATTATTAACTCTTTACTGCTTTTATCTTAGGTTGAGGTTAATTTATTTCCCTTTGACTTATATTTTAGCTTCCATATGTGTATTTATTACGTGTATATAAACAGAAGTTTATTGAATAAGATATTATATGATTTAATAAATAAAATATCAGAACATATCCTTTCATATTTAAAATAAAATGTGTTTAATTAAAATGCATTATTTAGTTGAATAATACCTTCTAAAAATTGTACTATTGAAAGGCTAAGCACTGTGTAAAATGTAGAATTTTTTTTGCTGTTGTTGTTTTTATTTTATTTTATTTTTTCTGAGTTTAGAGTTTCAGAACAGAAAACAACAACTACAACAACATGAAAATCAAAGTGATTTACCAACTTGGGACACCTTGTGGCCCCATGGGTTGGATGTTTGACTCCTGATTTTGGTTCTGGTCATGATCTTGGGGTTCTGGGAACCAGCCCTGTGTCTGCCTCTACGCTTAGTAGGGGGTGTGCTTATTCTCTCTCCTTGCTTCTGCTCTCTCACCCTCTAAAATGAGTAGATAAATCTTTAAAAAACATTATTTACCAACTTGACAGAATGTGTTATTCTTATCAGTAAGAATATCAACTATATTTCTTCCTGTAAATTCAGTGTCTACTTTGAATTGTAATCACTCTGAAAAGGTACCTATGTAAATAAAATATATAAATGATGTAAAAGCTGTCTTTCGTGCTGCCTAGTTCGCAAATAGATTTAAACATTAATCCAAATTAAAACATACAATATTGGAAATTTTAAGTCTGCAGTCATTTTTTAAAAAAGATATTAACATTAACTCTAAAGAGTTAAGTTAAAATATCTACTAAAATGAACAAGACTAGGATTTCAAAATGTTGAGCTGTAATGAACCCTGTCAGTTAAAAGTTTTCAAGTTTCATGGCAAGCTGCATGACCCTCACAAATACTAATTGTAGAGATTATCACTTCCATTTATTTAAGCCCCAGATTCTTTCTAAGAAGTACTACATAGTGAAAAATAACGTAAATGTGCACACAATTATGACATAATAAAATAAAAGCCATCATTTAGTGAGCATATCCCATATGCTAAACAAAACATGAAGGAAAATATCTTATAACATTTCTTACACTCTCAGAAACAAGGGGCTACAAATTCTGTCAGTTCCATTAAATTTCTCCCATTGCTTATAAGCAAACTGAGTTTAAAGGATGGTAATCAAAGTGGCCAAGATCATAGGATTAGTGGTTGACATGGATTTAAATCCAGGCTTGGAAATTCCAATCTCTTTCCACAGTCAGAAATTCCTTAGAAAACAAACAAGCAAACAAACAAACAAAAAAACCAATTGGGTAGGGAGTTCTTACTTTTCAGTGGCCATGATCTGGTCTCATAGAGCTCAGATTCTTCATTTCGAAACAGAATAATATTTGTCTGATTCACAAGAAAAAGGTGGATAGCCTCCTAAAAATCTTTTGGGTACTTTACTTCTAAAATCTTTTTCACAAGAAAAAGATGGATAGCCTCCTAAAAATCTTTTGGGTACTTTACCCTAAAAATATTTTTCACCCATTATTTATATTTTGTGTTGAAATTTAAACCTGTACCTGAGCATTTTTCAATATATTTTCTGAGGCACCTTAGAGGAACCCCAAGACTCTTTCAGTGGGTCTAGGAGGCCCTTCCTTTTTTTCAAATATGCATTTGTAGACGACTGGATCTTCTCCATATACTTCAACCAAAACAAAGTAACCCAAGAGACTGAGCGCAGAAACAATGGAAAATTCAATTGTCCTCTATGAAGCTATACACTAAAGAGATTCACAAAAATATAAAATGACATTATTCTTCTCACTAAACTTACTTTTGCTTCAAAGAATACATTTTTGTCATCAAAATAAGCTATTTTGCTTCAATTTTATGTGTATTATTATTTAAAACTACTAGTAAATATCTTTAAATTTCTCAGTTTTAATTTCTAACACAGTGGGGGCACCTAGGTGGCTCAGTCAATTATATGTCTGCCTTCAGCTCAGGTCATGATCCCTGAGTGCTGGGACAGAGCCCCACATTGGGCTTCCTGCTCAGTGGGCAGTCTGCTTCTCCTTCTCCCTCTCCCCATTGCTCCTGCTCTTTCTTTCTCTTAAATAAACAAACAAATAAATAAACGCAATCTTAAATATAATTTCTAACACACCAAAATCAATAAATATAATTCACTTTAGTAAAAGGTCTTTGGGGTTCTCAATAAAATTAAGAGTGTGAGTTGCCAAGATAGAGATATTTGAGGACCTCTGCTGAATATGCGTGTGACACTCTTTACTTTCTCATATTACTATTTGATATTTACATATACTATTTATTTAAGGTGTAAGTTTATTGAAAATGAAAATAATGTTTCCTTTATTTGTCCATGTATGCCATACCATGATTTATACATAATTGGCACAAAATATTTGGAGACTGTTGATTGGTAGAAGTTAATTAATTTATCCCCATCTTTTTATAGGTACTTAAGACCAAAGCAGAAATGCAAGCCAAGAATTATAGTATTATTTGGAGTCACAGCTAGAAAGTAAATCTGTCTCCAAAATTAGAAAATTTCATAGTTTAACACTGGAGAATTACTTCCCCTTGCTAGAATATTCCAAATTTCTTCTGGTTGGTTCTCCATTTGTTTTGCAACCCAAAACCAGGACATAAAGTTATGTTCTACGTCTTTTCACTGAATAAAAAGAATAAATTTTCTTCACTTTAAAGTTGAAACTTATTTTCAAAATATGAGTTTTTAAATACATACACTTAGGTACAAGCTGGAAGAAACAAATTAATTTACTATGAGTATAGGGGTAAATAAAATGGAATTTAATGTTTAGAAAATAGTTAGGCTTTTCAATGGTTGGGAAACCACCTGTCTTTTTCTTAGGGTCTTGGATTCTCATCTTTCTCTGTGAGCACATATTCTCATCTTATTTCTGTACATGGCTGCCTGAGATTAGCATGTGGCAAATCAAAGCATCCTCAAAATGAGAATTTCATACACAGGGTTTATATAGCTCAACAGGTCAATCTTGCATAACTAAGTGACTCAGCATTGTTCTGTCTCCAATATAAACTCCCTAGAAAAAGAATCAAATTGTGCTTTACCCTCTATACAACTGGCAGAGCCTATGGTAATGGTATATTTGTGTTGCAAGGGAGAAGGCTGTTTCAAATGGAATGTAAGGTTGACTTTGTGTCCTTTCCGAAGGAATGGAAAGGAATAAATATATAGGAAAGCCTCAGCATTAGGACGCAAAATAACTAACTCCTTCAGAAGATGTTAGATCTTTAGATAAAGTAATAGAAAATCCCTACTGATTTATTAAAAATCCACTTCAAAATTATATAAACTTTTGCTTCAATGGTTTTAATATTAGTTGTCATGAAGCATCTGGGAGTTTTGATCAAAAATGAAAATGTTATTATATCTACATGAGCAAGTCATATATAATGCCTAAATGGCACTTTTAGTCGGTTGCCCTAAAAAATAACATTATATTCCACCTAGATAAGTTTATTGGTTTCAGAATGAGATAAATGGACCTACCTTTGAAACATTTTTAAATACGATTGCATACATAACATCAAAACTTTGCAGGATGTATTTTTTTGTGAATTTGCTCTATCTGAACTATAAAGAAATATAAAACCATCGTTTTTTATATAATGTATAACATCAGGATAAAATATAATTTTAAAATAAACTCTTAATGTCATTATAATATGCTTCTGTAGAAAAGAAGTTAACCAGAAAACGCAGGGACTTGCTGTCGGTCCTAGGTCAACAGGCACAAAGCTTGATTTATTTTCCCTGAATTTCTGTGTCCACAAGTTTCATAATAGCTACAAAGAAACATTGAGGAAGCCTCTGAAAGAAATGATTCTCTGGGGTCACAGATTGTCACTACATATTCCCTAGGAGTTCATAGGTCTGTTATCTGGCAATATAGAGGGCACTGACAAATTTTGTTCCATAAACAAATCATGCAATAAAGAAAAATCAATGTATATTAGTGTAATTTTAGTAGTATTCTTAAAAATTCATGAAGTAAATATCTGAGTCAAGTGATTAAATATGAAACTGACTACAAAGCACATTGAATACTGATCCTGTTCACTTTTTAAAAATTCAGCTTAATATGAAAAAGGAATGTAAGAACTCAATAGTATAAACTATTTTAGTAGTTCTCATGTGTGGTTCTCACTGTCTATTGTTCTCATTATAAGTAGTAATGGTTGCCAGTATAATCCAGTTTTATATTAAAAACTGGTAATGGGAAGATGTAGGTATGCCCACTTTTCCTTTGTGGGAGAGGTTAGGAGGCTGAGTAAATGATCAAAAGTGATATAAAACAGATTTAGACAAGTCTGGAAAACCAGGATAATTTGTTGTGTTCATCAATACTCTTCCAAATTAGATGGGTATGAGTTTGAATTTGGCACTGGGTTGAAGAAGTTTAATGAATTACAATTTCATATTGGTTTTTAACAATATAAGCTTTATTAAGAAAAGCACTTTTAGTGTTTCTGAAAAGAGAAAGAAGATAAATCTTTTTACCAATTTTTAGATATGAGAGGAAAACCAAAACTGTGTATGAGAGAGACTAAGAATCAAGCTGGGATATAAAGGAAAGGGAGGTGAGCTAATAGCCCTGATTAAACATCACTTAGATGAAGAGAGTGTGGTATAGAGATTTTCCAACTATTTGATGCTTAATCTAACGTTTGAAAATATGGTAAGTTTGAAATTGCCGATGTTGGTTGCATAAGATGAAGGTTGCTTTGTAAAACCACTTGCCCTGAGCGTGGATGGGTAAATCAAAGCATCCTCAAAATGAGAATTTCATACACAGGGTTTATATAGCTCAACAGCCCATTTTCTTTGAATCTCCCATCCATGGTCCTACATGCCATGTATTTTTCAATTTTGGATATTACCTCCTTTAACAATCCTGCCATTCCAACCTCTAAGCAGCTTTGCTTCACAAGGATATTTGGGAATCATATCATGTTCATCTTGAGGACTATTGTCCAATAGTTTGTATCACTGATTACATGGTCAGATGGTTGCTTCCACATCTTTATTTCAGCACATGAGAAGCAGGAAATGGTTAAAGGTGTTAATTTGAAGCTATAGATGTGCCATAGCATGGAACATACCCACTCACACTCTTGGCCCAAACTTAAGGCCCATGTGCACACTTAGCCAGAAAGTAAACTGAGGAAATATAGGTTTTAGGTGGTTGGCCAAATGTCTAGATAAAAGTCTATTTCTATGAAAGAGGGGGAAAATAAATTTAGGACAGACAAATGGTTTTCTTCTATTACCTTCTACTCACGTAGGCTCATGAGCCCTCTGTCAGTGGCTTTTTTTTTTTTTTTTTTACTAGGCTCCACATCCAGCATGGAACCCAACCTGGGCTCTGAACTCAAAACCGCAAGTTCAAGACCTGAGTGAGACCAAGAGTCTGATGCTTAACCCTGAGCTACCCAGACACCTCATTGTGGTGTTCTTTCTTTACATGTTTCCTGACTTACTCTCACACCTGACTTTACTTTCACTATTCTGTTACTGTGTTCCATACTCATCTTTCCTTTTCCCCTTATTTTCTGATCTCACTCCCCAGTTTTGCTCTCAGCTCTTTTAGCTCAAAATCAGTTTTATATCCTGTGCAGAAATGTGTAAATATGAAGGTCCCAATTAAGGTCTAAATAAATGATTGTAGGAATTCAGAAAGGAGGACTGTTTACAGTTAAGTACATTGAACAGGTTATGCACAGTTCATTTGATTTGGGTGTTGAGGGTTAAATAATGTTTAGGAGTTCTACGGTTGAAAAGAAAGGATGGTTTTGGTTGCAAAGGACAATGTATTAAAAAATGCCTTTGTTGGGTCAACTGGGTGGCTCAGTGGGTTAATCCTCTGCCTTCAGCTCAGGTCATGATCCCAGGGTTCTGGGATCGAGCCCCGCATCCGGCTCTCTGCTCGGCAGGGAGCCTGCTTCCTCCTCTCTCTCTCTCTGCCTGCCTCTCTGCCTACTTGTGATCTCTGTCTGTCAAATAAATAAATAAAATCTTTAAAAAAATAAAATAATAAAATAATAAATGCCATTGTTAAAAGTTCAGGGCTTCTACAGTAAAGTTAAAATAATGCAGTTTGGTTGAACTCTTGTGCATTCAATAAATTTTTGTGTTGAGTATATTCTTGCTTTGGTTGCTTGAATTCATTTTTGATCAAAACACCGCAAAATCACTGTCCATGTGAATCTAATATACTAATAGAGGGAAAAAGATACTTAATTTAAAAATGCATAAAATAGGTAAATTATATAGTAGATTAGGAGGCTTGGCAGACTATGCCTATCTATCTATCTATCTATCATCTATCATCTATCTATCATCAGTCTATCATCTATATATAGATATAGTTGTATGTATTTACGAACATTAATTAGATTATTCACTTAGGGAATGGAAATGGCCATCCATAAAACTGATGTTTTCTTCACTCTGTTAGGATTTATAGTGAAGCAAGGACTATATACATATTAATATGTGTGTACTTATGTATATAAATATAAATATATATATAATTTTACTTATTATTATTTTACTGAGTAGTTACTATTGACAAGCACTGATCCAAACACTTTGTGTTGAATTCATTCAGTTATTTACTAATGTAATTTACTGACCAAGTTACTGGTATTGTTAGCCCCATTTTTCTTTCTTTTTTTTTTTTTTAAAGATTTTATTTATTTATTTATTTATTTGACAGAGAGAGAGCACAAGTAGGCAGAGAGGCAGGCAGAGAGAAGGGGAAGCAGGCTCACCGCCGAGCAGAGAACCCGATGCGGGGCTCGATCCCAGGACCCTGATATCATGACCCGAGCCGAAGGCAGAGGCTTAACCCACTGAGCCACCCAGGTGCCCCAGCCCCATTTTTCTGAAGAGAAAATCAAAGCATTTGTTTGGAAATTGCAGATTCCTTATATCAGTACTTTTGTTTTTGTTTTTCTTATTTATATATTTATTATTTATTTTTATTGAAGTATAATTGACATAATATTATATTAGTTTCAGGTGTACAACATAATTATTTAATATTTGTATATATAGCAAGAGGCTAGTTAACATCCATCACTGCACAGTTACATTTTTTTTTCTTATGATGAGGACTTTTAAGATATACTCTCTTAGCAACTATCAAATATGCATTACAGTATTATTAGCTACAGCCATGCTGTATATTACATCCCAGTGATTTAATTATCTGGTAACTAGAAGTTTGTACCTTTTGACCTCCTTCACCTATTTCTCCCACCCCTCCCAATCTCTACCTCTAGCCACCAACAATCTGTTCCCTGTATCTATGAGCTTGGTTTGATTTTTGTTGTTTTTAAATTCCACATCTAAGATAGATCATATGGTATTTGTCTTTGTCTAAGTAATTTTACTTAGCATAATGCCTTCAAGGTCATAGGTATTAAGCAAATAACTGAAGTGAAAATTTCTTCTTTCTTGTGTAAATCACAGATTGCTATGAAAGGGACTGCCCAAACAATTTTGGTGTGAAGGAAGACATTACAATCTCAAGGAATTGAGTTTGTAGAGTTGAGAGTCCTGAAAGTAAGGACGGTAAATGATTTTCAAGAACTGAAAGAAATCCACAGTGTGTAAAACAGGGAGAAGGAAGAGAGAGGCACGCTCTAATTGCAGAGGCAGCAAAGTCAAGAAATCTGCAGTTCTTTAAACTCAGGCTAAATAGTAGAACCAATAAAATCATTAACAAAGTGGACGGAGAATAAGAAAGAGATAAGCCAAGGGTTTTTACCAAATATTTCCACTTTGAAATTGAAAGACATTGGCATGGGAGAGACTACAGGTGGCAAAATTTTGGAGGGAAGACTCAGAGCTTGTTTTTTGACACACTGTTTGAAGGGTTTATCAATCAGCCAAGTGGGAAGTCTCAATTATGATTTAGGTATAGTAGTCTACTATTAAGGTTTGAGAACTGTATTGGAGATAGACATTTGAAAATTTCAATGCTTAATTTATAAACTTATGAGATGTGATAAGATTACCAAAAGAAATGAATATAGAAGATGTATATATAGAGTTATGTTGAGAAAAATATGACCATGAACTTGACCAGCATCAGTTCCCAACAGAGATCTAACCATTCCAGACCATTTGTGAAGCTTTCATACTGGCTATTTGATTTGGGGCTTGGGGACTTGGGTTTATGTAAAAGGAATTGAACACTATATTTTGAACTGCAGTTTGTTTTGGTCTGTAAATGAGATGATGAGGAAAGCTTTCTTTCTCAGTATGTATAATTCTATAGCATTACTTATAACTGCTTTATCACTTTCAGTGGTATTAATGTATCATAGTTTATTTAATCATACTTTTATTCAGGGAATTTTTAATTTTTAATATTTAGCTACACATGAGGTGAAGGCTGCTTGAACACAAAAGAAATTAAATGGTAGTGATGGAGTTAATTTAAATATTACAGGTAATACTATCATCTAATTAATTTGCATATGCTTGGATGTGAATATGAATTTTCATGTGGATGGCTTATCATCTCATTGGGTTTCAATCCTACTTCTAGCTCTACTAATATCTTACTAATATTATGAGAATCTTGCCATCATGATGAGTGGGATACTAAAGTTCGTATGTAAGAGTTTCTAAGTATCACTGGGGTTCTAAATTCCAGAGCACAACTTCATTTGGTGATCGGTTGGCTAAAAAGTATCTGCTAAAAACTAAGAGAAAGTACAATTTTTGCAGGCCTGACTGAGAGATGCTATGTAAGCCTTTTAGTGAAAACTACCTTGAGATTTTTCACAGATAATGCTCTTATTATTTAATATTCACCTCACGTGCTTCTCTTAAAACCCAAGCTCTGAATAAGATGCCACACCACTCTCCAAGTAATGATGGGGCAAACTTCCCCAGTGTATACTATATCTGTTAATGCACAAAGGCATCATTCTGTGGGATATATTTCTAAACGTGGAAATGCTGTATCTAAGGGTTTACAAAGTTTTAATTTTTCTTATACTCTCAAACGGTTCTCTGGAGGCTAGAAGAGCTTATACTCCTTCCATCATCTAATGAGAGTTCCAGCTACCCCACTCTTGATAACACAGGTATTATCAATCTTCTAAATTTTTGCAAATACAATCATTATTATTTTAACTATCATTACTCTGGTCACTTTGAGATAGAATTCCTTTTCATATAATTGCTTCATTTATGTATTTTTACATTCCAAAGCACATATTTGTCTTGTTTCAATTGTGCTTTAATTTTCTTTGAAATAATTTGTAGTTGTCCCTTATATTTAATCCATATGAATTCTTTATTTCATGTACTAAAGTACTTCCACCAAATCTGCATTTATTAATATTTTTAGTTGGTTATGGCATTGCTTATCTTGAAGAAATCTTATTGGGGCACCTGGGTGGCTCAGTAGCTTAAGCATCTGAGTAGTGATTTCAGCTCAAGTCATGATCTCATGGGTTCCTGGGATCCAGCCCTGAGTCAGGCTCTGCACTCAGCAGGGAGCCTGCTTGATATTTTCTCTCTGCCTCTCCTCCCACTCACGTGCTCTCTCTCCCTCCCTCTCTCTAAAATAAATAAATAAATCTAAACAAAATAAAACAAACCTCAGAGAGCTCTTCTTTCATGTGTGACTGTGGGCTTTGTGAAGTGTGTGTGTGCTTACTGCAAATATCGTTATTTATTTATTTATTTATTTAGATGTATTTATTTATTTGAGGGGCTGGTGGGTCAGAAGGAGAGACTCTTTCAAGTGGACTCCCTGTTGAGCACAGAGTCCCCTTTGGGGCTCAATCTCAGGACCCTGAGATCATAAGCTGAGCCAAAACCAAGAATTGATACTTGACTGACTGAGCCACCCAGGTGCCCCTATTTATTTATTTTTGATTCTGTATCTTACTTAGTGGCCTGCTAGGTCTGTGAAATGAGTCTTGGGGTTTTCCAATTTTTCTGCACAAATCATAGTTTTAAACACATAAGAATTATCCATTCTTAAAATTTTGATAGCAATAACATTAACACCATGTGGGAAGGGTGAGTTTAGATGTCCTTATTGAGTGGTTCTGAGTTTCAGCCAGAATACTTTTCTGGGGCTTCCTTTGAGTTGTGTGTTGTTCTAGACAATTTGCTCTTTCTCAGGGTCCTTTTCTTTTTTGTACCTCACAGCTAGAGAGAAACACTGAGTTCCTGCCATCTACACTCTGTGGTTGGCAAGAATTTCCTAATCCAGAGGGGCATTCCACATTTTTTTGTTTTTGCTTCTCCCCTCAACTACTCAGCTTCCCTCTGAATTAGAATTTAATTATGAGAATTAACACAAAAAAAATGTTCACTTTTCTTTCTCTTTTCTGCTTCTAGAGAGATGATTAGGAGATGTACTTAAGGCGACAATATGGTGGTTAAACAGATTACACCCTGAGGCAAACTGCCAGGATATGAGTTGTGACTGTGACTCTAATTAGGTTTTCAACCCTACAGTTACATAATGTCACTGAATCTTGATTTCCTAATCTGTTAAGGGGATAACACTCCAACCTCATTAGGTTGGTGCGAGCTTTAAATGAGTAGATATTTGTCATGTTCTTAGAATAGTGCTTTCCCTTATAGTAAGTGCTCAACAAGTATTATCTAATATTACAGTTATTTAACAGGAGAGCATAAAACTGAGTGAGGATAAATCATTTCCGCCGTATAATATATGTGGCACATATAAATCTTAACCCTCAAGCATGCTTCCGAAATGGATAAATATTATTTTCTAAAATTTCACAGCATTTTCTTGTTTTTTAATTTTTTAATTGAAGTATAACATATATAAATTAAAAAAGCAAAGTATACATGTACAGTTCAAAACGCCATAACAAAGAAACCACCTGTGTGATCACAACATAACAGAAAATAGAATATTGCCAACAGCCCAGAAGCTTCTTCCTGCCTTTTCCCAATTGCTATTCACATCTTGCCTCGAACTCACAGATTTATTTTCACTTCTAAACCTGTAGTTTGGTTTTGAGGATTCTTGAATTTTATTTTTTTAACTTTTTAAAAGTTCAATTTATTTTTCTGTGTGTGTGTGTGTGTGAGAGAGAGAAAGAGAGAGAGAGAGAAAGCACTTGAGTGGGGAGAGCAGCAGAGGGAGAAGACTCCTGACCGAGCAGGGATCCCCAGTGAGGGAATCGATCCCAGAACCTCAGGATCATGCCCTGAGCCTAAGGCCACCCTGTTCTTGAATTTTAAATAATGGAATCATATGGCATGTATTCTTTTATGCCTGGCTTGTTTCACGCAACACTCTGTTTACCCCAGTCTTGGATAAAGCAAGGTGATAAGTGACCCTCAACTCTCCAAAATGTGCCTCAGTTTCTACATGGGGGAAATGAGTTAGGAAGTGAGCTATTTCCACCAGCTTCTTCCAGATGATCTTTAGAATAATTGTTGCAAAGATCCACTGTGACTCTTTTTTTTTTAGAAAGATGAGTCTTGTTAATGACAAGGTGCTTTTTTCCTCCCCTTCCTCCTTCTTATTTTTCCTCCTCCTCCTCCTCCTCCTCCCCCTCTCCCTCCCTCTCCTCCTCCTCCAAAATATCCTATCATGTCTTTCTCCTCCATCTTATATCTTAGTGAAGGTCTCCCTCCTAAACTCTGCTACCAAACAAAACAAACTGGGAGTCATTTAGATTCTTTCTCTTTCTTCAGGATCCAGGCCAATATTATCTCCTAAATAGTTCATAAATGAAGTCTCTATTTTTCTTTCCTACACTTGCTGTCCAGGGTAAGCCCTTAGCCTGACTTTCCTGGATTACACATTCGATCTCTTGATTCTACCTCTTTTCTCATGTTCTGACCACTTCAAACTTGTTTTCTTGCCTGGGGTCAGGCTTGCTTCAACCTATCATGCTGCTTAAGAGCTAAGATAAGTCTTTCAAGAACTTGATGATGAAGATCCCTCTTCCTTGTGTCACCAAGCTTCAGGAAGGCGTTACAAATGTGGTTAGATATTGATGTTGCCCCATCTCAGGGCCATAGCAAGGGGACCCTGAATTCTGCAGTGCCTCACTCCAGGAGAAGCTGCATGCTTACCTTAGTTCATCATGTGAACCTGCTCATTTTCTGTTATTACTAGACATGCATAAACGTGGACAGCACTAAAGCAAAATAGTGAAAGTCCTTTCAGTCAATGACATATAAGAACTTTCATGCATAGCTACAGCATAGAATGCACTTGTGCAAAATTTTAAAAGCAAATCCCTTAGTCCTCAACAGACAATTTTAATGTTACTCAAGTGAACAGCAGGCTTACCTAATAGTATCTTTGGGCTTAAAAAAAAAGTCATTTCTCCTTTGCAATGGATGCAGCCTGTGTCAGATTGCAATACTGGGGCCAGTTTGACTGTATACCCCTGAACGGTGGCCCCACCTCCCTTTCCTCATCTCTCAATGTAGATCATGTCTTCTTTTGAAGGCTGTATATCATTTTGTTTCACAAATAATACCTTTACTCTTCCTTTCATTACTGATTTGAAAAACCCTGTTGACCCACTCTTCTTTAACAATTTTTACTCACCCATATGAATTTAATTCAAGTGTTAAGTTTTGGAAGCTCCTTTGCTCCCATTGAATTTATTGTACACTGTTATCATGGCCATTATCACACCATTGTCTGTTTCTAGTATTTGTCTTTTCCAATGGACTAAAATTCCAGAAAGTTAGGTTAATTCTCTTCAGAATTTTACTCCGAAGTTTCTAAGAGTAATGAAAACAGATATCTGCACAGACTTGCTCACGATTGCTCTTTTGGGCATTGCTCATAACAGCCAAAGGGTAAAAACAACCTAATTGTCTACCATTGTTGAATGGGTAAACAAAATGTGTGATAACCATACAATGGAACAGTATTCAACTATAAAATTCAACTACAAACTATGGATACATGCTACGATATGGATGAACATCAAAGACATTATGCACAGTAAAATAAACCATAGACAAGAAAACACATTGTATTATTCCATTTATTTTAAATGTTTTAAAGAATCAAATATTTAGAGATGGAAAATAGATTGGTGATTCGCTGGAATAGGAGAGAGGAAAAACAACAATAAATATGAATAAGGGATTTTTAGAGCAATGATAATATCCTAAACCTGGTTTATGGTGATGGTTGCATAACTTGGTAAATTAACCATAATATCCTTGAATTATACACCTGGAAAGGATGAATTACATGATATGTGATATATTCCTCAATAAAGTTATTTTTAAAGCTTAGATTACATCATCATTCATCTTTGTTGTTTTAACTATAAACCCAAGATCTGGGCCACACTATTTTTTGATACCTTCATTTCTACCAAGTATTCAGCTTTCCCCTTGTTTCTACATAATTATTTGTTTTACTTACTTATTACATCTTCATTTGTAATTCGAATATAGAAGCATTATCTGCAACTTTAAAATTTTAGTTGATTACACTATCACTCGTGACTCTAATATAATTCCATATAATGTTTTGTTTGCTATTCATTATGCATTTTGCATTTTTCCATGGTACTTTCTGCTGAAAATGAGTTGGGATAATTCCTGAAACAAAAGTTCAATAATGAAATAGAAATCTGAGAAATTGCATAATATTAGCCTTTCTTGAAAAACTTGTAAGAAAAATGTTATATAGTTTTAGGAATCTTTAGTTAAGAACTCCATTTAAGTTTGTGTTGATCTGTTAATGCTATTATAATGTTACTTTAAAAAAAAAAAAAGCCAAATTGGTAGTGTTTTTCAACAACAAACATGTACTTCTCACTCACAGCTCTAGGGTCAGGTGGATGTGAGTCTAGTCACTTCAGGTATCACTCTTTCTGGGGGAAGGGGCTGGATGTTCCAAGGGGCTGGTGCTTTTCAAAATGAATGACAGGAGACGAGGGGTGGTGCTAAACCACACAGACACATATAAAACCTCTGCTTGGATGTGGCATATGTTGTACCTACAAATCAGAGGCCAAAATCGATGGTCTGAGGAAATATACTTTATCCACAATGAAGTCACAGAAAGGGAGAGAATGGCAGGAAGACATGTGACTGTAAACAGAGTTTTCTTAACTTACAAATGGAACACCCTCCCCCATTTTTTCACAAGTTTAGAATCCCAGATTAATGGGCCATATATTGGGGACAGTGTCAGCGTGAAATTGTAATTTTTAGCTCTGGCTACATAATAAAAGCACTGGGAGTGTTTTTTAAAAACAATATTGATGCTCAGGCTCAATGTAGACCATTGCAAGCAGACTCTTTGGGGGGGCATCAGGCATTGGTACTTCAAAATCACCTTCATTTGATCCATGCCTGTATAAGGAAAGGTTGAAAACTATTGATGTAGAGAAGTGGAATATGGCAGAATATTTTTCATATTCTTTATCCACACATCTCTAATTAGATTTCAATATTTATTATCTCTAGCCTTAGGTCCATTTTACTTCAGGCATATATAAATGTTAGTTTTCCTGTTACAGAAGGAGTAGTTATTCGTAGTGTTGAGGTGGGCTTTATTCTAGTCTTGAGGCTTTATCGGGATTCTAAATTCTATTTTCCTGAGGATGAGTCTGTAGAGAACAGCAGATTATGAATCTCTTTGTGTAATTTTTTAGTCTCCTATCTTTCTCTGTATATTCTTATAAGGGAGAGAGAATATATTTTGAGTCACAGATACATTATGATTAACTATTATGTCTTCCAGGAGAAATAGAAAGCACAATATGGTCTCAATGTTCTATATTTGCATAGTTTTTAAAATGCATAGTTAAGTAATTGCAACATTGTTTTAGAAATGCTACAGGATATTAAATCTTTTTGGCCTCAAACATTTCAGTCACCCATAGGAGAGTCTTACTTTTACCATAAACTAAGGATCTGTTATTTGGTTTGAGTTATATTTATTGCTTTTTAAATTAGTTTTCAAATACCTTGAATATAAAACACTATTTTATAACCTATATTTAATGAGTTAGAAACATTCCATTTACATTATCACTTTATTCATATTTATGATTTGAAATTCTTGAATATATGTAACACGGTCATTCAGAGTATGCAATAAGAAAAGAATGAAGAAGTCTAAATCATATCAAAGCATATTAGCGATAAAAAGGCAAGAATCAATACAAAAGAAAAGAAGAGTACATAAACTAGGATAAAGTAATCAATAGCTGTGGATTATAGTATACAATTGTAGGTGATTGCAGGAAAATCCACTTGAGTTATTCAGTGATACTAAAGAGGTACAACAAATATCCACTGCAAATTTGTTTCAAGTAAAGGACAAAGGAAACCCTAAACAATGATGGTGGAGTTTAAAAAAAGACCACTGAAAAAAGAAAATAATATTGAAATTATAAAAATTCCTAAAGCAATTTAGAAAATAATTTTTGGAGATGGTTTTGCTTTCAGGCCAATGTAGCGGCAGAGGCAGGGGGGAGTGTCTAGGTCCTAAAACATATCACAAAGCTAAATTACATTTTGCTTATTAGGTTATACTTTTGTAAGGAATTAATGTGGGTTGTTCCAGTTATTTATTTCTGCATTAAAAAATAATCACAGAATTAGTGGATTAAAACAACAGTAATTGTTTTGTTTTGTTTTTCTTTTGTGATCCCAGAGGCTGATTGGTCTCAGCTGGGTGGTTCTTAGGGTCTTGCTTGTGGGGCCAACCAGATAGTGGTGAGGTCTGGAATGATCTCATAGGCTTCTTCTCTCATGTGTCTCCATCTGACCTGGGTTTCCTCACATCATGGTGGCCGAGTTACAAGAATAAGTCTCCCAGGAGGACCAGGCAGAAGATGTATCCCCTGCAATGACCTAGCTTTTAAAGTCGTATCACGTCACTTCCACAACAGCACCGACATTCAAAACACAGATGTGTAGAGCCCATATCTCAAATGGGAGGAATGTCAAGGTCACATTATAGAAACAGGTAGGAAGGAAGATTTGTAAACACCATCTCCCGCAGAGATCTTAAATTTCCTTTAAATTTCACTTTGTTGTGGGCAATGAAATTTTACCCAGCCTTATATAATGCAAACAATCACAATTTACCCTGAACAAGAATTTTAATATGGAGGCTAAAGTTTTGAATATTTACAGGATGCGAATTAGTGCAAGTATCCCAAGAGTTTATCTCACTGTTGAAGGTATAAGATAGGTAGTCACCCGTGTCTCAGTCCCGAACACATATTACTCTCCTTCTCATCATTGCAATTCAGTCTTGGTCTTTTAATTCCTCTTGAATTCCAAGCTGGTCATCACTTTATAATCTGTTTATTTTGTTCTTTAGTTTTGTACAGGTAGCTTCTTATATTTCAGCGCTCTGCTCATATATCAGGGCTCCTAAGGCCAGCAAGTGGCCAATTCTTCCCTAGGTACTCTTCACTTTTTATCATCTTACCCTATTCCTTGATTTTATCTACATTCCACCCTTGCCTGCGCATTAGGTGAAAATCTCAATGAAAATAGCCTATCGTGTTCATGCTAGTGCCTGGCACAGGGAAATCTTCAGAAAAAGGTCCATGAATCAATGAATGGCTAAACTGATTTTGTGTGAATGCTTTAAGCAGCTTATTTGTGGGGGAGGGGAGTGTGCATCTCTGCCTTTCTTAAATAGTCATAAATCAGACAACCTGCAGCTTTTGAGTATGCGTTCCTATCCTGTTATTCTGAAGTTGCACAGAAAACAATGAATTCTTCCAAATGTTATATTACACTTCAAAAGTTTGAATACCACATCTCGTCTCATTTATAACTTCACTTCACTTTAAAGGTTGTGTATGCTTTTAAATACTTCGAATGTGACAGGTTTCTAATCCTCTTGTCATCTTTGACACATTTCTCTGGAGGTTTTCAGTTTTCAAATGACCCTTTGAAAGTGTATGCTCCCAGCAGAACATAATACTTCAGCTAATGTCTCACCAGCTAAGTTTATAATAGAACAGCATCTCCTTTGTTAGGGGTTCTATATTTTTATTGTTATAGAATAAAATGTTTTGCTTCTTCCTAGGTAACATGTTTCACAAAATAGCAAATGTATATTTCCATTTTTAATTGTTTGATTTTTGCCAAAGCGAGAATCAGAGGCCCTTATTTTGTCAAGTGTCAAGTATCAAAAATTTTAGGGCATTTTAAAGCTGACATTTAGGAACCAAGAAAACAAAAGTTATTCTAAATAGGTTACGCTTCTAAAATAAATCCAGAGTATTGACACAAAATGAGATCACGCTGTTTTCACATCCGAGATCAAAAGAAGCTTCCAAATAATTCATAAGGCTTCTGCTTTAATGCCATATGGCTGGCATCTCTGAAATAACCAGCCTGAACTTCCTATTTATGAACGGTAAAGACCTTCAAAAACAGAAGAACACAACAAAACCCAAAAATGATGAACAACTCATTGTTAGAACTACTTACATTTGTAATTATTCGGCTAATGTGGTAGGGTTAAGGTTCTCTTTTCTCCTAGCCCTGTTCATATTTTGACTCTAAATTCTGTAATCTGTAGAACTTTGATAGGAAGAGCAGCACAGCAGTCAGACTTACTTAGATTAAAATCAAAGGTTCATCCCTTGCTACCTTATTGATTTTGAGACAAGGTACTTGGCATCTTCATGCATCAGTTTCCTTATCTGTAAAATAAAAGTAGTAATAGAATCAAATCAGAAATGCATTTAAAGTACTTAAATTACACAATGCATAAGACTCACTAAGGATCAAGCAAGTGCTCAACAAATATGGGCTACCGATAGTCATGTTCTTATAAAAGTTTGCTTAAAATGATTAAGGTATATAATTCTTCCTTCAATGTTTTCTCTATTGGCTGAGACATCTACATTTTTAGCACCAGAATACTGAAGGTCTCTTGCTCCAGTGCTAAGAATTTGTCTTTGGGGGCATCTGGGGTTACTATCTCCACCACCAACACCACCAGTATTGTGACTCCAACCCCTGATCTCTCCAGTAGACCCTTATTACTTAAGTTCATGTCTGCAGACTGGCAGCTTGAGTATCAGCCGGAGTTAGTTAGAATTCAGAACTTCAGCTCTATCCCGGATTTACTAATTCAGAATTTGCATTTTAATGAGATGCCAAGTTTATACATATGCTTACCAATATACTAGAACTGTTACACATTTATTTGAAGACTCTAACTCCCAGCAAAAGACTGGTCAAAGGAATAGATAAGAATGTGAAATAGGATCTTCAGAATCTACTTGTAAATCCAGGTGTGCTGGTTTGGAGTCAAAAGCAAGTGATACACTCCAGAATTTAAAGTTTTTTTCAATCTGTTTTGTCTGTACATAGTTGGATAGACACAGGGGAATGCAGAAGGGATTAATGGTCCAGTGTTTGGGGCTGGAAACAGAATATATCAATTGACCTCCAGCTCCAGGTATAGGAAGAAGATTTGAACTGAAACCAATTAAATGGGAAATAGAAAGAAAGGACATTGAAAAGTACTGTTTGTGTTTAAAAAAAAAAATGCTTGGATATACTTCTCACAACAAATGAAATATTTTTAAAGAAATAACCAGAAAAGAGTCTGAGACACAGGTGATAACAAATAAATATATGCTGAAGTCAACCAAAAGAGAACATAGAGAGAAAATGACAAAGAACAAGATGATCTTCCAGGCTTTAGGAAGCTCTATTTGGTGGGAACAACAGACAATTACAACAGGATTCCATGAGTGCTGTTTGCACAGGGCATATGAGAACTCTCATGGGCAACACATCCAACTTATGTACATATACGACAAGGAGGTGTGTAAAAGACAGCAGTCCACCTGAATTTAAATGGCACAATTGCTATTTCTGCGGATGGAAAGGAAAGTAATGACATTCCAGAAAAATTAATGTAACCTTTCCCATGAGTCATATATGATCAGCAAGCAGCAGGAGATGCCTTTGGAGAAATAGAATCCACAGCATGGAGGTTCCTGCATGATACCCTGAAGAAATTGTGTATGATGGGGTGGGAGTAGAGGTAGTTTTAGATGACACTTTGAGAGAGCAAAATGTTGATAAGTTTTTTATTTTATATAATGATGATGATAAAAATATTGAACTGTGTACTGGGCATGTATTAGGTGTGAGATATATGTGTTTTTGTGTGTTTTTGAATTGTCTTATCTTAATAAAACAAACCTCTATGTATTAAGGGCTATAATTATCCTTGTTTCAGAGGTGAAAAAATATAACCTTAAGAAAACTAAATTCCACAAGTTATGCACATACTATATATAGTGTGTGTGTTTGTATATGTACATAATACATATTATATATAATGTAAATTATGTGTATACTGTATATATATATGTATATATATACATACATATATACATACATATATATATATATATATATATATATATATATATATATATATATATAAAAGAGGCCTTACTATTGTCAGAACACTGGACAGGACTATAGAGTGGATCATCTTTCATCCTTTTCCTAAATGAAAACACACGATCAATGAAAATGAGTTTCTTTGTACTGTTTACCTCTGACTTCTCCTGGTCTACCTTCATGTCTCAGAAAAGGGAAACAGCAGACATTTCTATGTGATAAAAATGAGTGACCTCAAGAGATGTAGACCGTAGTGTAAAGAGAGATATTGGGAATTTATCAAAGCATGATTACCTCAAGCAACACGCAAAAAAGAATCCTGGCCCGACTGAACAGAGTATTTGGTCCTCAGGATATGATATAATAGCACTGAAGATCTTCAACAATCTTAAACTAACTATTTCTGGGTCCTACTTGTCCAGTTGGAACTGGTTACCCTTCATTATCTTCCATATCTGGGACACAGTGTTGAGCTTGGGTTCTCAGTTGACCATCCTCTGAGGAATTTTACCCACTTTTCTGTTATTCTTGATCTATTTTCTGTACACCATTTCTTTCTTTCTCAGTTTACTCACTTACTTGAAGAGCACGTCTTCCAAGAACTTATGGGTAACTGCTCCCTGAGGGGAAATTTTACTGAGATCTTGAATTTCTGAAAATATTCTTATTCTACCCTCATACATCATATTCTATTCCTATTAACATCTATTACCATTTTCTGGGTATAAAAGTTTTTTGATTGGAAATCATTTCCATCAGAGTATTTTAGATATTTCTCCATTGACTTCTTGCTTCCAAAGTCACTATTGAGAAATCTCAAGTCATTCTGAGCTGTCTTTCTGTGTGACCTTTAGTGTTTTTCTCTACAAGCTTCTTGAATCTTCTCACTGTGCATAGCCCTCTGATATTCCAAAGTCCTGTCCTTTTTTCAGTGAAATTGGTGTTGGTTTACTTTCATCAATTTTGATTATCACTTAGTAAGAGCTTTCAATCTGATAATGTACATTTTTTGGTTTTAGGAAATTTGTTTATAAATTTGTCTATTCTATTTTCTGTAATCCCTTTTTGGAAGTGTAAACTCCTGAATGCAGGATTTTCTGGATGGATCCTCTAATATAATTTTATTCTCTATTCTTCATCATTTTTGTTCAATTTTAATATTTTAACGTTATTATTAATGCTTCAATTTTTTTTAATTTTTAGTACCATGTTTTAAATCACAAAAGTTTTTTTTTTAATCTTTCTTTTTCCTTTTTTTTTTTTTTTTTTTTTTTTAGAGTGCACATAAGAGAAAAAGAGAGAGAGAAGAGGAGAGGGGCAGGAAAGGAAGAGAGAGAATCCCAAGCAGGCTTCACCTGCCCAGTGCATTGCCCAGTGTGACGCTAGATCTCACTACCCTTAGATCATGAACCTGAGATCATGACCTGCACCAAAATTGAGAGTTAGACGCTTACCCGATTGAACCACTCAGGTGCACCTTCTTTTAATTCTTGAAATATTCCTTATATTATGATACCTGGGTTGCATTATTTTTTCTTACTTTTTCTGAAGATATTTAAACATATTTAAAATTACTGCATAATTTCTGTTTCCATCAGTTTGTTTTCTGTTGATGTTGCTCTTTTTCTGCGTAGTTAGAGGCAGTCCTCACATATCCGATAATTCTTGATTTTAGCTTATATTTAAGTATAAAAATATTTTTCAAAAACCTGACATCAAATTCTGAACACAGAATGAAGCTTGATAACCTTAGAATTTACTGTGGGCTGATCCGAGTGGAGTGTTTAATGGGTAATTTCTCATTCCAGAATATTTGATTCTTTCTTCTTGACGGATCGATTTTTGCATTGAAGAGTGTTCCAAACCCTTGCTTGGAGACTAAAGTATCGCTTCCAGCATTCTGGAAGAACAGAGAGTGAAAGGAATAAGAGGTTTCAGCATTCAGCATTCGCATTTTTTCACTTTCTAGAAGTGGTACTTAAATATTCAATTATTCCAATCTTTCAGCCTCAGAATAACCTGTTTGAGGCCTTTGAGGAGAATGGAGTGTGGGTAGTGAGGATTGGCTTCTAAAGCTTCTCACACATTTTCTCCGTCTATTTCTTATTTTAGTGACATCCCATCGCCATCAGGTAAGACTGGATGTGTTGTGTCCCTTACTAGAAGGAGGTCTTTCAGCATCAAATCTATTACTGTGAATAGTAAAGGAGAATAGGTTCTCTGGGGATTGGCATTTAATAGAAAAATTATGTTTAACAGAAATACATTTATAACTGTGTATATAGTTAATTTGTAATAATTTTACATGTATACTACTTAATTTTCTCTTTTACTTTAGAGAAATCTTATAAATGTGAACATATTTTACAGAAAATAAATAGACAAAAGACAGTGTATTTGTAGAGCTATGGAAACAAGTACTAGCAATTTAGAGACATGCTGATTTTTTATGAATTATTTAGAACTATCAAAGACATTAAAATAGAATTACATGAATAATATTTACTAAAGTGTGAAAATGATACATTGGTTAGTTAAGTATTCTCTGTCATTAATATGGAGACTCGTGAAAATGAATTGTGTAAATTTTCATTTGAAGTGCAAGTATACTAACAAACAGTCTATATTACAACTGTGCCAATTAGAGAACATTTGTATGTTATGAAGGTTTTAATTTATAAAACAAACTATAGCTAAAACCGTGTATAAGGGAGTATTTAAAGAAACACAGAAAATACTGTTTTATGCTTACTTTTAAGTGACACAGATTGCTGATTAAACAGAAGACCCTGCAAGTTACCATTAGAGATGGCAGACAATGTTCTCCTCTAAGAAATCATTGTAACATTGTGCGAGGAGGAAGATGAATAGAGAGTGAAATTAAATGAGATTGCACATCTCTCTGTATGTTTCAGAGAGATAGGCATTTTAAACTGGATCATGAAATGGATTGGGAGCTAAAAGGAAATCTGAGATAAATGAGAAGGCAAGCATGAGATTTAGCGTAATACGGATTCGTACAAAAAGCTCCTACACAATTTAGAAAATGGGAAGTTGAGATCTGTCTGTGTTGCTTCAGAGCAAACAAAGTGTGAATTTAAAAGGAGTCAAAATCGAAGAAAGAACATATTTTCAGAGTACTGGGGGAAAATGACCATAGGCATGTTTAGAGATGCGAAATGAGTGGAGGTAAGCTGAATTTTCTAAACGAAAATGATCAGTAAGTGTTGAGGGTGATCAAAGGGATATAAAAGGGATTAGAGACCTGAGCTTGGAAAGGTTTCAGACCAAGAAGAAATTGTGATTTTGAAGCATATAAATAATAATAACTATTGTTATTGTTATTTAATATCTAAATTATTTTAATGAGCTTTTGGGTCATCCAAAAATTTCCAAGGAACATGAAATCAATCAGACACGATTTCTCACAATTAATTTGTACATTTAAAAAAAATAACTAGACACATCACGACTGACAACTGGGGCCACAATGAAAAACAGTTAACAGCAAAAGCAACAGCAAAGCCATAAAATGTTCCTACTCTCTACAGAGGGAGTCAGAGATATTTTTTGGGGGGTGGGGGTGGATAAAATTGCCAGAAACTCCAATTCAATTATAGTGAATAGAAAGTGGGGATTTATTAGTTCATAATGAGTGGTTTTTGAAAAGAGGACGAATTAGACTAGGACAAGATTCCACCCAGATATTAAGACATATTAGGGATTTGCTCTCTTCCATCCCTTCTCAGGCCCTTAGCTTGCTGCTGTCTTTGTGTTGTTTTCATTTTCTGGGAGGGTCTCTCTATACACTGGGGAGAGACACCTACTTCCAGAATCAAGCTTTGTCTTCATTGCTCATGAACCAAAGGATGCTGGAAATAAAAATAATAAAGTGCCAGATACCACCATATGAATGGCTAATTGAGGGGAAGAAAGTCCCTGTTCTATTTTCTTCAGCTAAGCCAGTTCTGTTACTTTTGGTAGGAGCAGTTGGTGTGATCAACCACTCTCCACAAATGGGATAAAGTACTGTCTACTAGCCGTCAAAGACTACCTGCAGCCAGTATTTATGGAACACCAACTCTGAGCCAGATCCTGCTATAAGTACATCAGTGCAAAAAGAAACAAGCATTTCTGTTCTCAAGGAACAAAGGAAACCAGAAAATAACAAACACACACACACACACACACACACACACAAATGAATACATTATATAATGCTTTAGGAGGTGATAGATACTTTGTAAAAATGATAAAAGTTAGAGTGAAGAAAAGAGCTTGGTGCTGCTGGGATCTGGGATACAGCAGAGTTGGTACATTTTAAATGTGGTGCTTAGGGTAGGATTCACTGAGAAGTTGATGCCAGAACAAGCCTGGCGTGGACTGTGGGAGTTAGTCATGAAGATAGCCAGAGGAGTAGCTCTCCTTCCAGGCCTAAGACAAGGACCTCTCTAACATGTTAGAGAAATAGCATGAAGGCTATTACGGTTAGAACTGGAGAGCCAGAGGGGTGCCTGGGTGGTTCAGTCGGTTAGGCGTCTGCTCTTAGCTCAGATTATGATCCTGGAGTTGCAAGATCAAGACCCACATCTGGCTCTGTGCTCAGTGGGGAGTCTGCTTCTCCTTCTGTTCCTTCCCCTGCTTGTGCTCTTTCTCTCCCTCTCAAATAAATAAATAAATTCTTTAAAAAATTAAGAGAGTGAGAATATGAGGTCCGAAATTATACATCGTTTTTTGACCTTGACTTTTACTCTGAGTGAAATGAGGAGACTTTGGAAGATTTTGAGTAGAGGGGTGACATAATCCAAACTATATTTTAAAAAGATCACTCTGACTACTCTGTAGAGAGTAAATTGCAGATGGGCAGAGTGGTATAGAGATCAGTTAATAGGACACTAAGTAATCCAGGAGAGAACTGATGGTGTCTTGGACCAAGATAATTCATGATAATTCTTCTGGTTCTTGAAGAGACGCTAAGTAGGCAGAGAACACATGTCTACTGAAATAATTTGGATGGCAATTTTATTTGATTTAGCTAAAGCTTAATGGAGACAAAAAAATGTGGCATTATAAGACTTTATTATAATATATGTAGTTATCAATACTGTAGATACTGATAGCTTTACTAATAGCATTCTGTACAATTATACCAGTCTCTCCTCTATCATTTATTTACTTGATTATATTCTTCCATTATTCTGTGAAATAAGGAATCCAGGCATTATCAATGCCTTTTTGTAAGTAGATAAATTAACGATAGAGAAATAATTGTCTTGCTCAGCTCAAGAGATCTTCGAAAATTCCAAGTGTCAAGCAACATAGGAAATGCACCTAGCTTATCCTGCTCTTTTCTCTAGTAAAGTGTCCTCCTGTTCAACATGTTATTTTTAGTGAAGTTGTGTGGTTGTGTCCATTTTCTTTCCACTCTCTCTTTTGACATCCACAGATTTTACTCTCAGTGTTTTGATTGCTCTTTGAAAAACCACCCCCTTGGTCAGTGTTTCTCCATCCCTTCTTTCCTCTTTTACCCCTCAAGGAGTTCAGAATATGTGATGGGGAATTTTGTTTTCTTTGTGTCCTCAAATTCTCTCAACCTTTGCCTTTTGTCTTGTTTCTAATCATCTGACCTTGGGTATCATAGGATGCTGAGTTCTATATTTTCCATTGAAAATTCATCTGTTAAAACGATGAGTCACTTCTGGATACTTAATGGAACTGGAAAACATGGGATTCCCACCATTAAGTATGTTGGGATTTAAGTCTGTCTCATTTGAATGTGAGAGGACAGGCTAGAAGTCCAGGTCATAGAACTGATTCTCTGTGGGTATAATCACTGTGTGCCATTGGGCCATTCAATGCCAAACTCGCCATGGGAGCAGCCATGTATCCAGACACAATCTATTCTGTATCATGAGGGAACAGAAGTCATTTCATCACCTTATTACCTCAACATGAGAGGAACACCAGTTCTGAAAGCCTGTACTCCAAGAGAATTTCAGAGTTTTGTCATTAAAAGCAACTAGGGAGATTGAAAAACAAAAGAAAAGCAAAGAGGTGAACAAAAACAGACTAGTTAAATCAGCAACTCTGAGGAAGGAGACAAGCTTATATAATTTTTAAAAGCTTTTAGGTGATATCAATTTAGTTAAAGTTGAGAACCAGCGTTTTGGGTGTCATAATGAACTTTAATATATTCCAATAACACTTTGTGTTAATAGCAGTTAATAACAAGTATGGAATACATATTATTTTCTCCTTTTTTGAATAGATTGAAGGCACCTTAAGAAAGAGACTATTTTTTAAAATGTCTGTTACATCCTTGATACCTAGCACATACCTTAGAAGTACTTATTTTATGAATATTCATGGTTGAACACTGATTATACAATTCTATAACTTGTTTTTTGTTCCTACTTGTATTAGCTCTGACACCTACTGTTAGGCTGTGTTTTCTCTCTCTCTCTCTTTTTTTTTTTTTTTTTTTGGTCCAGACTGGTTCCTTTATCTGTTATACACAGGCTAGGTAAGTTGCTATAGGAGCACTAATAAAACAACTCTCTGGAGTGTTTCTTGTAAGGCTACCCTTCAAAGAAATCCTCACCAGGTGTATTAGTTTCCTAGGGCTGCTATAACAAAGTATAGCAAATTGGATGCCCTAAAACAACAGAAATCTGTGCTATTACAAGTCTGGAAGCAAGAAGTCTGAAATCAAGGTGTCAAACTTCCTCCCTCTGAAGTCTTTAAGGAAGAATTCTTCCTGGCCTACTTTATGTTCTTTTGGCCCCAGGCATCTGTTGGCTTATGACACCATAACTTCAGTTTCTGCCTCTGTCTTCATATGTCTTTCTCCCATCTGATGTATCTCTGTGCCCTCTCCTTCTTTTAAGGATACCTGTCATGAGATTTGGGGTTCACTCTGAATTCAAGATAATTTAAATATTGAGATTCTTAACTAATTACATATGCAAACCCCCTATTTCCAAAAAAAAAAAAAAAGATCACATTGAGGTTCAGTGTGGGCATGACTTTTGGGGAGTGCTATTCAACTCACTACACTAGGATTGTTAAGGAATTAATTACAAATTGTCCCTCTTGAAGTGTTAAGGTTGCGATTAGTCCTGTGACAAATATCCAATACGACAGCTTTGTAAAAACCATCAGGGAATTTCTACTTTGAGTCATAAACTAAATGTGCTGCATTTCAAGAGCCAATAAAGAAGTGGAAAAGCATACCAAATAGTTTTGTCTTATTTCTGAAATTCTGTTTTGCTTCAGGGGAAAATTAGAATTGTTTGTTAAAAATTATCATTGAATATTATATATGCAGATGTGAATATTGTTTCTGTGCATAAGAACTTCATTAGACAGATTCAAAATTCATCCTAATGACTCATAACACAACTTCAGCTGTAAACAATCATTTTTACTATGGCATTGAAAGCTTATTCTTATATAAGGAAAATGCTTTTAAAAACAGATTCAGAAACTCAACGTTCAGGAATTTTCAGGTTTGTAGACTATGCTTCTTAATACTAGTAAAGATATACAGATGTATGCTTTACCATTAAGGATTCTAGATTCCAGTAAGATTTCTTCCTAGAAATAGAATGTGAAATTACAAATAGTCTTATACAAAAACTCACTGTCTTTTATCTTGTAAAATATATCTGTGAATGAAGAATAGCTGGAAATCCAAGAAATAGATGCTTTGTAATTGATGGCACAAAATTTGGGTTACAATACAAAGTCTGGGACTTCTTAAGCCAAGAAATTTCCTCCTATTTATTTAATTTATTCTATAGAATCTGTAAACAAGAAAAAATGAGGGTATTGACTCTGAATGGGGATATACATTTCCTTTCACCGTTTATCTTATGAAAATATTAGTATAATCAAATAGTTCCTCTTATCATGTGTAAGTGTGGGTGTTTTAGCTGTAAAATATTATGTGGATATCTTTTAGATATTTCTATTATCATCAACAGCAATCATGCATAACAATAATAATAGTAAAGAATATTATAATGGATTTATAGAAAATAACGTACTTAAATCAAGCACATTTTAAATAGTTACATTTCTCATGAGTAACTTCAGACTATACCATTTATATTAAAATTTCAATTTAAGTATACTACATTTATAGTTATATACTGACAATTTCAATATGTAGTTGAATTAAGTCAATCAAACTGTAATTGCTGAGTAGACCTTCTTCCAGATACATGACTTTAGGTTAAGTTTACTCCCTGATGTCTACTCTTAACAAGTGAAAAGAAATAATTGATGGGTTGTAAAGCAAAGGCAATAAGCTTTAACATTTGCCCAAGAACATTTTGATTATGAAGAACAAGGAATTCTGTTACTAACTCTTACACCCTAAAGCTTGCTATAAATACGTAGGCAGTATTCATTTAGAGAAACTAACAAAATCAAATGGTGACTTTGCATTGTGAGAATTGTACAGATTGTAGTTTGTAAGGTAAAGACATACTTCACTTGCCCTGCAGCCTAAAGTAATTTCTCATCAGTATTCAATAATATCTTTATTAATGATCAGATAGAAGACATAAGTAGCATGTGAGACCTAAGAATGTTACTCTTTTTGGAAAACAAAACAAAACTAGGAAAGGCAGTGCACTGCATCAGAAAAAAAAATGTGTAAGAAAGTGTAAGTAAAGGATACAAATGGAGAGTTTTAGAAGGGAGGTGGGATGAGTGAGCCTGGTGATGGGTACAAAAGAGGGCATGGATTGCATGGATCACTGAGTGTTCTACAAAACAACAAATCATGCAACAACGTCAAAAACTAATGATATACTGTATGGTGATTAACATAATATAATAATTAAAAAAAGGATAAACTGAACTTTAAATTAAAAATGTGGAGTGACGTATGTGGAATTTAAGAAACAAAACAAAGGATCATGGGGGAAGGAAGGGAAAAATAAAACAAGATGAAGTCAGAGAGGGAGACAAACCACAAGGAACTCTTAATCATAGGAAACAAAGTGAGGGTGGCTGAAGGGGAGGGAGATGTGGTAATAACATGATGGACATTAAGGATGGCATGTGATGTAATGAGCACTGGGTATTACATAAAACTGACGAATCACTGAACTCTACCTCTAAAACTAATAATGCACTATATGTTAATTAACTGAATTTAAATAAAAAATTGGAGTGAAAAAAACCCGCAAGACTGCTCATTGCCAGTTTCAAGTCAACAGGAAAATCAAACCTTATAACTTCATAAAGTTTATTTAACAACAAAGAAGAGACAATGAATTAAATAAGGACGGTTTCTTTCTTTCTTGTTTAAAAAATTTTAGCTAAATCCACTTTCTCATTCTTTAGTTTATTTATTTTTGCTTCTCTCTCTCCTGCTTCATCTGTATACATTCCTGTTTCCATCTGCCTTTACAATTTAACTTTGATTCTAAGTAAGAAGTTCCTTACTTCTGTTTTTCTCCCCTGGGTAGGATAAACCTGATAATTTTCACCCTCTTTTTTAGATTCATTCCCAGAAATAAGAATTGCCTGATGAAATTTTGAAGGAATATACTAGAAAGACTATCTACTGTCCTATTGCAAAAGTCAAGCCAAATCTGTATGAGTGCATGCCACATAGCAATATTTATTAAATGTAATTATAGATGATTTCAAACTTGCAGACGAAACAACTCTTTCAACTGTAGCTTCTGTACTATACATATGCTCATCTCCCTCTCTCTTCTTAAAGTCTTAGTCCAAATATTAGGTTTACATGTAATTTTCATTATTTCAAGACATTTTAATTCATATCTACCTATGTGCATATAAGTACATACATATATAAGTACACATATTTTTAAAAAATGCATTGTGATTAAGAGTTTCTTCTTCTCTATGGGATGAAATAGTTTGCATCAGGTCAGCATTCCGGTCAAAGAAAATGAGAAAAGCTGGACAAAATAGGGAAATCATCTCGGGGAAGGTATAAAAGATTTGGAGAGGCAGTGAGATCTGGGGGGGGGTGCAGTGGCTAAAACCCCAGGGCTGAGAGAAACTCTAAGAGGTGAACTGACAGCTACAGCCACTTTTATTCTGGAAGACTTTGCTAATTCTAAGCACATACAGATGTCCGAGAACTAAATCTTTGTATTGGCACAAAGCTATTGGCCGTGGAGAGAATTTGGTGGAGTCAAGCATGCAGGACATGTGCCAGTCTGAGTTTTTACAGGGAAGGAACCTAAAAATCTGAGTTGACTTTCAAACTCAGTGTTCTCTCAGTCTTATGAGAGAATTCTAGAATCAGGTATTGATCAAAGAGGGGCCCTCATGGACACTAGACTCAGAGTTTAAAATCCTAGGTGAACAAATACACATCCAGTGTAGATGACAGTCCTGGGTTCCCATGTTGACTGAACAAAAGCCATTTAAGGTGATCAGCTTCACTCCATCTACCTAGCAGAGGAACAGCTTCATCATCTGTCCAGGAAGCTCATCATCCGGAGACTTTAAAAAATACAATATTTACCATTAAAATAAAATTGCTAAACACACCTAACCATATTCCAAAATGAAACACACACACACACACACACACACACACACACACACATGCACAAACTCTAACCTGCAGTGATCTACGTATTGGAATTAACTGATAAAAACTTCAAAATAGCTATGATGAATATGTTAAAGAAAATAAAGCAAAAAAGTAGGGAATTTCACCAGAATCATGGCATCTATGAAGAAGCATTAATTAGAAAGAAGCAGATAAGCTAACAGAAAAATAGACAAAAACCTTGCACAGGCACTTCATTAAAGAGGTTTTGAAATGACCAAAAATATATGAAAACCTTTGATTTCACTCTGATCAAGAAAACGCAAATCATGAGATGCTCCCACTTCACACCCACCATGATGAATATGAAGAAAAAGTCCGAAAATAACAAGTGTTTTTAAACCTGTGGAAAAACTGGTATAGACTGTTGCAATCACATTAGAAACTATTAGGTAGCATCTTATAAAGCAGAATATACGGATTTGCTTGGAACCCAGAATCCCACCCTTTGGCATCTGTCTAAAAGATATCCAACAAAAGATACATACAAGGCATTCAAGACAGCTCCATTCATAGTACCCAGAAGCTGAAACAACTCAAAATGCCTGTTTACTGCTGAATTGGTATAATTTATAACAGTAGTAGTATACAGCAAGCAATGAGAATAAAGTCTACACAAATCAACATAGAAGAATTTCTCAAAGATAATTTGAATAAAAGAAGCCAGATTGTAAAGAGTACATACTTCCAATTACATTTATATGAAGTTAAAATGAATGTAAAATTTATCTATAATGTTCCAGTTCGAGATGGGCATTTTATGATTGACATAGTGCACAAGAAACAACTTTGGGGTATTAATAATGTTCTAGTTCTAGATTTGGGTGTTAGTTATGTAACTGTATTAATTTGGCAACTCTTTGCACTGTACACTTCAAACTTATACTCATTTCTTTTGTTGTACTTTATTTATTGAAAAATTTTATTCATTTATTTGATAGGCAGAGATCACAAGTAGGCAGAGAGGCCGGCAGAGAGAGAGGAGGAAGCAAGTTCCCTGCTGAGCAGAGAGCCCGATGCGGGGCTTGATCCCAGGATCCGAGATCATGACTGGAGCAGAAGGCAGAAGCTTAACCCACTGAGCCACCCAAGCAACCCTTTTTTTGCACTTTAATGAAGGGTTTACATTAAAAATAAAAATAAATTTTATTTCAAAGTCATGCAAAATTTTAACAAATTCAAGGGAATTTATACAACCAAGGAAACGACCTTTAAAGTACTGATATTTGTACTTTACACTGTATTTATCTCTAGCGATGAGGCTAACACTACATAATTTATTGCCTATATTTTTGGAATTCTGTTTTAATTTCTTTGTATAAATTATTTTTGGAAATTCAGATTATTACTATATTTTATATCTTTTTTGTCTATATTCAGTCATTAAAAATAAAAAGATAGTAAAGACAAAATATTTTATATTAAATTACTCTAACAATGATAAGAGAAAACAGTATTCTAGAAAAGTAGAAACTTCAAAAAATTGTTTAAAATACTGTGATACTGGCAATGACTGGTGTGTTTTCCAGATAACATTAGGATACTTATAAATCTAAAACAAAAGCAAGGTGGATAATTATGATGACATTCCCAAGGAAAAGTAAGAATGAAGTAAGTGATTTTACTCATGTGGCTTGTCCAAGGGCCTTGCTATGACAATCTTGTTGATAAAAATGTAACCTAGGGTGCAAGACAGTTTATTTACAATAGCTGGTGTACTCAGATATTACCACACAGATATCATAAATATGACAATTCAAGAAGCTTTTTATAAATTAAGTCAACATGCCTGTTTTTAGCCAAACATAAGAACAAAATACACAGGCTCTCTATTTAATGCTCTTATCTATTGAAAATGATGTTTAAAGGAGAGCACCTAGAGGGGTTCCTGGGTAGCTCAGTGGGTTAAGCCTCTGCCTTCAGCTCAGGTCATGATCTCAGGGTCCCGGGATTGAGCTCCACATCAGGCTCTCTGCTTAGCGGGGAGCCTGCTTCCTGCTCTCTCTCTCTCTCTGCCTACTTGTGATCTCTCTCTCTATCAAATAAATAAATAAAACCTTAAGGGAGAGCACCTAGAAACTGATAGATTGTGAAGGCAAATGTTTTCTCTGGCATGTCGAAGCATAGATTTCTGATATCTTTGTTAAGGTTATACATTCAAAATTAAAGGACAAATATAAATTTGTCAAATATAAAGGAATATATATGTGTGTGTGTGTGTGTATGAGAAATATAAATTATATTTCCTGCTTTACCAACTACAGAAAAATTCCATTTGCTATTTTCAGTGGATTTAGATATAAATTGTTCAAGTGCCTTGAGAGAAGCAAATTTTAAAAGCTCAGTATTTATACCACAATCAATAATTATATAAAAGAACTGACTTTGAAACCAACAGGTATCAGTTCAAGTTGTGGCTTTGTCACTTCCTAACCTCAAAATTGGACAAGCTCTATCAGGCTCTGAACTTTAGATTCTTCTTTTTTTTTTTTTTTTTTTTAAAGATTTTACTTATTTATTTGACATGGAGAGAGAGACAGTGAGAGAGGGAACATAAGCAGGGGGAGTGGGAGAGGGAGAAGCAGATTTCCCGCTGACCAGGGAGCCCAATGCAGGGCTCAGTCCCAGGACCCTGGAATCATGACCTAAACAGAAGGCAGACAATGACTGAGCCAACCAGGGTGCTTCTAGATTCCTCATCTTTAAAATAGAATCATAATAGTATCAATTTCTCAGGTTTGTTGTGGGGATGGAGCTGATTAATGCATAGAAATTAGAAATGTGCTTGACAGGTATTATACACTATATAAAGGTCAGTTATTATTAAAAATATTCTTAAACTACTTTTAATATATTACTTGCTACTTCAGAATTTAAAGGGTTAATACCTAGTTTTACTGATATTCTCTATGATTCAATACTGGGTAATGTAACTTGTTTTGTTTGTAATAAAAATATAACACAGGCAAAGGAAATAACTACATTTGCCTTCAATGGCTAATAGTTCATTCCAAAAACCAACAACTATTAAATATTTATTGTATACCAGAAGAGTTACAAAATGTAGGATATAATCCCGGTCCTTAAGAACCTTAAAATCAAGTAGTGTTTACATTCTAGCAAAGAGAGGGAGGGAGAAAGAGAAAAAGGGAAACAGAAAGAGAGAAAGAGGCAGGGAGAGAGAGAAAGAGGAGAGAGATGGAGAGAGAGGGAGAAAGTGTCACACGTAGTTGTTTAAGAACTGTATCTGCAGTACATAATTCCATTTAATTTAATGCATTTATGTATTTATTTGCTCACTGTTTTGATCATTCATCCATTCATTATTTTATACATTTAAATGGCATTAGTTAATTTCCCCAGTGTATTTATTTATTTTAAATAGATACTATTTTTCATAAATGTAAAATATAAATACACTACATGCCTTCTCATCTTAAGCAAAAAGAAAGAAAGAAAGAAAGAGAAAGAAAGAAAGAAGACTGAATTAGTAAAAAAAAGAAAGAGAGAGATTCTAGGTGTCTTGGGATATGGAAAAAAATATATTGTCTCAAACAAATGGGTTTCCTGAAAAAAAGTCTGCAGAAACTATAGGTTATTTATATTGTCAAAGAAAATTTGCACATTGTTTTCCAATGTTATCTGGAAAACACACCAGTCATTGTCAGACAGGGTTAAAGAGTCAAGGAAGATTTTATTCAAGACTATTGCAATAGGGGTCAAGTCTATTACAAAATAAACTAGACTCCACTAAAATAGAGGGAAGGAGAATTTTTAAGCACTGTAGTGAGTTGGTGGAAGAGTACTGGGGGAGGTTGGTCAATGTGATTAGGCCATCTGATGTTCCCTGAAAGACATTATGGAAATAGGGCTCCTAACCTCCCAGAGAGACGGAGAGACACGGGTACTATTTTTCTTGGTGATTTATATTCAAAGACATAGCTCTCAGAGCCATAAGAAAGGTGTTCTGGGTTATAAAACTAGCAAGAAACTAGGAGAAGATTTATATCTTAAAGAGGCAGAAAATGAATTTATACTTGGAAGTTTTCTAAATTACATGTTCTAGAAAAAGCAGCATATGGTCAAGAAGAGTCTGGCTAAAGTATAATCAAGCTAAGGGTTACTGTAAGACTGTCTTGGTCAACATCTTACTTCAAGATACATAACTGCAACATTTTTTAGACTAGAAAACAAAACAGAAAGGGGGGAAAGCCACTAACAACAACCCAAATGAAAAATTCCACAATAAATACATATCCAAACATGTAAGAAAAAGTTACAACCTGTGACCATGTTGCTAAATCCGTGTTATTATTTAATGTTTAACAAGACTTACAGATAGTAATGTAACATAGACCAGTATCTCAGTATAAAGAAAATTGCATGTACACCCATTTTTTGGATCTTGATCTTGAACTTGCTGTGTTAATGCATAACAAGATGATTCAAAAGCTGCCCCTTATTTGCCAGATTATATTTCATTCAATATGAACAGATGGTCTCTCATTTAGACAAATTGTACCTCCAAACAAAAGATTCAATTCCCTACTTATAGAAGATACATATACTGCCAACTATTTTTCTAAGTAAGCATGATATTAGATAAATAAGAAAAGCAGTTGTAATTATGGTGAAATCACCTGTCAGTGCTGGTGATTTCCTGCGGACCACATTTTCCTTTCTAGTCTTGTAAGCAGAATATATTTTAAATTCTATCTCATGGATGAAACGCATTTTTAATGCCTGTGACACTGACACTTCAAATTTTAAATGATTATTGCTGAATGACAGAGACTTGCAGTTAAGTTATAAAACGAGACCAGAGAACTTTATAAAAGCTGTACTCATTAACTTCCAAACAGCTCTAAAATATTTAAAAATACAATTCTCATTAATTTTTCAACAATTGCTGGTAATTGTTTAGTAGAGGTGAAGGATAAGGAGAGCAAGGTTCTCAAGAGGTAGAAAATGAGGGTTTGATGCAGATTATATATATACATATTTTTAAGTTAAACGGGAAGAGCTGTCATATCCATATGTGAACAATTACACAATCATGGTCATCACAGTACCATCACCATCCCCATCATTATAATTGTCGTGACTATCATGTCACTGTCATCACATATTAACCTGGGAGGGAAAAAACAGCAACAACAACAACAACAACAATAAAAACCCAACTAAAATCACTTCCCTCAGCTCCAAATGCTCCTCCGACTACTAAGTCTTTTCTGTTTCTCATGATCAGTTTATGAGCTTCCTACCTCTGCTTCTCCTGTTAACTTTTGCTGCAATCCTCCATAGACAGTGTCTTTGTTAACAGCATCCAACACATACGTGTGTGTTTCTAGAAGAGGTATTTGTTACTTTTCTCAATGAGCTACCTGCTACTTTTCTCAATGAGCTACCATCATCGCCTTTAACATCATTAATTGTCCCACCCTCTGTAAATGATACCACAATCTGAGCCAAAATATTGAGATTATGCTTGGTTCTATGCTCTCCATTCCCCTATCTACAAACCCTAGAGAAGTTATATACATCTGTGGTCGTATCTATCCACTTCTCTAAATGTCCACCACCATTAAACTTGTCTATGTCAGTCAGTGGTGTCTTGATTACAGCTGTTTCCTCTAACTTGTCATCCTTTTTCTTGTGTCCCCTCAAATCCATTCTCTACATGATATGCAGAGTCACCTTAACAAGAAGAGGACTGCATCACTCCACTTAAAAAGTTCTAATGACTTACCAGTGTATGTTGATTGATACTAAAACTTATTTAAATGACCCTTTCTGTTAGCACCTACAATTTTATTGTTCTTCTTGCCCACTTAGATTTGGCTGGGCTTGGTCACTTTCCATTTTCTCAAACATAGCCACTACCTTCCTGTCTGAAAGTCCTTCACAAATGAGATGGTTCCTTCCTTGTTGTTTTCTATCCTCGTGTTTGCATATGTCCAAAGTCATGGCGTTGAATACATTAGATACACACACTTCATTGTATGTCAGTTACATGTTCATAAAAACTGTTCAAATAAAAGAATCAGTTTTAAAGGAATATTTCTGGAATGGCAATTCTGGAAATATTTTATCTCATCTCTCAGTCTTAGTTTTTCCCCATCTCTTTACCCTATTCACTTTACTTTTATCCCATATTTTAATTTGTAATCAAGTTTTGCTTGCTTACTTTTTTTTTTTTTTTTTTGTAGTCATGGTAAAATTACCTATCGACTCTGGCAATTTCCTATGGGACACATTTTTATTTAAATTTGTAAACCAGAAAATAATTTTTAAAATTCTTTTTCCTCAGTGATACTTAACTTATGCCTGCCAGCGTCGTGCTGACCAGAATATGTACTCTGGATGAGAGAGATCATGTATGTATTGTTTACTGCTTTATGTTCACTGGCCCATAAGTCTCTAAGTTGTATATAAGCACAGAACTTTTAAATCAATTAATACAGTAACATAAAGAGTTACTCTTACTCCACAGAGGAACCTTTATAAATTCCCACTTTAACCATAGTCTAGATTTTCTTTTAAGCTTTTCTTACTACAAAGACAGAAAAATATTGTAGAAACCCATATCAACTTCTATTACATTAAACACTAGTTTTTGATGGTGGCTTTTTTTCAACAAGCATGTTCCTTGGTGGCATAGGCAGTTAGCCTCATCTACCAAGGAAAAAATTTAAATTACAAAAATAAAATGAGAGGCTCCCGTGCGCTTTATATGAGGTTGCTGCCTTGATTTCATAGATTCTAAACTGTCCTACAGGTTTGGAAGGAACATGATATAACAAACATATTGATGGAAATTTCTAAATATCATCATCAGTTAGATGTTGTCAATACTTTATATCAACTGTCCATGTCTGCTTTTCCTTTGAGGAAAGGAATAATAAACAAAGAATTTTGAAAAGAGGTTTGTACTGGGAGACCTCATCTGAAGGGGAGGAATGTCTACCTCCCTCTACTTGAGCACAGCTGGGGGCCTTAATGAATAAGAACGATGAGTTCTCCTTCAAGCAAGGTTAATTTAGAGCATTTCTGTCTTCAGAATCATCCATAAATTAATTTCTACAACCTATAACATTTTTATTAGCTCTTTCGGGAGAAAATTTGAATGTAATGTGCATAAAAATCCTATAATCTCACATTTCCCGCTTAAGAATGAGATGAAATATCAAATAGAAATGATTAATACTGTACCTTATGTTTATCAATTAGCGGTGTTATCAAAACACATGAGTTTTAGGAATGTACAAAATACTAAACTGTGCTGATTAGCAATTTCTTTTCTGCTCTGATAATTTTTTCAATGTATCTTTCAGTGCTTGCTTTTAATATATGGTTGTTTTCTTGTCTACAAATTTTGCTATAAACCATTGTGAATTACTACTTGTCAAGAAATCGATTTTTTTTCCACTCCTTATTTTCTAGTGCCTGATTATATGAACTTTATCACTTATTTAACCACTTTTCCTAAATTAACCAGGTTTCCTAAGCAACAAAATGGGTTTTGGACTAAAAATAATTGCTGACAGACCATCTATCATTAACAAATTAGGATTGGCCTACTTTATTATTAAATAACTTATGACTAGCCTTTTCTAACCTTATCAAATTATACAGTGGTATTTAGTCAAAAAGGCATTCTTTTTATAGAACTGGTTTATAATACACTCTAAGTTTCTTAATTTGCTTGACTAGTGACAGTGTGGAATCCTGCAAATTCTAAATTGTAAATGACTGCACGTTATAATGCCTATAAGTTGATAATACTGTATTGTATACTTAATATTTGCTAAGAAGGCAGATTTTTTTTTCTTTTTTTCTTTCTTTCTTTGTCTTTCTTTCTTAGCAACAGGGAGAAAGAGAGAATGGGGGTGGGGAGGGGCAGGAGGAGAAGGAGAATGAGAGATCCTTGAGCAGGCTCCATACCCTGCGGGGAGCTCCAGCTGCGTGGGGCTCGATCTCATCACCCTGAGATCAGGACCTAAGCCAAAATCAAGAGTGGACACTTCACCAACTAAGAAGAATGTGGATCTTAACTCAGGCGTTCTTACCATAGACACCTAAATAATAACAATGGAGGGGAGGGGATACTTTGCAAGGTGATGGATAGGTTTATGGTCTTGATGATTTCATAGCTATGTACCTATTCCCAAACTCATTGGGTTGTATGTATTAAATATGTGCAACTTTTTATATGTCAGTTATATAATAAAATGGTTTAAAAAATAAATTATTTCCAAAAATGTCAAATATCAAGCTGTATTACTAATACCTACTATATTTAAGGAATTCAGATAGGAACTTAAAGAATTGTGCTTTTAATTTTTCTTTTACTATTTATTTAAATATAATACACAAATGATTTGTATATGAATAGATACATTATTTTTACCGTCATTCTTTAACTAAGCATCCCATTTAGAAATGAAATGTTAAAAGAAATTTTTAGACTTTCCAACAGGACCAACATTTCCCTCTCTCCTTTCCAGAATCAAATTTTCTTTTGAATTTTATATCAAACATTTTGTTTCTTTTTCCTTCCTATACATATATACATATATTGTCTTGTGCTCAATATTATGATGTAAAGAGAATCATTCATGTTGAATGAAGCCCATAACTGTAATATTCTTGTATTTTGTTACATAATTATCTATCGCATGGTTATGAGACAATGTATTTATCTTTTGTGTTGTACGTATATTCAATAGATATATCCAGTGCTTACGTTACATATTTATAAAGCTATGAATATTATTGTGCACGCCTTCTGGGTACACATAGAAGTGTTTTCAGGAGTGTTACCTTGAACAGGTATTTCTGGGTCATAGGGTTTGTCCATCTTCAAATTTGACATATAAGTCTAAACTATTTTTAAAATGGTTTACAAACCCTGGGGCTCCTGGGTGGCTCAGTTGGTTAAGTGTCTGACTCTTAGATTCTGTTCAGGTCATGATCTCAGGGTCATGAGATTGAGCCCCAAGTCATGGTTATACTCAGTATAGAGTGTGCTTCCCCTTTCCCTCTACTCCTCCACCGGCTCTACTCTCTCTCTAAAATAAATAAAATCTTTAAAAGGAATGGTTTACAAATCAGTGTATACCTGTATAGGAAATGACAACAGGTTTATTTATCTACAACACAGTCAAAACATGATACACAACATTTAAGTTTTTTCCAACCTATTTGGTATGAAATAATATTATTTTAATGTATATTTTTTATTTGGCATTTTCCCCCTATATTCATAGCACACTTGTGTTTTCTTTAAAATGTTTGGCAGGGTTTGTTTATGTTTATACTTGGATGTTTCTTCTTTCTCTTAAATTATTATAGGAGTTCTTTATGTATTTTAGGGTTTAATTCTTCAGAAAATAATCTTGTTGAAATATTATTTCCAAATTTGGATCTTTTTTTTTTTCCTCTCTCACACTTTTTTAATGTGTGTTTTCAGGAGCATATTTCTTAAATTTAATAGAGTTCTATTTGTCAATTCTGTGTTTTACAGTAAATTGTTTTAGTCTTATTAAATAATCTTTTTCTCCCAGGAACAGGAACATCTATACGGTAATTTGAACTATTCATTTATATTCTAAAGAATACGTCAAATTCTATATATTGTATAATATTTATCAAATCATATTCACTAATTCATGTTAACCTATATTTCACTTGAAAGTTAAATCAGTTTGAGTATAATGTGTGACAAGAATTTTATCTCATTTCATTTTCATAGAAAAAGCCAGTTTCCCCACAGTCATTTTTTTTTAAGATTTTATTATTATTTATTTATTTGACAGAGAAAGAGAGAGATCACAAGTAGGCAGAGAGGCAGGCAGAGAGAGAGGAAGGGAAGCAGGCTCACTGCTGAGCAGAGAGCCCAATGCGGGGCTCGATCCCAGGACCCTGAGATCATGACCTGAGCCAAAGGCAGAGGCTTAACCCACTGAGCCACCCAGGTGCCCCACCCCAGGGTCATTTAATAAACAGTCTATCCTTTCCCTACTGACCTTCAGTGCCCACTCTGCCTCACATTACAGTTCAGTACATGTGAGCTTCCTTCTGGCTTTCTCTTCTGTCCGCTTCCACGGATGACTTCAGGCGAACATTTGGATCCTGACATATAGTCAGAGCGCACATCTAACACGCAGAGGTCCTTCTCGCCTGGCCTGGCTCTGACAGGCTACTCCACATCATCTTCCTCTATACCTGGACACCCTTCTTCCTCTGCTTCGGATTTGACAGTTCAGACCTCTAAGCATAATCCTGTCACACTGCTTGGGCTCCTACATTCCTTGTCTGGTTTTCCCTCACCTGGTTTGGGCTCTGTCACTCTGACAAGGATTTCCCCTAACTTGCAACCTTCTTCATCCCATCAGGCCCTGACATCTGTGCCACGTTAGCTCCACATGAGGCAGCTCTCCTCACTTTGCTTATGCTTTAACCCCAGAGCTGGGACATAGGGCCTCCCTCAGTGACCACACTCAGCAATCTCTCCAGAATCAAAATAACCAGTAAAACTTCCTGAGCTCAAAGCGTGGGTGTTGAAGAACCTAGTAAAAACAGCAGGGCCCAAAAATGTCCTTCTGGGGACACTTGGGTGGCTCAGTTGGTTAAGTGTCTCTCTTCAGCTCAGGTCATGAGCCCAGGGTCCTGGAATTGAGCGCCCCCGCACCTTCTGTTGAGCCTGCTTCTTCTTCTGCCTGCCCCTCCCCCTGTGTTTGCTTTCTCTCTCTCTCTTTCTCTCTTTCTGACAAATAAATAGATAGAATCTTTAAAAAAAAAAAAGAGAGAGAAAGAAAGAAAGAGTTCTTCTGTACTTCAGCAATAGTTACTGCATTAAGGAATATCTTCCCAACGTATAAGCAGGGGAAAGACAAACAAAAAACTCAATATACATATTTGCCAGACTCCAATGGATAAAATAAAGCTAAGTAATTTTAGTGAATAACTGAATGAATCACTTTTAATGATTGATTAAAAGAGTAAATAAATGATTAAATACAAGATTAAAAGCATTAGAAAACATCGCAAATTGTAGCTATAAAACTGGATGAAATTTGGTGGATTTCCATGAGGGTAATTTAATTTGTGTTTAATTTAATGATTTCACTTTGGTTTTCTTGCAGAAAGATACATTCTTTACATACATATTTACCTTTTGGCTCCATTACTCCTCTGTTAGGGAATAGATAATCCTAAGAGAACCAGTCTTAATTGAAAAGATGAGCCTAGGAGTTCCTGCGTGGCTCAGTCCTTTAAGTGTCTGCCTTAGGCTGGAGTGGTGATCTTGGGGTCCTGGGATCCAGCTCAGCCCCAGGCTCCCTGCTCAGCGGGAAGCCTGCCTTCTCTCTCTCCCACTCCTCCTGCTTGTGTTCCTGCTCTCTCTCTGTCAAATAAATAAATAAAATCTTAAAAAAAAAAAAAAAGAAAGAAAGAAAAGAAAAGATGAGCCTAAGAAGGGTAAGAAAGTGAATCAGGTGAGTACAAAAGAACATTTAAATAGAGCTTATAATGTTGAGGGGAAGTAGGAAAAAATGTTGGGTCTCAGTAAGAAAAATAGCCTCTTTGAAGAGAATTTTAATTGGTAAATAATAAAAGCATAGGGAGAGAATGGGTACCAGATTTGAAAGTTATGAAAACCTGAGAAGTAATGCATATTTAATTTGCAGTGAAGGAGGGAATATTAACTTGAGCAAGAAGACAATACAATAAAAAGTAGCACACAGGGTACACTAAACAGGAATAAATATCACATAAACCAATTTTGGAAAAAAAATACGTAACTATGCACAAGGTGTTCACAGCATATAATAGCAGCAGAAGAATAGAACGAGGGTTGACAAATAACCATACACAAATTTATGATTCTAATTATTTAACAAAGTTTTCAGAGATTCAAGAATATTACCAAATTGGAATGTGGTAAAATTAGGTATTTTTTTTTCTTCTTCTTCTTTTGGATCTTCTCCCTCTTCCAAATTTTACCCACTGGGGAAAGTAATGTATGCTAAGATGTCTGTTTAATGTGAACTTGAAGTTCAAAATGAGATTTTAGAAGCTCAAAAATAAAATTAGCAAGTAAAATAAGTGCATTTCTAATGGAACTCTGGAGACTTAATACTCCTTAATGGAATATGATGATAATTGGTTTTTTGAATAATTTTATGCTTTTATGTCTATTTTGAGTGTTCTATTAGATTCATACAATTTTGTTTTCATGTTATCAGGATATTTCTGCTCAATACTATAGCAATATGAATAAATTCCATTATTTTATTAGTTTGGTCAAAAAGTAGAATTAGACATTTTCTAGAATGTGTTGAAATGTATTCATTACTTTATCTTATATATCTCCTATCTCTTATTTTTAAAAATAGCATGTTCTCATCATTTGTTCATCCTTAAACAAGTTACTGAAAAATACTTATGCAAATCTGTAGATTTTACCTATCACATTTCATCTAACTTTTGGTGCTATTAAAATAAAAATAACACTGATAATGTTAAAAATATAACCTGTTGTTTATATATGATCTCAAAAGCTCTATCTAAAAATCTGCCCACCCATCGCATATTTGTGATGACAATGGCTTGTAAAATGCCTTTTAATCTGATAACAGCAAGATTTAATCTTCACATTTGGATTAAGAAAGGACAACTCAGAATATGTACAAAACTAAAAGATTTGAGAATATAAATGTGATAAAACACAGAGGCCTAGTGATAAATGACTTCTTTAGATCATAGGACAGACATTTGTTATTTATTTGTCCTTTATAAAATAGCAGAACTCCTAGATATGTGTTGATTTAGCTTGTTACAATCTCACAAAAACTATGTAGAATTATTTAAATTTTCAGTTATATATTTGAAATATTAATTAATAATATACACTGATGGAGTGTATTTTACAATCTGGATACATGAAATGTTAAGCAAATAAATTAAATATGTGTATGTATGTGTGTAAAAATAATTGTCAAAATTTTCTTTGATATTAATCAGGTTATATTTGTCAGTTTGGAGTAGCTCTTCATACTTCATCACAACCCCATAAGGTAGATATTTTAACGTACAATTTGGTTTAGGTTGCATATCCTATATATCTTAGAGTTATCAATTGGGAGAGATGATGTTCAAATGCAAATCTGTTACAAATTTTGATGTGAAAACCATCATAAATAAATTGACAAATACATTGTATGTATTTGTGATAATTAAATACTATTTTTATTGTGCAAATAATTTGTTTAAAACCTTTTTGATGAATATTAATTCATTTTTAGCTGTATCTCAGTTCTGATAAAAATCTTTAAGTGCTTTTATGAGGCTACCTTAATAACTAAAGAATACTGAAAATCTCCTCCTCTTGGCATTCTTTCCTCCCTACACTCCTTGTTTTTCCTCCATAGCATTTGTTATTATCCGAAGTAGGATGGTGGCATGCATAATCACACTTAATGACAAATACTCATAGTACAACAACGGCCGTTTAGACAGGGCTTACCATGAGCCAGGCACTGTGTTTAGTGTTTTGTGTAAAATTGCTCATTTAATCTGCAAGAAATTCCAGTGAGGTAAACAGTATAATTATTCCCATTTTACAAAGGGGAAAACTGGAGTGCAGAAGGGTTAAGCAAGATCTTTCTCAGATCCACACACTAGTGAAAAAGCATAGCCTGAATTTAGCACTTAACTATTCTATGGTCATGAAATTCTATTCTATACTGCATTTGCAAGATGTTAAGTTAAACAACAGTGATGTGCTTCCCCTTACATATAACTGAAACATTATAGATTTAAAAAATCACTTACTTGTCAGTTACTTTCTGATCACTCACAGTTTAACATAAATGAAATTTCTGAAGTCATTTCTCTTCTGAAATATTTAATATGCAATGGAATGTAAAGAACAGAAAGCTCATTTTTCCCATTTCTCTGAAAAGTATTATTCTAAATAATGCATCCTTAGCAAATGACTTGGGAACTTTTTAGTAAGTCTTTTTATTTCCTACTCAATAGACATTTATTTCTTGATAGAAAATTTGAAAATTATAGTTGGATTATCTATTGTCATTTTATTGCTGAATGTAATTTGAAAAATATTTATGGAAAAGACTTTTTGAAAGTTATTTTAACGTGTTGCATTCTGATTATAACATCAAATATTATAGATATTTAAAGTAATATGTATTATAAGGATGAATTTATAAAGAATCAGAAATAGCCTTAGTTCATTGCTTCATTTTACACAATTTGATTATGAGCCAAGAAGCATCTTGGTGGTTTAATATTTTTGAAATGTAGCATAGTGACCCTAAAAATAGAAATTTAATAAAAAACTGTACAGTAGTATATTGTATGTCTCAATGATGTAAGTATGTGAATCTAATACTTTTTATAAGTTGTTATACAGGGAGACACAACTCCTTGTCTCATATAAGCCATATTATAAATAGTGCTAAGATTCTCAGAAAACATAAAAGATCGTTTTCATGCATTAATTCATTTATTCATTCACTCAGTTAGCATTTATTGAGAGGTTACTTTGTGCCAGGCACTGATCCAGAAGCTGTCAAAACCGTGGGGAACCAAGCAAAGAAGGTTTCTGTACTGTGTTTATGTTTTCACTGGAGGAGAGAGAGGGGAAATCTAATTCATGTATATGTAGATTAAAAACTCCAGAAGATGAAAATAGATACAATGACAGTTAAAATGACAATGTGATAAAAATGAGAAAGGGATGTAACTTTTTTAGTCTGAGTCCTGAGTGGTAATGAGAAAGAGCCATGCATGCATCCTGCTTATCTGGGAAGGAGAGTGTTCTAGATAGAGCAGATAATGACGCTCAGGACAGAGTGTGGAAAGGAAAGCCTTAAATGTAACCCCAAGTGTTTGTACAAGAGGAAGGCAGAACAAGATTTGGCTAAAGATGATGCAAAGGTGGGGCACCTGGGTGGCTCAGTGGGTTAAAGCCTCTGCCTTCGGTTCAGGTCATGATCCCAGGGTCCTGGGATCAAGCCCCACATTGGGCTCTCTTCTCGGCACGAACATTTATTTATTTGTAATAATTTATAATAAATATTTATTATTTATAATTTAATACAAATATATAATTTATATATATGAATTATTTATATATGATTTAACATAAATATAAAATATTCATTTATAATAAATATTTATGAATATAAATTTATAAATATAAATTCATAAATTCATATTTATAAATTTATATTCATAAATATTTATGAATAAACAAATATTTATATTTATAAATAAATAAATATTTATTTATTTTATTATAAGTAAAAAAAAAAGATGATGCAAAGGCAATGTGACAGTACAGAGACTGGAGGGGATACACTTTGAAGAAGGAGGAGGCCACAAGCCAGAAAATACAGGCAGCCAAGAGAAGCCGAAAAAACGTAAGGAAATGGATTATTCTCTTACAGCCTCTGCAAGGAAACAGCCTTGCTAACAATTTGATTTTGTCCTGGTGAAACTGATTTCAGATTTTTGACCTTTATAAGTCTAAGACAATAAAGGTGTATTGTTTTAACTGGAAAAAAATAAATAAAGGAGGAAAGAAAGAAGTCAAGGAAAAGTCCACGGCAGCTAGTTATAATAGGGTAGTGGAAAGAGCAAGTTAAAATAGAAGGATTGTTTTCTTGCATACTATGAGTCCAAGTTTGGACTATTTTCTAACTGTAATGATAAACTGGAGAATTTTTAAGTAAGGAAGGGGATATAATGAGATTCAGATTGAAAGGAAACACATCAACCAAGATGTAGTGAGACATATTATTCCAATGCAATCTGTAGACTGAATTTCATTCAAAGAAACCAGCTATGTAAGCAAACTTAGGAATTTTTAAGATTGACTGGGTATTTGATGACATTAAAAGAAGGAACTTTTTCTTTTTAATGTGCTAGAGGTTTTCTACTTTCATTTTCAGAAGGACTCCTTATTTTTACAGATGTATATTTAAATAAAAGGTGTAGCTGAAAAAAAAAGGTGTAGGTGACTGTTATTTTCCTATTGTGAGAGGAGACTAAGTGAAAAATAAATAAAATATTTTTCCTAAGATTATATTTTTGAAGTTGGTTTATGGGTCCATGAATATTCAGCTCTCCTAGAAAGGGTTCATCTCTCTCTCTCTTGTGTTAGTGATTCTAGTATTTTTTGCTCAAACTATTCCCCTGTGTCCTCAAAAGTATGGTATACACAATTTACCTATTTTTAATTTTGGTACAATGGGATTGATGGCATGGTTTTACCTATTCTATCCCACTTGGATAAGGACATAACCTACTCAAAACTTTTACTTCTAGTTTTTTCTAATGTATAATTTCTAGGGATGTCAGAAGATTCCAAATAGCCTCACATACATGGTGATATATGTTCAGGAGGCTTAAAATCTCAGGATGTTTAAGAGTACTATGCCATGTATTTGCTGCTAGAACACTGAGTGATATAATTTTAGTGGAAAGATCATATGAAGCTAGCCCTCAGAAGAGGAATCTAAGACTGAGTTTTTTCATAGATTTAAGGAACACAGACTTCTAGATCCAAGATTTCACTGACCCCCAAACACCCCCACTCACCTGAAGGTAGTTAGAAATGATCACTACTGGTTGCCCTAACAATTAAATACCATACACAATTGTTCTAATGCTTTTCCTTCCCTCTTTGCTACTTCCTATGCTGAAATAGTGATAATCAGACCAGTTATGGTACCACAAATGCCATAGATTACCCATTTCCCATTTTTCTCTGTCAAGGAAGTTATCCTATAATCCTTAATATGCAAGCAGACCAATGTCATATTCTTACTTTGTGGGCCTATTCTCCATAAACTTTTCAGGTACCTATTACTACATCAGTCAATGATTAATTAGGAAACAGATAGCTCTCTCAAATTAAGGTAATTCCAGTAGAATTTGAAGGAACAGAGACCTTCAGTGGAGGGCAATGTGACAAGAAGGAAACCATAGGAATAAATATCTCAAATTCACGTTTATCCTTTTCACCCATTTTCTGCTGGGCTCCTCTTTGGAAACAAAAGGGCAAGAGCATTCATTGAGTTAGGACATACTTGTCAGCCTTTCAAGGTAGAGAGTAGGGTGGAGAAGATTCTTCTAATTAGATTCATAAACTCATCACTAGTGACCATAATATAATGTTATAATGTATTCATTTTAAAGAAGCCTGGTCAACTTGAGGTACCCAAATCAACTATAGGATTAGATAATGAGAAGTAGAGAACAAGATCTTTGATTGTAGTCATATCACTGAGAAATGTTTCTCCATCCATCTATCCATCCATCCATCCATTGATCTCCTTCTTTATCTCCCCTTGAATATATGCCTACCATTTTAACTCCAACTACACTAACCATATGGGTTTTGTTTTATTAAGTTTTTTTTTCACCAGTTCTTTAACAATAATCAGATAAACATTAGGATAACATGGAACAGTGAACAGATTTTTTTTTTCATCTGCTCCTGATATCAAATATAGAAAGAAGATTCATCTGATAAAAATCAAACAGAACCAAACCCAAACACAAGCAACACCAAAAACTCAAGGTATAAAACAAATATATATGCAGTTTATCATTTATTATTTAATATATGTCTTCAGCTAGTGGTGAAATAAGCCTTCACATGGCTATAAATGGGGGGAAACTATTAACACCTCTTATCTCTTCCTTTCTTCCACACAGAGATGCCAGTCCTTGAAAGTGATTTAGCTCAAGTATGAAAGTTAACCCAATTAAAACATAATATTGATGTATCAGATTCCATTTATACATAATTTGAAGGAATTAAAAAATAACCATTTAATTTGAAGGAGATGTATAGTTTGGTGTGAAATCAGACTTGTTATTTTAGTCTATGAATTTAAATAGTATGTAATACAATCAGTGTATGAATACTTCATCTGATTATGAATTGTAATAAATTCTGATAGGACTTAAATTCACATTTACAGAATATTTGAATGAACTGAATGCTTTTGAATGCATAAAAACATCAGTTAAATGGTTTTAAAGACCGTATAATTTCTGACAATATAATTTATTTGTATTATAGATGTTTGAGAAATATATAAATAAAGTAATTGTTCAGCATTATTCTTTTGCATCTACGTCCCAAGCTCTTATCTTGTCTGGGTGAATTAAGTTACTTGAGAATCTCTGTTTCATTCAAAATTCTTTCTCCTGTCCTCCACTCCTGATGACACAATCTGTCAAATCATCAAATAGCATTATTTACACTACTCATCCTTAAACTACCAATTGCACTAAACTTTCTCAGTTCTTCCCATATAGTGACCAATTCCTACCTTCTTCCTTTGCATCCAGTTCTTAGCCACAAATGTATCAGGTACTTTGTCACAAGATCTATTTCCCCAATGCATAATTCTGATGATTTTCTTCCCTTGTAAAAAAAGACTTAAATTTTCCCCCATACCAATAAAGCAATATTATTTAGCATAGATCTTTAGGTGCTTCAAAATCTAGCTGCAAGACATATTATTTACCTCATCCTCTGTGCAACTTAACTCCAACCAGACCAGAATGTGATGTTAGTCACTGTTTCTGTTCCCTCTTCCTTTGAGTCTCCAAACTTTACACTGATTAGAGGCTACAGAACTTCTCTATCAGGGATGTAGGGCCTAAGGTCTGGAAAGAAAGGGGAGAGCACAGACTAAAAGAGGAATTTTCAGCATAGGCACACTGTGCTTCTGATTAGCAAATATCACAACATTTTAGAATATAGAATATATCTAATATAATAGAATATAGAAATATCACAGTGTATAGAAGAAGGAGAAAATATCAGGGTTGTTTATTTTAAGAAAATATAGTAGTTGTGAGATGGGGGATGCTAAGGCCTTCCACGGTACCAGCTGTGCATACACCAGTGCACCCAGTGCACAGATGATCCATCTCCCTAAAACAGTTTTTTTCTTCTCAGCCTCCTTACTCAATCCTAATCAAAATAGCAAGTCCCAACTCAGTGCTACCACCTGATGAGCCTTAGTTCAACTTACAGGAAGAAACCACTTATTTGAGATAACATTTTAATATATTTTATACGTATGTGATCTAAATGCAGACAGTGCAAAATTTAGATAGGCTATAAATGAGAATATCGTGTTGATGGACACTTTCACATGAAGTAAATTAAGACTTATTTCCATAAGAAATAAAACAATTTCTATTTAAATAAAAAAATTTACAGATGGAAGTTATAACAGTAGCTAATATTTCCAAAAATGAACACTCTAAGCCAATTCTAAAAATAATTGTAACACAGTCTCCATCTGTTTCAATGCTCTGTTAAATTGTAGGATCCATACTTTTGTATCATAAATAAGCTATGGTAAGTACATATTCCTGTGTAATTTTACTGCGGTCCACAAACTTAAACTAAGGAGTTCTTAGGCATTACCTTAGTTTTGCAATGAAATACATTACACCTTACAGAGAAAAAAAATTCTTTCTTAAGTTAAATAATAATAATGCGGGGGTCCTGGGTGGCTCAGTGGGTTAAAGCCTCTGCCTTCGGCTCAGGTCATGATCCCAGGGTCCTGGGATCGAGCCCTACATCGGGCTTTCTGCTAGGCAGGGAGCCTGCTTTCTCCTCTCTCTCCTCTTTCTCCTCTCTCTCTCTGCCTGCCTCTCTGCCTACTTGTGATCTCTGTCTGTCAAATAAATAAATAAAATCTCTAAAAAAAATAATAATATTAATAATAATAATAATAATGCTGTGTAACAAACCACTCCAAATCACAGTAGTTTCTATTGAAACATTTTTTTTTTTAGCTTGTTCACTGTGCACAGCAGTTCCCTTGGAGTAGCCTTGATCCAGACAGTGATCTAGCTGGGCTTTGCCAGGCTTCTCAGGGCTTGGCTCCAGTTACCTGACTTTGGCATATGAGTCAAATCTTTTTCAAGTGTGTTTAGGCGTAAGGGGTCAAAGCTACATAGAACATGTCATTTTTATGGTAGACCAGCAGAGCACAATATATCAATCAAACTGCAAACTTCATTTCTAATTTCTGCTCCTATCACTTCTATGCATATTTCAATGCACAAATCAAATTACCTGGATAAATGGAAAATAATAACTCCCCAGAAAAAAACAAGTTCTTCCAGAAGAGGGAGGGCAGTAGATAACTCCTGAAAAGTAATTCACTCTGTTAAACTCTGACCTCTTGTTTACAACATCCACTTGCCTTATATATGCAAAATCTATAAATATCTGTCTATGACACACTAGAGGACTCCTCTATTTACGCAGGAGGCTGGACTTCTAGGATCTGTGATCATCTTAAGCATGAATTTGGCTTTTCTTTGTCCAGATATCCCTGAACTAAAAAGACACCAAACATAATGGTCACAAAAGCAGGGGTGAAATTAACAGGGGAAAATATAAAGACCTCAAAGGTCTACAGCCACTGTGAAACATCACAGGGTAGATTTTCCAGTTCCCTCTACCCAGTGTTTATATACTGTCTGTACTCGTTTAAACTTTTCTTTTAATGTTTAGAAACACTTCCCTAGTTCAGTAATATTCAGTTTTTGGTTCCACTTTCTAGAAGGCACTGCCTTTTCTAAGATGCTCATTTGCCGCAACTGAGGAGGAAATTGGAGAGCTGATTAACTAATGAAGTGGGAATAATGAATTGTGGTTGTTAACATACTGGCTTTCTTTTCATCCATAGTGATTCCAATTAAATGACCAAGTGATAATAGTCTTGTACTTTTTTATGCTCTTCCCTCTCATTCCAAGGAAAGTATGCTTTCTTAATGTGTTTTCTTTGATATTTGGTTCAATGATTTGATGATTTGCTAACTAGATATTGGCTCAAATAATGCATGTTATTGAATTTAAATGGTTGGTTGATACAAAAAAAGTTTGAGTCTATTTTTTCTAAAATTGTTTGCTGGATTTTCGTAAGGGAATATTGTGTATATCTGAAACATTCTGTGGTTTGCTTATTACAAAACAATTTTTGTAGGTACACTTTTTTACTAGCAATACAACTTTGTAACCTTGTTGTTATGATTTATAAAGTTCAATATACATTCATATAAAGTGTATGCAGACATATATGTGTGTGATGTTGCATAGTAAATTACATTTTGTAAGATTCTCGTTTTAAGTATCTCATGAAATTGGAGGGACCATTATACTATATTAATGTCTCCTCTCTTTTATGATTAAAGAAACATTGACATTTGCCAAATTATCAAATTTGCATTTATTATCAAGGATGTGATCCAATGTCCATAGTAGAAGCTTAAAATAAATTCACTACAATTTGCCCATTTGATTAATAAGTCAGGTGATTAATATGCAAATTGAGTAACTTAAAATCAGAAATATTACAAAAACTGGAATAAGGCTTTCGTCTTTATAATATGTATTTTTAATTGTTGCTCTTAATTATAGTACATATTTTAAAATTTAGCTTATTTTCTGCTGTCTCATAAGTATATTCTCTTCTGCATACAGTGTGTTATCATTTAAAATAGAGATGACTACCTCTATTAATCAGTCATAAGTCACTAAAGAGCTGTAAACCAAATGTAGGAGTTAAAATTATCAGTGTGTTCAATGTAAACAAATGTTTAGCCATGGTTTATCAATTACTAGAAATTTATTTAAATTTGTATAGAAGCATGACTAATCAATATTTACAAAATAGTTTAGCAGCCACACAAGGTTTTTTTGTCTTGGCATGTATCAAATTGTAACTACACATACATACACTTGCATTATAGTAATTTGTTAAGCAGCTCAAAGCATTATTACTTCCTAAATAAGAGCCAAGTGATGCTTTGGTATGAAATAGCCTATAAAATCTATAGCCTACAAAATGTATAAAGGTAATAAAAACTCAAAAATTGTTAACAAAAGATAGGTTACCCGATAACAAGATCAACCAACAAAATGAATGAAATATACACCATTTCCTTTTCTGCATGGTAATAATGGTGGATAAGTAATAATACATACTTTTATTGCACTGATCCAGTAAATATTTTAAGATATTGTATCAGGATGGACATCTGTATCAGTATCTACCAATCTATCAGTTGAGAATACATTTTGCTTCATACAACAGAGAAACATGATCCCCCCCCACTCCCCAAAAAACAGCTTAAATGAATCTGTAAATTAGAGGGTTGTTTATTTCATGTACCAAAATATTTTGAGTCTGTTGCTCAGGGTTGATGCAAAGATCATGGAGGTCAACCCAGACTTAGACTTCTCTCTCTTCTTTAGTTTATGGCTTTTATCCCCATTGTAGCAGTAAGAGTAATGGTAGATGATATAACAAACCTCTAATATTAATGGTTTTAATACAGTAAATTTTCATTTCCTTTTTTTCCAAAGTCTCATGTGCTACTTTAAAATTTGACAAAATATAGTTAAATTCTTATTATAACATTTTATTTTCTTAGAAGAAAGTGTTGTGCTTTGTTTATCTTTACAGATCACCATTTATCATGGGGCTTAAAAAATTTTATATGCACAAGAATGACTGTTGGACTAAACTATGGTTCCTGGTAGTAACTATGTCATGTGCTTCTTATACTTCTTCTTATGCACCAATTTCCTACACATTGCATAAAGCATGAGGACCATTGTATTAAATGCAATCATTTTGTAACTTAGTAATACTTCTGAATTCTTTGAAAACCTATTCCCCGTAACTTGTAATGAAAATGGACTTAAAGTCATGAGAAAGAGAAGGGGAGAGAGAAGGAAATTTTTTCCCAGTCGAGAAATTTCAGAAAAACCTGTTAGGTGTAATTTAATTCTCAAAATATTTAAATTGGGTGAGGAAAAAAAAGTAAAAGTACAATTTGAAATGAGAAGTTATTATAATAAAAAAATGATGACTAATTGAATATTCTTTAACAGATTAATTTAATGATAGTATTTCCTATATGCGCTCATGTGTGCGTGTGTGTGTGTGTGTGAGAGAGAGAGAGAGAGAGAGAGTAGTTATACAGTTCCCCATAAAATTGGTACTGAATAACAGCTGGGATTACTAGTGAGATAGTTGGTTTTATCTTTGTATTTAAAGCAGAAACACAGGGATGCCTCTGTGGCTCAGTTGGTTTAGCTTCTGACTTGTGATTTTGGCTCAGCTCATGATCTCATGGGTAGTGAGATGGAGCCCCACCCTGGGTTCCATGCTTAGAAGAGAGTGTGCTTGAGATTCATTCTCTCCCTGCCCCCCATCACTTGCACTCTCTTTCTCTTTAAAATAAATAAGTAAATCTTAAAAGAAATAAAGCAGAAGTCCATGGAACTGTAGAAATTTGATTTTCTGCTAAATTATTAGATATTAAATGTGGTGGCCATAACTTAAATTTCATAAATGTTGCACTCTTCTTGTTCTAGGACACTAAAACTATATAACTATGATTTTTTTTTTCCTTTTCAGACATGTTTATGTAGGCAGTGAAAAAAACTACAAACTAATCCCTTTCTAGTGTTTTCCACCAGTTCCATCTTAATGTCATGAGATGATTAACAAGGTAACAAGGTTAATAGAAACCCTTCTTCCCTGTCAAAATTAAAATTCCAGAGGATTTCCTCTGAGACATTAATGTGAATAACAGTAGTAGAGTTCTTTGTACATCATTGTGTATTATTAGAAACAATGTCAAGTTATGTATCTCAAATTTTTATATGAAGAAATGATCCTCATGTGATTTTTTACTTTGGTCACCAACGCGTAGCATACAAATTTGAATATGAATGTGAAAAAGAATATGTTTAGTGTATTTTTCAGTTCTGTTTCTCTACTACTAAAGCTATATGTTGCATTTTTTAGTTAATACTGGAAAGAAATTGTTTGTGTTTAGTGTTTTAAGTAATTTTAATAGAAATCTAAGGCATACCATCTTGAAAATGTTTATTTCCAGAGGAATACTTTGATAGGGCTAATGTGCCCTTAACCCATATAAAAATAATTGCAAACATAGAATATTTGCATACTTTTGATAATATTAAATTATAATTATGTATATTACTCCATATAGTTCTCCTGAGCAGATAATATGACCCATTATTCTTTTTCTTCTGTTTATAACACTGAAAAATAAACAGAAAAACAAGATTTCAAGGCTTTCAAAATCAAACATTTAATCATTTGGATTAAAAACAAAATTACATATATATTAAGGTAAATAAGAGCCATATCCTAAAATATATTGCAAAAAATTCATTCTTAGAGTAAATGCATACGTTTTTAAAAATATGACAATTCAAAACTTATTCAACCTAAATTGAAAATTAATGAAATCCAGAAATTTTCACCATTATTATGCTATTGGCTGTATTTTATTTATTTTTTAAGGATTTTGTTTATTTATGAGAAAGAGAGAGAGAGAGCATGAGTAGGAGAGAGGGAGAAGGAGAAGCAGGCTCCCCACCAAGCAGGAAGACTGACTCTGGGCTCATCCGAGGACCCTGAGATCATGAACTGAGGAGAAGGCAGATGTATATCCAAATGAACCACCAGAGTGAATTTTAGAGTGAATGAGTTATTCACAAAAACTCCAATCCAGCATACAGAATTCATGTGCAGAAAACAAATAATTATAAAATAAGTATAAATTATATTTATACATGCTATATATTATACATGTATAACTTATATAATCAAATATTATCACTAATAAATATATGAATGAATAACTCATAGGGTTCAGCTGCAGTTGAATTAAAAAGATTGGACAACATTTGTCCTCTAAACCATTCTTATTTTAACTGCAGGAAATCCATACACCAGTTCAGAAGTCAGAGAAATATTTGTTTTAGGGGTCAGAACAGCTATTTTCATTTTATGTTCATAATTTTGTTAAGTATATCCATTCTTGATTAGACCATTCCAAATAAACATTCAGATAATTCACAATTTGTTCCAAACTTATTTTAGAAACACATATTGCTTTGCATTAAATTGCTTCAGTTTTTAAAATTTGAACTTTGATCATGAGGCTACGGGTTATTATCGAGATTTTATTACCCACAATATGCATTTATTTGTGTATATGGGATGATATATGAACTTATTGAACATACAAATATTGTATATGTTCATTTCTATTATACATTTATTCTAACATTTTAGGAAGCAGGGAGGAAACTTTTTGTTAGCTATCCTTTATTGACACCCATGGATTATAAATTTCCAGATGAACTCCTTATGAGAATGTATAAAATAGAAATCAGTTAGTCAAGGTCAGGATTGCCTAAATGGGATAATAATAATAAGAAGAAGCTGGTTCTTCAGAATCCACAGACATGAATCAGAGGCTGAATGTGAAAAATATACTTGTTAGGCACTTTTGCACAAAGGAATTTACCTCTTTCAATCCCAGTGTTGTCATTTTTTAAATGGGAGGGGACTGTAATAATAGCTAATATTATTTATGTGTAAGATTACCCCTGCATTAACTACTTAATTCTTACAATAACTTAGAGGGCTTCGTACGATTTTCCCCCATTTATAAAGAATTCTGAAGTTGAAAGATGAAATATGGATAGTCCATTTACTTATAAAAATAAATATCCAAGTTATAAATGGCAGAGCAGTAGAATAGTCATGAGCAATCTGATTCTAGAGCCCAAACATGTAACTAATATATATATATATATATATATATATATATATATATATATATATATTTAAGGAGTCTGTTGAAGATTAAACTAGAGCATGCATGTAAAATGAGAGTGAAATTCCTGATACATAGTAGAATCTCAAGAATTATACATTGTTTTTGCCACTAATATGTTATTATTTTGCTTTTATAGACTCTCTGAATAATTTTAGCATAAATCCACTTAGTTTATTTGAGTAGAACAAACAAATATTAGTTAAAACAAGGACGCATAAATCATCCCTTAAATATAAAATTTTAAAGTAAAACATGCTATCACAAATTTAGTAAAAATATCTTTATGTAGTCATAAACTTTTTATTCATCCCTTTTACTATTTTAATCATATTAATTGCATTTTAGGATTGCATTTTTTATGTATTAGAGTCATGAAATCATAGTCATGAAATCATAATCATAATAAAAATTGTTCTAGTCTTTCTTATTTTACCCCTTCTGGCTATTATTTTACTCCTTTGGCTATTATTCTCTTGGTTGAAGCAATATTTATGTTTCACTTGAAATAAAAATATAGACTATCATATCTTCATGAGAAATTATGCAGATAAATTCAGATTATAGTCTAAAAACCTTCAATTTACCATATTTCTACTGATGTTTTTGAAATGGTGCCCTTGGAAATAATGAAGATTGATATTTTCTTAATTTTCTATCAATTAAAAAAGTATTTCTATTTACACATAAACTATATGTACATGGGAGTTTTTCAAATACTATGCTGTTTTAACTGCATAACTATAATTAAATAAATATTTTAAAGGGATACCAAGTAGTGATGTTTCCTTCTTCTCTAGATACAAAGGAGAGAAGGAATATTATAGACTACATGTTAATTATTGCAAAAAATTCATTCATGCCAAGTGCTTGCACACAAGCAAAAGTTATCTGCTTTCCTCTCTCCTTGCATTCATCTGTCTTTCCTTATCTGTGTTCTTTTTTTTTTTTTCCCCCTTTCGCCATTTGGTGGCATATTCATTTTTCAATCACTTTACCTTGGCATCACTAACAAACCTTACTCTTTTTATTTTCTCCCACATCCAGGCTGTTCATCCAACACATTTCAAAATTTTGTTATTTCTTCCTGTTCCTGTCTTTAAAAGCTGTCACTTCCTTTCTGTTCCTGAAGACAAAAATCCTCATCCTAACATCATTATCTAAAACAGCATGTCCTCTTCTCCTCAAAATGTATTTGGTGGTTAAACCACATCAATTAGCAAATAAAGTTCCTGTTTTCCATTCAAGGTGATTATACATTTTTACACTAAGCTGCTTGCAAGTTAATTCTGACACTCCTGATGTTGAATTCATTTGGACCGACCCTGGAACTTCCAGGTTTTTCAAATAGTATCTCCTGCCCAGTTTGCTTCTCCACATTGTTTTCAATGCCAGGCAAATTACATTTATGAATGTTGTTGTTCTTGTGGGGTAAAAACATCTCAAACTTCGTATCTTTGTATAAATCAGCATAGAGTAGGACATGCTGCAGTAAGAAATGACCTCTGAGTCTCAGTCTCAGATCAGTCTCAATACCAATGTCAGGTTGACTACTGAGTCACATTTGTATGGTGTCTTCACCGTCAGTCCAAGGGTGACAGAGTAACCCGTTTAGAAACACTGCAGGTTTGTGGCAGCAGGACATAGGAACCATGTACTGGCTTTGAAAATGTCTGCTTTGGCAGACAAAGGTTACTTTCTTTCACACATTGTCCAAAATAAGTCCAGTGACAGTGCTCAAGCTCAGTGGCATGGAGATAGAGTTTTCCTGCAGGTGCACTGAGCTAAGGGCACCAACGTAGTTGGCCAACAGCAGTTAAGATTTACCACAACCTCACAATCGCTACCACTACCACCAAATTTATACATGCATTCTGATGAATAAAATTCAGTTGATTTGGAAATACGAAAAGCACAATCTCTTTCATCATTCCTCTGAAATTAGGTTGTCAGTTTGAAAGAAATCTCTGTCAGACTGTAAGTCTGAGTGGCAGAGGCAGAGCAAAATAGATCGCGGAAATACGAGCTCCAGAAGGACATAGGAGAATGCTAAGACTCTGCAGCAGCTCCTTCTCTATAGTTCCCCACACAAGCATATTTGTCAATTATTTTTTCTCAAATGTAAGGGCCGGTGATGTAGAGTGTGAATGGCACCAGTTTAAAAGAATAAGTAAAACCAATTAGCAAATGCATCACGCAGGGCACCATTGGGAGAAAATAAGTTTGCTGGGTTTAAGACCCTTGTCTGAGACCTAAGAGAGAGTGGACTCAAAAGATATGTGACTCACTAGTGAATTTGAACACCATCAAGGTGACAGTCCTTATTATAACTAAGTATGTAATTACAGGTGGATATACTAGTAGATTTTTATTACTGAGAAGTCTTCTTAACTCTGTATAATTATTTTAAATAAGTTATAGAAATATTTAATTTGAGGATATGCTCTAAAAATATTCTGTTCATTGAATATGTTGGCTAATTGTTTAAAAAGTCTAGTGAGTTTTAATCATTCCTTTTCTTGTTTGGAATTCGGTGATAGTATCAATGAATTATAAGATCTCCATGCTATAAATGTTCTTAGAAATAATATAATCTTTATTTGTACTAATCCGGAAAATGTTATTGGTGTGTTCTAGTAGCTATTATTTCTCCATGTAGGTCTATATGTGGGAGATTGATAGACATCACTTATCAGCTTATTATACTGTAAACTCTCCCACTTTTTAGGAAAGTCTTCCTTTGTGGTTGCTTGAAGTTTATGTAGTGTTTGTTTGTTTTTTTAAGATTTTTATTAATTAATTAATTTATTTGACAGAGATCACAAGTAGGCAGAGAGGCAGGCAGAGAGAGAGAGAGGAAGAAGCAGGTTCCCTGCCAGCAGAGAGCCCGATGTGGGGCTCGATTCCAGGACCCTGAGATCATGACCTGAGCCAAAGGCAGAGGTTTTAACCCACTGAGCTACCCAGGTGCCCCTATCTAGTGTTTTATCACATTTCTACCCACTGGAAGAGACTAAACCAGGTCCGTTTTGTCTTTTATGTTACATAATTTCAAATATTTGGAAACTACTGTGGATTCTTTCTTACCCTTCCCTTAACTTTTCCCAGAACACACAACTCAGTATCTCTGATGTTTTTCACTATGGCAAAATTTATAGATCCCTTAGCAATCTAATCAAATTCTTTAGGGCTCTTTTCTTCACTGAAAACATATTTATTGTCTGTGTACTCAACACCATCAGGAATTGTGCTGATAAAATGTTGATCATGCTAAAACAGTTTTTCCTTTATAAAACTTACTGTTTAGTTGGTAGACACATAATAAGAAATATATAGTTGCATGCTTTCTTAATACTTTATATGGAGCCAACTGCTCTATTCTAGCTGTTACACTGATCAGTTGGACTTCTATCCTGAGTTACATTAACTCTATTTGAAATAGCATTAAAACAGTGACAAGTTACTGATCCCAGTTTTTTAACAAGCTGTCATACAGAGAAATTTAGATGACGTTTTTAATTCTACCCTCCAATTTGTATTTTGCCATATGATTACCTATTAAAAATACCCTAAAGAAATACCACCCTCAAAAGAAACACCCCTCCCCCATTATCCCGTTATCATGTATTTGGTTGGAATTATTTAAATCAAGATTAAGTTAAATCATAATGTAATGTAAGTGGAATAGGGTGTTGTTTTAGTTGACCTTAGGGATCTATGGAAGGTGTCAGGTTGGATCACAAGAGACAATTGTTGTTTGTACTTCTTTGCTAAGGGTTGACAATAAGCCAGAATGCAATGACTTATTGTTTTCAACCAGCCAAAAAGTAAAAGTCTCTTTTTATTATTTTTACAACTTAGTAATCATAGAATGCTCAAGAAAAACCTAAGGTAGAAAATGTATTGAACTAGATAGAACTTAGCAATTTAAGGAAAACTGCTGTTCTTGTCCTGTAAAAATGAAAGAGATGATTGAAATTTAAGACATTAGGAGGTGAAAGAAATTGAATTCTCAAGATTAATTTTTTAAAGGACCCAAGGAGTTAGTTCTGTTTTTCTCTTTTTTTAAGAAAAGTTGCTGTTGTAACTTGCTAAAAGAAAATGCAATCTTCAAATTCCATTGCATAAGGGGGAAAAAAAAAAAAAAACCAAACCTTGAGTTTTTGACCTAGATAATTTATGTACAATGTCCATTAGAGATAGTTTCCTAAAATTTGTCACTGATGAGGAGAACAAAGGAAAAGCAAGTATTTCCTAGATTAATACAGTTTCAGATTGAGGATATTATGAGTCTAATTCAAAGGACATATATTTGAAAGAAATGCTATGATGTTAATTAATGTTTACTAATAGAATAGTGATTTTATTTGATCAATTTTCTAAAATCTGAAATCAATAATTCACTTAGACAAAATATTAAAATAAAATGTATAAAATGTCAAATAAAAAGTTGATGCATTTTCTTGTTTACAGTAAGTTTTGGGACAATGTAAATATGACAATGGCAAGAAAGATTGTCAGGGAAAAGAGCGACTAGCTGTATAAAGTTACCTTTTCTCATACATACCCAAGCTTCATGCTAAAGCCACTGAACTGAAGTAAAATACTTATCCCTGAGTGTCTCTGTGCTCCTCGGGGAAACAGAAGCATCTATTTATCACCAACTTCTGTACGTGTGCCCTTAAAGTGGACCACAGTTGACTTACGAATCAATTTTTAAAATACCTGCAGCTTTGCCTTCTTTAACAGTCCTTTTGCTCATTTTTGCTCAGAATGTTCTGTGTTGTATGGGCCCATCTTGCAACTGATCCTGGATTTGAAACTGACAGCTGTGAACTAGCAGGAAAATGATGTGGCAAGAGTTGCTATTCCTAAAGAAAATTCACAGAAAGTTCTATTTGGGCAGATCGTAATTCATAACTCACTCATAGAGCACAAATTTTTATCTTCTGAGTCCCTTTGGGCCACATAGATTTCAAAGTGTAATATATATATATATATATATATATATATATATATATATGCATACACACATGTATACATATACACATATAAAATACATATATATAGTATTAGATTTAAAATTTGGAATATAAAATAAATATAATTTACTTTTACTTAATTATATTATAACAATTTTATTTGTTATTTACTTAAAATACTTGTATTTATTTTTATATTGTTATATATAACATTAAAAAGTATTGCAGTATACATGCCAAATATTATGTTACACTCTAAATTGGCTCTGAGGCAGTACTCCATAACCCCATCCATGAATATTTCTGTACCCAAAAGATATCCCAATCACACTAAGAGAGATGAATAATGATTATAAACCATGTTATGGCCATTTATGCTATGTTTAGAAATGAGCTAAATATTTTGAAAATATTGGGTTTTAAAGCTTTTTAAATTTTGTTATTTGTATTATAAGTCGATATTAAAAAAATATGTGTTCTGAATCTTGTATGTTCCAGGTAGCCTATTAGGCATGGAAAAAGAATGTCAGGGAGTAAGAAAGATAAATCTAACTTTTTGGTTTCACACAAGTTTCAAGAAATTTGAGTTTTGACTTATTTATTTATTTATTTAGTTAGTTAGTTAGTTCAGCTAGCCACTGTATAGTACATTAGTTTTTGATGTAGTGTTCAATAATTCATTAGTTACATATAACAGCCAGTGCTCATCAAAACATGTGCCCTCCTTAATATCCACACCCAGTCACCCCATCCCCCAACCAAAACCCTGTTTGTTTCCTGGGGTCCATAGTCTTTCATGATTTGTCTCTCTGATTTCTCCCCCTTCTGCTATGGTCCTCTGTGTTATTACTTATGTTCCACCTATGAGTGAAACCATGTGATAATTGTCTTTCTCTGCTTGACTTACTTCACTTAGCACAATCCTCTCCAGTTCCATCCATGTCAGTGAAAATGGTGGGTATCCATCCTTTCTGATGGCTAATATCCCATTGTATATGTGTACCACATATTCTTTATCCATTCATCTGTTGAAGGGCGTCTCGTCTCTTCCCACAGTTCCGACTTATTTATGCAAGAAAAAATTGTCTTCGGGTGTCTCCATGAGAGGGGCCCTTGATACCTTCAGGGACAGGCATCTTCCCCATGGCACTCTGAAGAACTGACTGACACTTCACAACACTGTAAATATTTTTATTCTCACTCTCTCTCTTTACTAGTTGTGATGTCCCCAAAATGAGGGCTCGATATTACTCATATTTATATTCCCTGTACCCAGCCCCTTGCTTAGAATATGAGAAGCACTAAATATGTATTTAATAACTAAGTACAATGAATGATTTTCACCCATATTTTGGGAAAAATAACCAAAATACTTGTTGATTCTTAATTTTATGTGCCACGTTATATTAGAGCTTCTCTTCAGTCTATCAGAGAACGTTTATTAAGAACATACAAATTCATTACATGTGTATATGGAAAACAAATCTGAGTCCTGATTCTTGTTTCCAGTATTTGATAGGTCTAGTTGGGAATATGATGTGAATGCATGCACACAAAAATTAAAGTAAAAGACACAATATACTTGTTACATGGACATTCATCAAGAAAATATTGTGAATTTGATTTGAATGAATATTTGCTGAAAAATTGGAATTCATCATTTTTGGCTGCTACTTTTCTTATCCTTTAAATAAAAACAAAACAGTGACAATCTCTATACCATCACTCTGTACAATGATTTGAAATGCAAAATTGCCATGCCAACATTATTTAATATAGGAACTTAGGAAAGGAAATAAATACATGTTGGAAAAAATAAAGAGAAAAGGTGCTTTGGCATATCTTGAGAGATTGGAAAGAGCATTTACAGGAAGAGGAACAGCATTTTTTAAGATGCAAATTAATGTTGTCTAGAAGAGATGCAGTGATAATTAAATATATGTAGATGGGCTTGGGAAGGCTAAATCGTGAAAGCACTGTCTACTGCCTAGGCGTGAGTATTAAGGAAGAAGTACAGTTAAAAATTAGATCACTTGTGTTCCACTCTGATTTTATTGATAGAATTTGACAAGAGACCATTGTCTTTAATCCAGTAAAACGTGTTTTCAAAACTACTATCCTTAATTATTTTGAAAATGTACCAAATTTCACCAGACAGGGGCCATACATGCTGATGTGGATCACTACAGATTTACAGATTTTGAATCATAACATAAAACCTATTTGCATACATTTCAGCAAAGTTTGCTTTTGGGAGAGAAAGGATCAGAACCAGACAAGACTGGGAACATGATTAAGATTCAGAAGTTGCATCTGGGGAATGTGGGGCATTCACAAGCTTGGGTAATTCTGTTTAGGGGAAGAATGGTGATACTCAGATAGGCCCATGTCACCACCTTGGTTTCAGGAGACCTGCCTAACTACAATGGCTCTCTCGCTAGGGTCCTTACTGTAGAACATAGGCTTTAAGAAAAGGGAGCAAACACTGATTAATGGAGGCTTGTAATCCCAAAGACAGTCTTATCTCCTGGTACTGTCTTTTGTTTACTCTACCGTGCAGTAAGCTGAGATCAGATAAGGGCAAGAAAATACCTTAGGTAAGACCAAGTGCTATGATGCTTGGGGAACTAAAGAATCAAAAGACCATAGAAGGGCAACCAGTAACATAAGACTTTTATAGTTAGAAGAAAGTAAGGAAACATGAGCATGGCTAGGAAGAAAAAAGAATTTTGGTTTTTGTGTTGAATCCAGATGGATCCAATGTTATGTAATCCTTGGATGGCATACTCTTTAGTTTTTTCATGTATGGGATTATTTTCTATGCATTGGAATTGATATTTCTCCACTAGACCCTCTTTAATATACATCTAAGAGTTTCCAAGTGAAGTTCTTCAGTCATACTATAGGCATCATTTTCTTCCCTATGTAGGAGTTATTTCTGTTCTAATAACTGTATTTTTTTTTAAACTAAGGCTTTAAAAAATTCTCACTTTCCTTTAGCTACTAAGAGAGAAAACCAATGTTTAACCATACAAACAATTTTGGTCCATCTAAGGAATGTGTGATGTTATGCATTGTCTAAGAAATATTTTTCTAACATATATGAAAATAGAAATTGTAGACAACCAACAGGAAAAAAAAAAAAGTCAGGAAAAAATAAATACCTGAGAAATCTTCAAGACCAGAGACTCTGATTGGCCTTACTTCCCTATAGGGAAGTTATTTGTCTTAATCATTCTCAAATAAAGAATGAGCCTGGAATAAAAGTAAGTATTAAAACAGCTGGGAATCAGTATTGAGGAAATAAATCTCCCAGTATTGGGGAAATAAATAAAGCAGTATTAGAATGCCATGAAAGATGGCTTAATTGAGCAGCATAACTTTTATACTTGACATAAAATACTACATTATTTCACTAAATATAATTTTTTCTAAGATCGTTTTTGCCCACTCCCACCTCCATTCCTGGATATACCATCACCACAGAGTTTTTCAAACTATAAAAGCAGTTTATGATTTTTAAAATATTCTGCTTAATTATTTCTGTTTTGAGCAAGAAAGGAGTAGAATGCTAGAACAGGATGAAGGCTAATTCTGATAGAAATGAAATTAAAGTTGCTTCTCTTGTCACTCCATCTGTCCCTTTATTCCTTTCCTTTATTTATTATTAACCTTTTTGCCCTCATTAATTTATAGCCTGAACTTAAGGTGCCTTTGGCTGATTGTAATCTCCTTATTGTGCTTCAGGTAGAGTTATTTGACCCCAAAGGACCTACATTATAAAATTTTCTTTCTGACAATATCTGTGTAGCTAACTTTGATAATTTCTTGAGAGGATATTAAGAAAAATTAGAGTAGATTAGATAAATTTCTTTATTTTCTCAGTGCTTATTTTGTGCTAGATGTCCATGTAGTGATAACCAGATTTTAATATGGCATAAATATTACTGCATACTGGATTGTTTCATGCTTATGATGTTATCTATCATACTCAATATATATAACTTACTTGAGTTTTATCAAATGTTTACATATCCATCTTGTAAGTGTTCACACTAAGAAAAAAGAAAGATAGGCAGAAAAAAAGAATTAATATTCTTATTTGTAGTTATTATTGGAACTCTTGATCTTGATAAAGATTCATAAGTACTGAAACAATAAATTCAATAATTAATACCTAATTTGTAGAAGACACTGCATAAGAAATAATTTTAAAATGGAATAATGCCTTTTCTCAAAAGCATTTAAATCTATAGCAGGGCTACAAGAACACCTGGCTCAGGGTCTCAAACAGACTACATTTGGGCTAATTACCAAGGACAAAAGGGCAAAATCCAAAGGCAGTGAAAGGAATGATAGTGACACAAGAAAGGAATTTATTTCAGTGAAGCCAACATTGAGAAGACAACAGGCTAATGTCTCAAAGACTGTCTCCAAAGGGCTGAAAAATACTTCCGTTGATATAAGCAAAACATGGGATGAAGTTGGGTGGGTACATGGAGGTGGGCACCAAGGAATAAGAGATCCCTGTCTTGGAATCAGTCAGGGGCAGGGTCGGCCTGGCTCCAGGCAGTCCTTATTGGCTGAGGGGATGGTTTCAGTTCCTAGCAGGGGATGCTCCGCCCACTGGGTCTTCTGTCTGGCCCAGAGACAACCCAGAAAGAAGAATCCATCTAGAAACTTTGAAGTCAAAACTGAGGCAGCCAAAGTCCTCTTTCAAATCTATAAGAAAACACAAATGCACAATGACAATAATATATGGCTTAAAACTATAAAGAAATTACCGCCCCCCACTATCCAAACTTGCCCCAATAATCATCAATGTTGGCCTAATTTAAAAACAAAAACAAACAAAACCCTCTCTGAGACTCTTTGGTGAAAGGAGAGCACTGGTTTTTCTCAAAAGAATTAATTATATTATTTTAAGAAGTGGGAATGAGAGTCATTAATTATATAATGGCACAGGCTTTGGAAAAGAAAAAAAGACTACTTATGATGTTGATAAGTACATATGAAATGGTGTAGGAGAAGAATTTTTAAAGAAGCAGATTTCACATGGTTTCTTTTCTTTCTTTTCTTTTCTTTCTTTCTTTTTTTTTTTTTTTTTTTAAGATTTTATTTATTTATGAGAGAGAGAGAGAAGAGGAGACAGCACAAGCAGGGAGAGCAGCAGAGGGAGAGAGAGAAATAGTGTCCCCACTGAGCAGGGAGTCTGATGTGGGACTCAATCCCAGGACTCTGGGATCATGATCTGAGCTGAAGGCAGAGGCTTGCCTAAGGAACTGAGCCATCAGGACATTCCTTCACATAGTTTTCTTTCCTTTTTTTTTTTTTTTTTAATAAAGATTTTATTTATTTATTCGACAGATAGAGATCACAAGTAGGCAGAGAGGCAGGCAGAGAGGAGGAAGCAGACTCCCTGCTGAGCAGAGAGCCCCATAAGGGGCTCTATCCCAGGACCCTGGGATCACGACCTGAGCCGAAGGCAGAGGCTTTAACCCACTGAGTCACCCAGGCACCCTCCACATAGCTTTCTAAAACAAGCCAGACAACTTCTAGGTTTCAGCATGCAGCACAGGGACCTGCAAAAAGGACTGACACTCTGACAATTCTCGAAAAGCTGAACAAACTGAAAATTAGATACTTCTCTTGAAAATATTGGCAAACTGGATTTACAGAGAATGGAGTAATCTGAAACCTGGGGAGAGAAAAGGCCAAGGTTTTGCTGACCTGCAGCTGAGCTTTCAAGACCATAGAAGCCATTAAGAAGATAAAGCTTTCAAATTTTAAATTGACAAAAGTTGGCTAACAGAGGAATGAGAAGCCACTTAGGATGGGAGGGAGGGACGCTCTCTTGCCAGGGGCTCACAGGGAAGATCAGACAGTCTAAGGAAACTTTTCTTCTGGTGCTGACTACAGCAGGGGAAGAGAAGTCACCCCTGAAACTCCACTCCTTCATCTCTACTACCAGCCCTAAGGGAGCCAAACCCTTAATCTACAAAAGTAAGAACCAGGAACACTCTCCCTTCAGAGAACTAGTGGAAAACCACTGCAGGTGGCTTTCCCTTTGTGCCTGTGTGTCTTCCTTGTCTTCTAATGACAGTCTCTCTGTGGAGTCTAAATTTCCTCTTTCTTTCTTTTTCTTTCTTTCTTTCTTTCTTTCTTTCTTTCTTTCTTTCTTTCTTTCTTTCTTATTATTTCTCTTTCTTTCTTTCTTTCTTTCTTTCTTTTTTTTTAAGATTTTATTTGTGTATTTGACAGATAGAAATCAGAAGTAGGCAGAGAGGCAGGCAGAGAGAGAGGGGTGGGGGGGAAGCAAGCTCCCTGCCCAGCAGAGAGCCTGATGTGGGGCTCGATCCCAGGACCCTGAGATCATGACCTGAGCTGAAGGCAGAGGCTTCACCCACTGAGCCACCCAGGTGCCCCTAAATTTCCCCTTTCTTAGAAGGATACCAGTCATATTGGAATAAGGCCCACTGTAGTAATGACTTAATTTTAACTTGATTAAATCTACAAAACCTTATTTCCAAATAAGGCTACATTCACAGGTATTGTGAGTTAGGACTTGTACATATCTTTTTGGAAGGCGTTACAATTCAAATCTTACCAACTACAAGCTCCAAAGCAAATTTAAAATTTTTCTATTATTAGGAAAGGCAATGATAATAACTAACAAAAGGCAAAAGGATACTGTTAAACTTTCTTTAGTCTTCTAAGTGTTCTAACTACTGTCCTAAGTAATCTAGACAAGTATTAATTTAATTACTCCTTCAAGAAATCTTTTGAAGTAGGTACTACTTTTTGGCTCAAGACCACATATCTGACAGGTGATAAGACCATATTATCACCTACCTGTATTGTTATGTTTTAGAGATAGAGTTATTTAGTCATATGAATATAGGAAATAAAATCCATAAATAGACCTTCGGCATTAGCATGATCAGAAATAATTAGAAACTAAGATCAGAGTAACATCAATATGACACCTTTTGCTTAGAGTGAAGGATTCAGGACACATGTTTTTTCTCTTTGGGAGAACAACTCACCCATTTGTAGTGAGACACTTAAGGAGTCTAAAGAAAGAGAAGAAACTCATTCTTCCTAAGATCTTGAATGAGAATTTATAAACTTAAGAACTTAATGTTTCAGAGATCTCACACTTATAAGATTAGCCTAAAGACTATTTAGAAGAATTTTTTTTTATTGTTACCTATATCTTCATACCAGCTTGATGTATCCAGGAAAATTATCATTACAAGTCATCATAGTATTTATTCAAAAATAAATGGAAGAAAAATAAAGAAAAAGCTTGGAAAGAACACAGAAATAGAATTCATAAGAGTAGACTGTTCTTACAAAATTAAACAGACACTTAACCTACCATCCAGCAATGCACTCCTTTGTGTTGACCCCCAAAGTAGTTGAAAACTGATGTTCAGACAATAACTTGCACATGGATGTTTATAGCAGTTTTACTCATAGTTATCAAAACTCGGAAGCAAGCAAAATGTCCTTCAGAAGGTGAGTGGATCAATGAACCGTGGCAATTTGGACACTGGAATGTTATTTAGTGCTAAAAAGCAATGTTCTATCAAGCCATGCAAAGACTCGGAGGAAACTTAAATGGATATTGCTAAGTGAAAAAAGCCAATTTGAAAAGGGTATATACATTATGATTCCAGTAACATGACATTGTGGGAAAGGCAACACTATGGAGGCAGTACAAAGATGAATGGTTGCTAGGGGTTGGTGAAGAAGAGGATGTGTATAGACCGAGAAGAGAGGATTTTTAAGATAGTGAAAACACTCTATACGGTACTCTAATGGTGGATACATGTCATTATACATTTGTCCAAACCTAGAGAACGTACAACACCAATAGTGAACCAATTTTGTTTTCCTGGGTAATCTGACGGAATGTCTAAGTAGAAGTTATTTGGTTTGAAACACAAAATGTACATTAAAAATAAACAAATATGCAAAAGAAACAGTTTGATTTAATTTCGCTAGAGGCTATGTTTAAAACAACAGAAATTTGAAAACTGCTTCTTTGCTAAATTAATTTACTTGTCAAATCAATTCCTCATGTGACACAAAATAATTTTATTTATGTTATAAGGAAATTTATATTTTGTACTGTAAATTATGGTAAATTACTAAAGGCCAAGAGGTAACCCTACCCACTCCTTTGTAGCCATGCCTAATTCACTTGCAGTAGAACTAAAGAGAAGGCCAGATCTGCTTTGTCCGTGGTCTTAGAAGACTGCCTGTTAATTCTGGGAGTTATAAAAGAATATACACATGTCTGGTTATACAGAGGACCCACCTTTGGTTGGAACTTTACAAATAATATAACCTCATATGACTGAGCGTCCTTTTGATTAATAATTAATTAAATATCATACTTTCAAGTAGACCCTCTTGTTGTCATTCTTAGAACAGTTACTTTTCAGAGCATTTTTCAGAATGTTCTTTTATTTTCCTAATTGCAGCTGAAATAACATTTTGAAGCATCAACAGTTGGGTTCTTCCTTACACATTACACTGTATTCTTCCAGGAATTCGATTTTATTCCTGATCATAAAAAAAAGGGGAAGCAATTTTATCTTTTTTTTTTCCTCTCCCACATGTATCTTTACTCAAGAAATGAATTTCAATATATTTCTGTGGAAGCATGGGTTTTAATTATTTTCTTAGGGACTGACAATTCCAATTTCCCAGATGATAAGTTAAATGTGTAATGCCCGATTATATATCACATTTCATTATATGCAACTGGATAATACCCATGTGAAAGTTATTCCCTGGAAACAGACCACTAAAGTACTATTTAGTACACTGTTGATTTAGGACACAAAATGGTACTTCAGTATCCAGAAATAGTTAACAAAACATCGAAAATTATGTAATTTACTTTCTTGAAATATTTTAATAATGCCAAGTTCTTTATAGTTTGCAAAGCAATTGTAAAAGTGTTATCATTTTGTACTCATAGTAAACCCAAGAGATAACTATTGCTGTCTCCATTTTCCAAATGAAGATATTATAGCTCTAACGAATTTTCTGTTCCTAAAGTATCCATGGTTGCTAAATGGCAGGGCTGGAAATTTTACACAGACCTTCTGACAGTAAGTCTTGGCTGGTTCCTATCATACAGCTTCATACAGTTCTGGATATATGAAGATATTTAAATCCTCTTCTGAGAGAAGGAAATATTCTTAACATAAAATATTAAGCTACCAGCTTTTAATGCATCATTTGGGGGAATAAAATGCATAATACCTTGAAGTGTCCAAAATTCACATTTTTAAATAAGATAGTGATTGAATGAATACAAAATACATGTGCTCAAACAGGGTATAAATTATATTTTTCTTTGTTTAGAGCCTCTGAAAAAAATATGATTGTTGGTTAACAGAACAAGTATTTCTCTAGCAGTGCAAGCAGACGTTTTCTTCTTGGTGACATGTGAGAGTGGGTGGTGAGTATTTCAGATCAGAACATTGAGTTCTTGTGAACAAAAAATGTATAATGGCTGGATTTACTTTTTTCCCCCTTTTTCCCTTAGATTGGCCATGTTACAGGCTTTTAGAATTAAATGCCAGCCCCTCTTCAAAAAAGAAAACAAAAAGCAATACTAGTTATTTTGACTACAGATAACCTTCGTAACAGATTATTTTTTCCTGCTTTATTTTCTCTGGGGAAGAATTTCAAAATATTTAATCAGACAATTATTAAATTATAGTTTAAAAATAAATACATTAATTATCACATAATTAATTATTAAAATTAAATGATAATTTCTCCATTCTAAGGATAAGGTAAAATTAAATTATAGTTGGTTATCATTAAATTCATTTATCACAGCCTCAGGAAATATTTCTTCTCTTAGATTCTACTTAGAGGAAAGTACATGTAAGACTATGGAAAAGGCCATCTCTAAAGTCAGGAATATTTTCACATCCTCAAGGAAGATGAGATTCAATATATTAGTAAAAAAAAAAGAGGTTCAATTTTTTTTCATTTACATGAGTAACATGTATAGTAAAACAAGAATTCACTTTGAGACCACGTAATTTTTAAGCAAACTGTACACACACACACACAGACACACACATTTTAAACATGGGTCTTCATATTTCAGAGGCATTACATTAATATTTCTTTTTTAAAAAAAGATTTTATTCATTTATTTGACAGAGGGAGAGAAAGAGAGAGAGCAGAAGTAGGGGGAGTGGAAGGCAGAGGGAGAGGACACAGGCTCCCCACAGAGCAGAGGATCCCTATGTGGGACTCCATCCAAGGACTCTAGGATCATGACCTGAGCTGAAGGCATTTGCTTAACCAACCGAGCCACCAGGCACCCTATATTAATATTTTAGTCCAAGTCTGTAGAATTATGAGTTAGTATCTTCTTGTCTGAAAATCTGAATAGTCTGTTTTTATCCTTGTTTACTACATGTTAATACGTAAATACGCATAAGTGATTCACATTTCCTGTATCATTTTCCTCTTCTGAAAAACAGGAAAAATTAATCTAAATTATAGAATTAATTTGAGGATTAAATGATAATACTAAACCATTTTCAGCTATTTCTAATAATTTTATTAGTTCTCCAAACTGAGAAGTTAAATGCTAAAGGATGAACACTGTTCTATGTTTTTGTTTGTTTGCTTGCCTATTTTTTTTTTTAAAGAAAAGCAAAAAGTGCTTGAAGAAATATATATTCAGTATTTGCTAAAAGGTATTCAAAATCCAGGGCTGCCATCCTGACTTTCTCACGCACCTCAGAGTTAATGTAGAGAAGATTGAAGAGCCAATGGATTGAGAGAAGAGGATGACTTAGGCTAGAAAAAGATGGTCAGTCCTTGGCTTTTTACCTCCCTTTGCTTTCTATAAAGGTAGAGATTTTTGCTTATTTCAAGACTAGCTCAGGGAGTTTCAAGAGATTTGATGAGGTCTGAAGGGACAGCACCATCCAAGGACACAACCCTGCCATCTCCGCACCAGCCAGATGCTTTCTTAGCCAAAAATTTATGGCTTGTCTAGGTTGCTGTAGAAGAGAAGAGTGCTGAAAGGGGTTTTGTGAGCATATGGTTTGTTCCTCTGTTCCTCTGGAGAATTTGATCAAGGAACACACACATTTGTGTCCTCTTTTGTCTGGAAAAATCTCCAGGTATTAGACTGGTTTGGCTGGATTCCACCTATGGGCAGAGCAGAGGACCTGTTGCAGGTGGGAGGCTGTGCTACATTTCTGTGCTTTAGAGAAGAAACAAAATATGTATATTCAGTGGTTAACTTGGAAAGCTAACGTCATTGTAAGGAAATGGTAGCATGAGAGGTCTGTCTCCATGACAGAAGAAGCTTGCATCCACAATGTATTCCATGAAAGAGTAAAAATAATAATACTTTGATTATATTTGCCATGCAGAAGACACCAATGGCGGATCACGAAAGCTAGTCCAATTCCCCCCCTCCCCCTACTGTCTCATCTCCTTCCCCATTCTCCAGCCTGGGGAGCTAGAGGCAGCCCAGTCAAGTAGGGAAGTGACAGGAAGTTATAGTGCACCATTTCACTGATGTCCTGCAGAATTCTCAGGCCAGACTTGAACCAAAGAAGGGGACATGCTTATATTGGATAATAGGTCATAATTTTGATACTAGTCTTAGCTAGCCTTTTTTTTTTAAATATTTGAAAATGGGTTTTCTTTTTTTCGTTTTCTTTCTTTTTTTTTTTTTTTTGAAAATGGATTTTCTAATACAGAAAGTAACCAGGAATGATTTTGCATCTAAATATACTATCAAGAGATAAGAAAGCAATATCTGACAGATGGATGAGAAGGAAAACAAAATTTATACACTGCACACCACTGAGTCCAGCTTCATAATAATATGATTTATGTCTTATCAGTGATATTTTTAAAATATTACTCAAATCTGCCCTTCTATCCTTATCCCTATTGATATCACCTTAGCTCAAACCACCATCTGTCTCACCTAAATAATGGCACCTGTCTCCTCTTTGTGCTCCCACTCCTGTGGTTTCTCCTCCCTTATTCATTCTCTGCAGAAGAAACATGGTTTTCTCAGAACATAATATAGGTTGTGTTTACCTTCTTTGCTTAAACATTTCAATGGCTGTATTGCTTTATTAATAAATCTAAACTCCCTCTCTTGTCCTACAAAATCTGGCTTCTGCCTATTTATTCATCTTCTTTTGGAGCTCATGAAGGCTCTTCTATGTCTGGTGCCTTCAGGACCTGCCCTTTCCTTCATGCCTTCCCACAAACAGGCCAACTCATCACATCTCTCCAAAGAACTCCTTGATTTTCCTACCTAAACAAAGTGTCCTATGAATCTTTCCATCTCCACAAATTATTTTCTCCTTTATAGCACTGATTTTTAACTCACTAAAGCACTAAACACTTAACACTAAAATAGCACTCATATGTTCATTGATTTAGTGTTCATTTCTTCTCTCCAAAACACTGTGTCCCCACATCTCAAACAAGGTCTGAACTTGTTGGATGTCTGAATATTCATGAAATGAATTGTTATGTTTTTATTGTTGGTACTACTGTGTTATTATCAACTCAAAAGAAGAGGAAAAATGTTCAGAGTAAGAAAAAAAGTAGGAGAAAAAAATAATAACAATCAGATATTAATAAAACAGAAATATTACATTTGATTCTTTAGAGGAGTGAAAATACAACATGATCTATGAAGGCATACTAGAAAAAAAGAAAAAGCACAAAGAAGGAAAATTAGCTTTAGAAAATAGAATAATTAGTAGAAGCTGTTCAAAACTTTTAAGACAATGAAAACATTAATGACAATGTATTTGAAAAGGAGTAATATGAATATTTCAGAAAATATATTTTAACTAACAAAAATGAAATATGTTACTATAACATAAAATATGAATCAGTGATCAAAATATCTTTCCTACAAAGAGTTTTAGGAAAGAAAATGATGGTCAATTTTGGAGATGTTTTAACAAGGCTTTGAAGAAACACACAATCCTTATCTTACAAAAGCTGTTCAGAAAATAGAAAAAGAGGAAGGACTCCCGAGCACATTTTATTAGACCCATATAACCTCAATTATAAAACTGGACAAGAATAGTACAAGAAAATAAAATTGCAGAGCAAAGTCATTTATGAACATTGATGCAGAAAGCATGAATACACACTTACCAAATTGAAACCTGCAATGTATGTATATAAAATATATCACATTTAAATTTGTTTTGTACCAGAGATAGAAAAGAGCTTAGTATCAGAAAGTGTTAACGGTGTGCTTACACATTTTAACAAATAATAAATTGATCTCAGTTGTCACATTGAAATATTTGACATTCAGCAACTGTTCGTTAATAAAAATAAAAACAGAAACAAAGCACTTAGCAAATCGTAATGCAAAGTTTCCTTCACCTGAAGAAAGGGTATTTGTTAAAACCTGTATCAAACGTTACCTTTATTGGTATAACTAAGAATATATATTTTTTTAAAGATTTTATTTATTTGCCAGAGAGAGAGAGTAAGCAAGTACACTCAAGCAGGCAGAGGCAGCGAAAGAAGCAGGTTCCCTGCCGAGCAAAGAGCCCGATGCGGGACTCGATCCCAGGAATCTGGGATCATGACCTGAGCCGAAGGCAGCGGCTTAACCCACTGAGCCACCCAGGTGTCCCTAACTAAGAATTTTTTAAAGGCCTGTAGTAGTCCTCAATCAAACTCAAACCGATATATGCTAATACTTTGTGATGTCTCTGGTGATGAAGTAGAAGCAGTCAGAGTATATGAACCTCATTCACAAGGCATGCTGGTCTGCCACAGAGCATTTACTGAATGCAATGTTTCTGGGATTGCCTTAATGTTTCCAGGATAGCCTCTCCATAAATGTAGTGTAGTGCATATTGTGAGAGAGGGAACATGCACGCAGTTTGAAAATTAATTGGAATGGGAATGCATAGGGAAATCGCTAGAACATCTTTTGTTGCTTTCAGTTGAGCCCAAGAAAAACGAGTCGAAATCGGCTATTACTTCCCCAGCACGAATGCTGCTACGACTTCATCTCTTCAGGAACACCTTGCTTTATAACCCTTTGCAGATGCTGCTTGTTTTGCAAGCTGAAGGTCTGTGGCTGCCCTGCATCAAGCAAGTCTAGGGGCGCCTGTTGTCCAACAGCATTTGCCCACTTTATGTCATTTTATTGCATTTTGGTAATTCTCATAATATTTCAAACATTTCCATTGTTATTATATTTGTTCTGGTGATCTGTGATCAGTGATTAGGACTGGCTGAAAGTTTGGAAACTGGCTAGTATTATTTAGAAATACAGTCTTTTTAAATTAAGGTGTATACCTTTTTTATTACATAATGCTTTTGCACATTTCATAGACTACAGTGTAGTGTAAACATAGCTTTTGTATGTACTGGGAAAGCAAAAAGCTCATTTGACTTGCTTTATTGCAATATTTGCCTTATTTGCAGTGGTCTGGAAATGAACCCACAATATCTCGGATGTATGCCTCTATGGCAGATAGTAGTTGTTCAAGTTCAATAAGTTATATTTAGTGTTACTTCTTAATTTCCATACAGCTGAGGATTTGCTTCACTCCATAACAGGGAGTTCCACTAACTACTTTTTCAATATTCTTTCAAACTATTGTTTAAAAAATTTACAGCCATGCTAAAGACTTCTTAGGCATTTGCAGATTTACATTTGCATTTATTAAAAATTTCATGGAATTTCCATGGCAGTTAAAACTTTCCTATTTATAAATATTTGAATAGCTGCTAGATACTCCAGATATAAATAGATCTCACCTGGGAGGAACATAGTAAAATTACAGACTAAGTACATTATCAGGACATAAGAGTTTTGGGAACAAATCAAACCTCCATTTACACGATGGACCATATTATAATTATGTTAGAGTGCACTTAATCACTTAGCAAAATAATTGGCTTTAATATAAAAATATTAAAAGGGGGACAATGTCTTATTTAAGTAAGAATGTTGATTAAAATTTTAGAAAAAAATAATAGAAATAAAAAATCACTAATATTAATCATTATAGTAATACTGACTCAGCCAAAAAACATAAATTAAGGAGAAATCACTAGATTATAAATGTTGGGATATTCAAATAGTTGGAAATTATTACATTATAGATTAATAATGACAAAAGGAACAAAAGTTTAAATGTTGTAATGGAAATATTTGGCATATACTATCTTATCCAATCAAACTTAATATCAGTATGGGACCTTAGAGAATTACTAATGTTAACTCTTTATGCTTTTTCCTGCTTTTTTTGAGATAAAACTGATATAAAACATTGTATTAGTTCAATGTGTGTGAACATGATGATCTGGCATATATATAATGATTACCACCAATAAGTTTAACTAACATCCATCACTTCACATAGTTATTTCTCTTCTTCTTATGAGAAGTTTTAAGAACTAATCTTTCAGCAACTTCTAAATATATAATACAATATTAACTGTAGTCACCATGCTGTACATTACTTACCCAGGACTTACTCATCTTATAACTGCGAGTTTCTACATTTTGAGCACCTTCACGCACCCTGTCCCCCACCCCTGCCCACTTTGCCTATCAGCCATTTGCATAACGTCTTTGGAAAAATATCTATATAGTTTCTCTGCCTATTAGCTATTTATTCTACTTAAGTATTATATTTTTGTTGCAGTAAAAAATGATGACTTTTTCTCTGTATATGATTGATTGAATGCAAGGTTACAAAAACTTTCGAAAGAGTTTTTTTTTTTTTTTTGAACCAATGGAATTTTTTTTTTCTTCAACAATATCCATAGGTTCTTAAAAAGAATATCCAGCAAGAACGTCCAACAAATAAACACTTTTTTTCTTTTTATGTAATTGTTTGTTTTATCTCCTGGTAAAGAAAGATTGCAAATTATAATATCTTATATAATATCTTATACTACTTATACTACTAATTTTTTAGACTTCAGTGGGGAAAGGTAATTATTCTTTTAACATATAGGTAAATAGACATTGACAATATGTATGGTTTTATAATGAAATTCTCTGAACTTTTCACACCAAAAGACATTTTATGGGCTTGAATTCTCTGTCCTGTGGAGTTCATGTGACTCTAAACTAACATTACTATATTTAAAATTTAATTAACAGATTTAAAAATAAATTAAACTAACATCCAGAAAACACAATGCCAGAAAACCTCCTTTGATATTTAAAAACTTATAATCTAGTAGCTTGGCTAAGACAAAATCCTCAGATTTACATACAAGATCAGAGTTAACAAAAATGTTGATTTCCCTCCTCCAGCTCCGCTGACGCATGGTATCTGCTTTTATTACAGTATCTAAATCTTTGTATGGGAAAATGGTGCTTGGTCTCAGATTTTGATTTGACCCACTGTGACAGAAGCAGTTAATTTAAAAATCCCAATTTTTAACTAATTGGTGGGTTAAAAAGAAGAAAAAAAAATATTAGGACAACTTTGCCGAGGGACATAGCATGAAAACATCAATAAACAAAGAGGAGAACTTTGATATTTTTCTGATAATAAATTTACATCATATCCCCATAGTAGGCACATTGGACAAATAGGAAAGTATTTCTCTCGTGATTTTATATGTCAGTGCATCTGAGACTATTTGTGCTCTGTGTGGTTATTGGATCTAATTGTTATCTAATCTCAAAAAATGTCAGGAAGCACTTGAGCTACCATGCAGACAGAGAAATCTTTAAAGAGATGGGACTTAGGTTGCCTGCCTAAAATGTCCTGTGTATCTTTAAGTGCTAAGTGCAGCCTCTGGTTGTTAGATCTCATACTATGTTACTCTCAAGTGTATATTTCAGATCTGCTGAAATTTGCTAATGAAGGCAAGAACCTAGAGCTTGGATTAAAATAAAGCTATGTGGGTAAGAGTTACATTTCTTCTTAAAGAATCAAGATTAATAGCCCTATGTTTGGAAAACAATGCATTCAACAGGGAAGGAGGGGATTCTTGTCAACATGGTGGACTGAACTGATAAGAGTAGTTGTATTAAAAGATATACAAATTCTAGCTAATGTTTTTAAGCATATGTAAATATCAAAAGAAAAAAAGAAATTAATTCCAGGCTACAAGTAGAAAGAAGATGAAGTAGAACTGTGAGTGGGAATTAAGGTTAAACATTTCAGTGGGTATCAAAAGTTGATATGCACGTGAATCCCAGTGAGAAACCCGGCCATACCGTAGACCCTCACACTCAGCACACGTCACAGAGAGACAACACTGAGCATCTTGCATTAGATCACCATTGGGGAAATGCTGGCTTATCTTGGAAATGAGACTATAAATTTTTACCACAGTGGCTCAGATATGAAATAATCAAGCAGGATGCTTATAAATCACAGATGAATTGTACAAACTCCAGATTAAAAGTTAATTTTCAAAAGTGGGTAGAATTTAGACCAACATATGGATGGATTACAATGTATAAATAAAATATTTTATAGGAAGACTTCATTCCAGGGCTCTCAGATACAATAGAAAACAATGATACACAATAAATTATAAAGAGCTAGACACAATAGGGAACATGAAAAGGATTTTAAAATAAACATGTTTAAAGTGTTTGAAGTAAAAAATGAACTAGAAACACTGAAAAGAAAGGAGATCATACAAGAAGAGCAGAGATACCAAAAACTCTGTAAAATGAAAAAATTTCTGTAAACAAAAATGCAGTCATTGAATTAAACAAAAAAGCTAACAAATAGACAAAATTAAACTGAAGATGACTCATCACCTAAGAGATAATAAACAAATTGGACATAAGATATGGAACCCAGGGAAAAGAAAACAAGTCTTGAAATGGGGACTTGACAGCACAAGCAATCATATTTAATGCATTAGTCTGTGTGCATTTTTATGATCTATGAAAGTAACTTGGCATAATTCTTATTTTTTTCTTGGGATATTCAAATAGTTGGAAAATTTTTTTTTTCTTTTTTTGATTTAATTTTCCTGAATTTTGCAACCACTGTAAGATTTGTACAGATGACAAACTTGTAACATTGCTATTATGCACACTAAGATTGCAGGGTCATACAGGAAAGTGAACTGACCACCTCGAAGTCTCCACCACTGTCTTCTCAGAGATCTTCTATCACTTTGGAAGGGCTCGGAAAGAATTTGCTCTGAACAGACTTGCTCATCATAGAGTTAGAAACAGGGAACAGAAGCATGATTTGTAAAATAGCAGGTGCCTGGAATGATGTCAGACAAATCCTAGTACTCCACAGTAGATTTCCTGGGAGGATGAACTTTGAAGACGAGAGTAGGACTAAGAACTTTGGTTAATGTCCGAGTCCCAAAAGAAGATACGGAACTGTGGGGAAGCTTAAAGGATGAAATCTTCATATGACACTGAGTTTCTATGGACATTGTATTTTAATAAAGATTTTATTTCATTTATCTGACAGAGAGAAAGCAGCACAAGCAGGGGGAGATGCAGAGGGAGACGGAGAAGCAGGCTGTCCCCTGAGAGGGAGCCTGATGTGGGGCTTGATCCCAGGACCCGGGGATCATGACCTGAGCCAAAGGCAGATGCTTACTTAACTGACTGAACTACTCAGGTAACCCATGAACATTTGACATAAACATGGCATAATTTGTCAATGTGTTGACAAAAAAATAGCAAAACAAAGATATTATGCAAAATGAAGAAGGAGATACCGTGAGGAATGGCACAGTCTGGACTAGAAAAAATAGATAGGGTCCTTTGGTTGATTCTGGAGGAAAAATGGAAAATTAAACTCAGAAAGTGAGGATCTTATGTAGAGACATCTTGCATACAATCCAAGATAAGGAGTGGAGACTTAAAAATAAGTCTAGGAAATAGAGATAAAAATTAAAGATTAACTACACTACATGGTATAGGTAAAACACAGACAAAGAATTCTAGAGCTTGCAAAAGTGAAGGCGAAGACTGTGGAAAAGAGAAAGAGTTAAAGAGTTGAATCTCTGATGAATTAAAAATGAAGAGATTCTCAAGATATGAGGGTTATTGTCCAATACAGAGATGTAAGAAAGAGGAATGAAAGAGTAGGAAATGAATTCAGGGGAAGAGGATTTGAGCAAAAGGATATTATTGATTTTAATCATTAGTGACCATTATTGACATTTGCAGAATACTTTTTTTGCAGTAACAATGGCATTTCAGTTTTTAAAGTTAAAGTGCTATGCCAATTATTATCCCCAAAGACTCCCCCAGTCTTCCTGGGCATATGGGTGTACCTAGCTCCTGGTGAGATTAGAAATTGTAGTTTCTTCATTTATGTTATTATATTTGGAGACTTCCTGCTGTTGCCTAAACTTTAGTCAAAATAAAACAGAAGTTTAAGTCCCAAGTGGGTTGCTACTATAATGGAAACCTAAAATATGTGACATTGGATCAGTGGTTAGGCAATATGGACCCCTGAAGATTGGTAAGGTCATGACCCTTGTTATACCTTCATTATTGGTAACCTATTGTCTTTGATAACTTGTACAACAGAGCATGTGGCTATTGAAGCCTTCGTTCTCCAACCTCTGGGGAAATGATTGCAAAGAGCCATAACATGAACGTGTATTGCCTGAATCTTGCTGTTTTGTGCAAATTATTACAATCGAGAAAACACCTCAGGCAAGATTTGACTTCCTTTCAAAACAAGAGGAAGGGAAAGTCCAGAAATATGAGGCTTTGTCGAGTTGGAAAATCTAACTCATTTTGTATTCCTCAAACATATGAAAATAATAATGTTATTCAGAACATTTATCAAGGCCTGTGTTTATGATTCCTCAGCCAAGAAAAGTGATCTAAACTCAAGGTGATTGTAAGAAAATGAGTATTACCTTTACTCCAGCCTATTGCATCAAGAGGTCTTCAAGTTATCTTCATTCAAACAAGTTAAGGAGAAAAAAAAGGTCCCACAAAATAAAATCTTAAGCCAGGCTTGGAACAATATTCGTAAACAAACACTGTGATTTGTTCCTCAAATACTGTACTAGAGGGAAGGAAATAGATCAGAAGCCCAATAACTTTTGAGAGAATAATTGCAAAGAACTTATAAGTCTGGCCCATGAAATTCTGATTGTTTATCTCCAAAAGAGTTTTCAGCCTCCTGGAATTGCAACAGCAAGGGGTTTGGGAAACTGCATCTCCAAGAAGAATAAAAACTTTCTTCAGATCTGACCATAGGAGATAATGGACACAACGAAGACGACCCCCCCCACCCCGATATCAGAGTCAAGGAAGACTGAAAACAAGGTGGTTTTTCTCACAAATCAGAAAGACTTTAACCAATGAACTTCTGCAACATTCAGCAAAACCAACCTTTATCGTTTCTGCCCAGGATTTCAGCACTGACATGGACTGATAGACTTGTTTTTCATTCTCTCTCTCTTTTTTTTCTCCAGTAGCATTTGTTTGTTCCTGTTCCACCATCATATATTATTCTCACTTTCAGTTTGGGACTGAGGCAAGAGGGCGTGTTGCGTTGGGCTCCATGCATCGGCAGGCCTGACTCCTTCATTCTTCAGTCTTGCTCCAGTCGTCAAGCTGAGGATTTTACAGACCAAGCAGCAGCAATGTTCAGATGGAGCCCACGTTCCACTTCTAGGCTATGTTTCAGATACCTGAGACTCCAGAATACCCTGTCCAAACGATCCCACATTAGCCTCCAGGTTTTTCACAGATTTTACCCACATCTTCTTCCTGAGAGTTGCCCACTCCACTGTTGGCCTTAGCTTAAGCCCAAGAACTGGCTAAGGGGCCCCTCTTTGGGTAAGCATTGAATATACTCTGACCTTTTAGGCTGAGTGTCACACAATCAACTACAAAAGAGGGATGTGAAGAGAAGGAAGGGCAAAAAGGGTTAGGAGGTTAGGAGGTGGGGGCATTTATCTTTGTGTTACCATACTCAGGGACGGACAAATGAGTGAGAATTCTGAAATTCTCAAAGTAGGTGGGTAAGAGTTATTTTATTTAATAATCCATTTGCTTGATTTATAATTTTTCGATATTTGTGTATGTTCTATGTAAGCCTCCATTTGTATTCATGCTTCTGTCCCCAGAAGTGTTGGGGCATATAAAAATGAGTGTGGGGAAGGTGAGGATGAGTACAGAAGACAGATCGTTCAGATCATTTCCTTGTTAGTTTGCAAGTTACCAGGTGGTAGAATCTACAACTAGTCTTAATGGATAGCAATGTCCATTAGCCACATATCAGAGGCTTTGAGCTGAATGTGGCCATTGGATAGGACCTTGGGTTTTGTCCTTCAGCTAGAGAGTGAGTTAGATTTGTTGGAAGAAATGCATTCAGATATTTGGGGACCACAGGATGGACTCTGGCGGTCTGCAGGATGTCCCCCCAAATCCATTCCCTTCTTTCTGAGCACAAGTCTACACAGCTGTAAACTACTTTTCTTATCCTCATACAGCTGACTTTGCTTCTGTACTCCAGTTCTCATCAGTAAAATACGAGCAGAAGTGGGAAGTATTTAAAAGATCTTACACTGGAGCACCTGGGTGGCTCAGTGGGTTAAAGCCTCTGCCTTAGGCTCGGGTCAAGATCTCAGGGTCCTGGGATCGAGCCCCACATCAGACTCTCTGCTCATTGGGGAGCCTGCTTCTCTTCCACTCTCTCTCTGCCTGCCTCTCTGCCTACTTGTGATCTCTGTCTGTCAAATAAATAAATAAAATCTTTTAAAAAAAGTATATCTTACCCTGTTCCTCCTTTTTTCCTGCCTAGGGACTGAAATGTTGATGTGGCCGAAGTCCCTCATCAGCCATCCTGAGGGAGGCAGAATCCGTGAGCGTGGTGGACATTACATGGAAGAAAAATGAGGCCATGGCGGGGGGGGGGGGGGGGGAATCACAGGGCACAGCCTCACTTGCTTAAGCTTTTTGGACTTTTAAATTGTTCCATGTGTATGAGCTAAACTTCAGTTAACTAAGGCATTGTTTTTTGCTTATTTGTTTGTTTTTCAGCAGTTTAGTCTTTATCCTAATAAAACTGCTTGGAAAAAATGGATGGATTGCTATTTTTTAATTGTTATTCTTTTAAAGTGGGTAAAAAATATATATATAATCTAAAAAAATCTTTTCTCTCTCTCTCTCTCTTTTTTTTTTAATTAGACTGGATCAGAGACAGATGGATTGCATGGAAATAATTAACTTACAACATTGTCTTTTTAATCACATAGTTCCTCACATGCTTTAGAAGTATGATATTAATCACAATTCTAAGAAGAGGCAGGTTTACATTGCCGTATGAAGTCTTATCATGCCTATCTCCTCTGTCAGAGAAATATTATATACATATAACAATATATAGAGCAAGAGTATAAATAACATAGACAGTATAGATTATAGAGTGAATCAGTTATATATAAAAAGTATATAAAGTACCTGACATATAGAATAGGTAGAGTAATAGGATATACTACTCTCTATGTGTTCATAAATAGATTTATGAGTGTATTACTTTCCACACATTCACAGAAAGTATTTGTTTCTGAAACTATAAGAAGATTGAATTTTCACAAGTCGTAAAATAACAGAACTTTCAAGGTGTTCTAAAATTAGGTAGAAAATAGTTACTTATAAGAAAACATTCAGAAATGCATCATTAACTCTCTGAATGTGTAAATAAATCTGACATTTGCTAGAAGCTAATGAGATACATGCTTGCTGTCTAACTTGTCAAGCATTCTTTTTTGGAAATCTTAAAAAGGGAAGCTGTCTAAATCTGAGTCATTAAGGTGAGAATAAGTCAAAACACACCAAAATCAGAATCACATTCTTGTCCTCTAAGTGTATCTCATAAGGAAAAGCAAGGACTCCACTGTAGGCTACATTTGATTTCAAAGCCTCATCCTGTGAATTACTGGTTGCCATTGTAAGCAATTTACTCCATTTCCGGGAGCTGTTTGCATGGCAAAAACTTAGGAGTCAGAATGAGCTACAGTTTGGTGTCAGCTATTGGCACTGCTGTAAATGTACTTGCCCTTTCTTTTTTCCCCCTCATTTTCCCATTTATTTTGACTTCTCTTTTCCTTCAGAATGCAAAACCCATTGTCCCAGTTATCAGTTTAGATTTAGACCACTTATGTCTTAATGCCCTATAAAACAGTTTGGTCTACACTCCACTCAACCAAAGTGGCTGGTTTCTGGATTCAACTCTATCTCAGATCTGTTCCTTTAAGGAATTTTGATATGTGTGCAGAAATTCATGCCTTTTGCACTGCTTCAGTCCAGAAAGTTGGGTAGAAGGGAAGAATATATACATAAAGCACTGTAGTGGAAGAATATGAAATGGCATTTCTCCTTATGAGTCCAAAAGAATATTAGCAGAAAGATGATTTGACAATGACATCATAAAATTGCACTTCACACACACTGATTGCTCTTTTTATCTCACAGAGCAGTCTCTGGCTTTGTTGATCATCTCCATTATGTATTTGTTTTCTATTTCAGCTATTTTCAGTAATTTACTTACAGTTTCCTTCTTTAGGTATAGTGTTTTTCTTACTATTTAAATCAGGTTTGTATTTCATAAATATATTAGCCTATTTGTTTTTCAAATGTAATCACTTAAGTGCAATAAATTGTCCATTTTTATAGAGGCTTCTAAAAGTATAAATATTTGTTTAAGAACCACTGGACTAGGGGTGCCTGGGTGGCTCAGTGGGTTAAAGCCTCTGCCTTTGTCTCAGGTCATGATCCCAGCGTCCGGGGATCGAGCCCCGCATCGGGCTCTCTGCTCCGCGGAGGGCCTGCTTCCTCCTCTCTCTCTGCCTGCCTCCTTGCCTGCTTGTGATCTCTCTCTCTGTCAAATGAATAAATAAAAAATCTTAAAAAAAAAAAAAAGAACCATTGGTTTGCATCCCATAATCCACATCAGTAGTATTTGCATTATTATTCAGTATTAAGTAATCTTGCATTTTCATTTATTTGAAACTGTTACATATTAGGATTTATATCTCCCATAATATTTTCCATTTCCATGTTATTTTATTGTTTTCTGTATGCAGATTAGATGTTCATTACATGTTTTTCTTAGCATCATGGAAATTATATCCTCTATTTCCACCTTTTAAGTGGCTATTATTGAAATTATCAAGTCCATTTCACTTAAAGTTTAAGTGAATAAATTTCTCCACCTTCTTTTTGAACAATTTAATGTCCTCATAATGCTGTATCTAAGAATTTCCCTCTCCTGTCTCCTACTAACAGATATTATTGTCCATTCTTCTGATTTTAATCTTCTAGTTATCATTAATGGGGACATTCCAGTTTCATAGCATCAACATGTGTTTCAATTTTACCTACGCACTTACAGATTGCCTTTGGTCACAGACCACACATTTTCAATTCTTTTTGTGGGACAATTTTCTTTCTTTGGGAATTACATATAAAAATGAATTAGAAAGAATTAATGGATGGCACAGCCACTATGTTTATGTATATGTGTGTGTGTGTGTGTGTGTGTGTGTGTATGTATATATTTGGAAAATACTCTTACTTTAGTTTCATTCTAAAGTGAGAATAAAGATAATTAACTCATGTTGTGTCCAATCTAGATTGAATTCTGTGCCTATAATACTTTAAATTCACATAAAGCCAATGGGCATCATACATTTATATATCTCCTTACATCTAATTTTAATATAATTTGCAACCTGAAACTACTTTTAACCATAGTTTTTAAAAAAGAGCTGTGCATTTTCACAGTAGCTGATTTCATGGCTCTTACGCTGTAGAGAATGGTTTGATGAACTGACAAAGTGTGGAAGACAGTGAGTACATGGTTTGCGGTGATTGTTATAGGATTTATATTTAAACACTTGTCAATGGCAATGGAGGATATTTAGCATTAAGAATGCAAATGAAAGACATAAATTTGAGGGAGGTGTAAAGGAAAGAATGTAGAGTGACATTACATTACTGAGTTAGACTTAGTATTAGCTTGTGTTTTGTCACTTAACCCAGTTTTAGAAGTTGCAGGAGTAATTGGCCTGTGGCAGAAGTTGTTGCGAATGATAAGCTATGATGATTTTAACATATTAATAACTTAAGAATGAAAATAAATGCTTTAAAAATGTGTCGAAGGAGATCTAAGAAAGGTTCTATCTGAATATGGCATTATCAAGTCCCAGGTTATTCACTCAGCATTCATGAGCTATTTCCTATGAGTGTTTGGGGACAAATGCCATTACTAATAGAGGCAAATGTTCATTGCTTTGTTTATGGATGGGATGGTGCTTCGACTTTTGTTCGTTTTTTCAAAAATTCCTACAGATAATGGACGTACTTCAATATTTTTGCCAATGAAATCTTTACAACTTAACCCACAATTTTCACAATGCTGAATAACTGTTTTGGTGATCATAATAATTTTCCTTAAGGCTACTTAATTGCTCAATATAGATTTCTATTAATGAATTTATTCTCAAACTTTACCTCCAGCCACCCCTAGATATATTAAGAGGGAATCTATGGCTTAAAATCCAATTTTGACTTTAATTCTCTGAGAGTCAGCTCATTATTACTAATAATAAGATGACTACTTTATAGAGCTAAACTACTTCAGTAAACATTTATGAAGCATTGAGCACACAATAGGTCAATAGAGAAGTCCCATGTTATCTGCAGCAGATATAGTCCATGACCTCCAGTAGATGCCCAAATACTGATATGATTTTTTCTACATATGCATACAATGACAAAGTTTAATTTATAAATGAAGCTCAGTAAAATATTGACCTTCTGATAATTCATCAGAAGGAGGGTTATCTGCTTCTGGACTGCTGTTGCCTGCTGGTAACTGATTGTGGAAAACAAAACTATGGATAAGAAGGGAGTACTGGGGGTGCCTGGGTGGCTCAGTGAGTTAGAGCCTCTGCCTTCAGCTCAGGTTGTGATCCCAGGGTCCTGGGATGGAGCCAGAAATCAAATCAGGCTCTCTGCTCAGCAGGGAGCCTGCTTCTTCCTCTCTCTCTGCATGCCTCTCTGCCTAGTTGTGATCTCTATCAAATAAATAAATAAAATCTTAAAAAAAAAAAAGAAGGGAGTATTGTATGTTATATGTGTTCTCATTTCCCTGCCTTGCTAGTCCTGAATTTACATTTATTATTTTACCTGTAGGACTAAATTATTGGAATACAAGCAAACCTCTAAGATACCTTGTGACAGTTGGGTTTCTACCTAATATTTGTGAGAAGAGGGGTGCCTAGCTGGCTCACCTGTGACTCTTGATCTTGGGGTTGTGAGTTTGAGCTCCACACTGGGGGTAGAGTTTATTTTTTTTTAAAAAATTATTAACCACTTGTTAAAAGCTCAAAAGAGTTTTGATTATTTAGTCAAACCACAAATGTTGACCCTGTTTGAAGTAAAAGACTCACTAATGTCAAGGAACATGCAACACAGCGAAGACGGGATGAATTCTCCACACATTATATAACCCAGAGTAATAAAATATGGTAAAGACCCTGGCAGGCCAGATCACTAGGCTCTAAGAAACTTGTGGATGCTTCCAGGAAGGCTCAGATAGAGTAAATTATAGGAAATCATTATACTAAATGGTATACTTGCTTCTGTGGCTGGAAACGGATAAGGGAGATTCAGCAGTTCTGTTGTACAGCTTTTTCTATTCCTTATTCGTTCCAGGAAATAAACATATAATTTGGTGTTGTAGCAAGCATATTTTTCTATATGATCCTTGTTGCATGATAGCTTCTTATGCCAACAAATAAACAAACAAATGAAACAAACAAATAAAGAACACACAGAAAAACCTCCACCTTGCTCTTCTTGGGCAAGAAACTGAATATGAGTGAATGGGGAGAAATTTTTTAATCTTGCATTTTCCCTTCCTGTCCCCAGGCTTAGACAAAGCAATTAGAACAGTTTTACTCTGAGGCTCCATCTTAGAGCAAGGCTTAAGATTATTGAGTGAAATACAATCCTGTTAGAGAACGGAAAAAAAAAAATCATACTTTGAATCTAAAGTGTGAATCCATAATGACAGCGAAGGTATCTGTCTGGAGAGAAGAGAAGAGCAGAAAATGTGAGCCACTGACTAGGGAAAAGACACGAAAAGAAGAGTCTGGAGCCCTAGTGGCAATTTTATGCAATATGAAATAGTGCTGGCCCTTGTTTCAGAGTCTAGGGGAAAATAACCAAACCTCCTAAAATGTACTTTAAGGCTCATATATTCCAGGAATAGCATATAAAACGTGGTTGCAAGATAAAACTGCACAATTCTAGTTCTGCAGTATACATGAGAAAGCTGGATATCGTGTGTCTTTAGCCTCTCTGTCATCTTCATCTTTTCCTCCTCCTCCTCCGCATCTTATTTCTTCTACTCTTCCTTCTCTCTTTTCTTCTTTTTCAATGACACTCACAACACTGGGCTCTGGACGGACCCTGTGCGGAACACACTGAACTAAAAGTAATTAGTGACTCTGTGATTGCACTTGAAGTGTCTCATCTAAAACAAGGGATTCTGAGAAAAGAAAAATTAGGTTAATCAACTCTCTCAGATAAACAGCAGTTAACAATCAGATCAAACAATGAGGACCAAATTCTAGGCCTGGCAGCCTCATAAAGTGTTAAACACACAAAGAGGAGGATTTTATCCTGGTGCGAGAGATGCATCCAAATGTTTTATTTTTACATTTGAAAATGCTGTGCTGCTTCAGGTAATTCAATAAAATCCAAATGGAAATTCTTTCAAGAAAAGTAAATACAACTTCTCTTATCAGGTGCCAATTTTCTGTTTAACGATAAGCAAAATGGAAGGCATCTGTTCTAAAACTGTTGACATAGGAACATAATCCCTCCTCTTTAAAAAAAAAAAGAAAATCAGACTTTATTCACCTACAAGTAGGAGTCAGTTTTTAGCATACTATAATAAAATAGATTTTCAAGAATAAATTAAGTTATTGATTTGTCCAACAAAAGAGAAATTACCCATTGAAAGCATATGCCATTCAGGTAAAATGTATACTGACTTTCAATAGATTATACACTGAGATAACTTGACATTTCAGATCATCAAATCACACACAAGAATCTGAGATCTTACACAATATCCTACTTTACTTATAATTTCAAAGAGAGGAGAAGTCATGAAACACCAGGTGAAGCAGGAGTATATCTAGACTGTAGACCTAGTTTCCCATTTTCATACTTAACCTCATTCGGAAACACTGAGTTCCCGATATATCAGTTTTCTAGGTGATATACCCCATCTATGGATCACAGGTTTGCCTGTCATTCTTAGCAATTGTAGCCAAACCAGGCACATTCTGTTAGTAACACCATTGATGGATTTGTTAAATTTATCTGCCATTAGTGTATTTTCAAAGAGATTTGACCAGAATGAATTGTAGCTTTCTGAGTAATTCTTTTCTTCTCAATAAACTCTCTGACTTTGGTCAATGTACCCTTGACACATATGTCTCAGTTGTCCTTTTATAATTTGTCTTAAAACAGCTTCTGCAATATTTCATTCAAAATAATAAGCCTCTTAACATCTGAATTCAAAGCATATAATGGGCATCAGGAATTATTACCACTAAAAATGGTGATAGCAGCTATATTCTTTCTGAAGACTTTCATTTATTTAAAGCTCAATTACTTTGTTTTTAATTTTTAGCATACAAAGTTATTTGAATATTTTCTAGATTGTACTAGATTATGTAACCTTTCTATAGTCACATTTAATTTTTTGTGACCAGTAATTCTCTATAGGTATTATATTAATTTGAAGCTTTAAATGAGCTTCCAGAAATAATCAGTCCTCCTATGAGTCATTGTCTACATAAGTTTGATTTTCATTTAATTCTTGCAATGAACTTATAACCCGTTTGTTATAATATATACATATTGCAGAATAATGAAAAGCATTATTTCATACATTCGAATTCAATTAAAATTACAATGTCATTCTTATTTCTTCCTAGCAGAAATGGCCTTGACCATTAACCACATATTCTCAGTGACTGGGTGGAAACTAGATGCCACTGATGAGTAAATCTATGTTGTAACAGTTTGTGAACATATCCATATTCCAGTTGTCTAGAACATGCTTTTATAAATGGTGACTCCATGCGATACATAAACAGCAGTTAACAATCAGATCAAACAATGAGGACCAAATTCTAGGCCTGGCAGCCTCATAAAGTGTTAAACACACAAAGAGGAGGATTTTATCCTGGTGCTTTTATCACCAACTTCTTTAATAATAACATGGAGTTATTCCTTTCTGTGGCCAATGCCAACCAGCTGCTCCATAGAAAAGTCAAATTTTCTTTTCAGTCTATGTTGCCAGTGCTATTTGAGAATAAAGGTCAAGACCACACTGTCTGGAGATGTTCTGCATTAAGACCATAGTGTTACCATAAATGACCACCACTACCTCTTAGCAATTCTAACCTTTAAAAACACTTTTTCCACAGTTTTTAGAATACCAATAGCTCTTCTGGGGTGAAGGTTTAAGCACACTTCTGGCACTATTGATGGGTATGATGTTCCATTAGAGGAATCCATTAGTTTATTTACTCATAGCCTGCAAATGAGAAATTAATGGTAGCTATAGTCAGACACTGGTAGTTAAGATCGTGGAGGATAGTGGTGGATATGAGGCTGTTTCTTTTTGTTGAATCATCCAGTGGAATTTTTACTTGTAAATATCTCTGAAGAGTTAGAAATTTTACTCTACTTGAGGCAAATACATTTGCCATAATTTTATGGAGTCGTAAAAAGATAAGATACTCCTTGGTCAGAGATAAAGGATAGATTATTATTCACAGCAAAGGCAATAGCCTGAATATGAGGAGTTTTGCATTTATTCCTTGAGCCTCAGTTCCTACAGGGTGTTGAAAGGACAGCCAGATGGCACATGTCCTTGCAGAAGGGTTTGTTTTAGAGAATAGGAATTTTGATCTTAGAGAATCAGAATATTTTATTATGAATGTAATTATCCCTAACTTTTGCTCCAAAGGGTTACATTATCTCCATCTCCAAGCCTATAAGCAAATGTCTCCCTGGTTACTGAGGGAGACACTATCTTCCAAGACAGTTCACTATATGAATGTTCTTGAATAGGTTTGGCAGAACAGAAGGCAGCTAGTTGCAGCTACTTGTAAAACACACAGACCTTATGTGAGTAAGTTCTATTGAGAATTCTCTCTCCCAAACTTCACTTTTGTTGCTGTACTGTCTTGGCCTCTGGAGAATTTTTTATTCTGTCAGCTGTTCTTATTTATATGGCAGAGATGGATCAAAATCCATTCAGTTTGTCCATAAACTATTTAATTAAGTCTACTACCAAAAGGTCTCCCAATGGCATAAGGTGAACTTGCACTTTTTTACTTCAATCATGCATTCCAGGGTCTCAGACCAAACTGCCTGAACAAATCCCCTTTTAGTTCATGTGGGTTTACCTTAGAAAGCCAGATGCCTTTCTCCTTGTTTTTGCGTTGACCTTCCCTTTGGCCCAAAGGCATTAATCCATGTATAGCAGAATCTATTAACAACTGGACAGATGCTGCCTTGGCTGGTAGGGAGGAAGTCTAAGACCATTCTTTCATCCATAACAACCTAATAAATTAAGTTCAGTATGAGCTAAATGTCTCCCAGGGCCAAAGTGTTGTCATTTATCATTTCATTTAAAGTCAGAAGTAAAAGTCTACTTGGGTGACTTCTGTTGTATAGATTAGTCATTAGTAAATTAGTAACTCAATAATTAGTAAATCAATAATCTTTACAGGAAACCCTGCCACTTAGCCAAGTGCAGTCTTTGTAAAGATCTTTGTAATCATTTGTAGGCTACATAATCTATTAATGGTGTGTTTTTAAATAATTGAATCTCTTCTATGATCATCCCTAAAAAATAAGTCATCACATTTCAGGGAAGGAGGGAAATTAATATTTGGCTTCCATGTGAGAGGTACAATCCAGGGTCACACACAGTACTCCTGGAAAGAAACTGTCATTTAAATTTGCTAGAGCTCCCCAGAAGGAACTTATATAAGTTTGGGTCACAACACTTGACTGTCTTCAGCTTAACCTACTAGCTAGCCTTTAAGCCATAGAATCCTGGGTGGGTTAGAACAGATTCCAACCCTTGTTTATTTTGAGTCTGCTTAAAAGCTGTCAGTTCAACTTACTCTGTTTATTCACTCCACCCATAGGTACTATTCATTCTGATTTCCAAAAATAATCAATGTGATTTTCAATACAGACACTCTTTTTAGTTAAATAAACTGCTTTTTGCCTTAACAATGAAACATAAGGTTCAAACCACAGAGGCAAGGAGGTTTGTGGTTGGCCCTATATTTGGTCCCATGGACAATAAAGCCATTTGCTTGTGTATGCTTTTATCCCTTTTAACAACTTTGCTTTATTAGAGATTTTTGACTATACTACTTCTACTTTACAAGGAACCTTTTTTTGATATTCTTTCTCCCTGATTTAATACCTCTCTAACATCACATAAATCATGATTGGTATTCCTGGCCTTAGAATTATCTGCTGCTGTTGTCCAATGAGAGCAATTTTGACCATGTCTAGTAACACGGTCTTTCAAATGGACTATAATTAGCTATATAAACCAACTTATAGTAAACAAAACAAAACAAAACCAAAAAACCAAAAACCAAAAAACAAAACAAAACAAAAACAACTAACAAGTTAATATACTGGTGAGAAGATCATTAAAAATAGTTTGTGGGGATAAAAATATTTACTGTAACCATCTCATTAATTAGAGCAGTGACCCTGGAATCAAGCCAAATAATCTAACTATTCAAAAATTTGAAGAATATTCCTACCCCAACTACTCTCATTGGTTTTGCAGGCAAGATTGAATTTTGCTATACAATTCTCTAGTTATATATGAAACTTTCAGTCTGTTGCTGGTGGTCCTGAACTTCTTCCTACTTTGCCATTGCATCTTGATTACTTGTGAGGTGAAGTCAAAGTAAGGTAAGTTTGATACTGATTCTTGTGAATCAGATTTGGGAGTTTGAATATGTGTTATCTATGGTTATCATTGTGTCCCAGATTTCCTTTCAGAACCACAACACATAACAGATAAAGCACTTTTGGGGACAAGAAAAATAAAAGAATGGGAAAACAGAATGAGAACTTGATGCCAAGATGGTTTCCTTCTCATCTTTGGTAGAAAATGACAAAAGCTATGGAGCAAATTATAAGTGACAAATCTTAACAATGGAAATTGGAAGAAATAGATCCAAAAGCACTGCTAAGTAGATGGTTATGCAACACATAACAAAAGAGAGATTTGTGAAAAATTATGTTCTCTGGTTGATCTTACTAGAACTTGTAAAAACTAGATCCCTAAAAGAAGAGGCATGAGTAGTAGAAGAAAAGAATGTGTTATATCCACCTAAGCAGATGTTACATTTACTCATAAAGTAAATTATGACCACTGATCATTTTTTAAAAGTGTTTAGGTAGTTGAGGACCAAGGATATGTGCTCAAGGAATCTAGAGTGTATTCTGTTAAATAGTTAAGACATTTCAGAGGAGGAATTGCAAAAGCCTGGTAAATAATCACTAACATAGATTCTTAAGATTAACAGGAAACCATCAATAATTCTAGATACTGCTAAATTAATTAGATTATTTGTCTTGAGATCTGACCTCCAAGTAGGTATAGTATTTTTGTTTTGTTTTGTTTTGTTTTTGTTTTTGTTTTTGTGAACAGATAACTTCTGGTGTAATGATAACTAATGGGCTTTACTGAGGGAATACAGGGATTTGGCAAATTTATTTTCAGAGGGGTAGCAGCTACACACACTTATCATCTCACAAGTGAAGTTTACCTTCCAAAGTACAGATGTCCCAAGACTGCCTTTGCAATGGCCACATGGACACATCAATTTAATTGTTATGGACTATTATAATGCTATGATAAGAAAGCTCCAAACTGAAAATATTTATGTATCTTTATTATATGAATGACATTTTTAGGAAGTAGTAACTGACCTAACTGACCTTCCTACTAACATGGGGTGACAGATAGAAATAAGATTCATGAAATTTGAAGAAAGGAATGAAAAAAAAAAAAGAAAATTGGCAGGATTTCTACTGAGGACTTGAAATTCCATTACCAAAATTTATAGGATGGATGGCCATGCTGACACCACATCCACATTTTAAAACATCAAGACAACTTTTGGAGGTACCTTGGTGGCTCATTTGGTTAAGTGGCTGACTCTTGATCTCAGCTCAGGTCTTGATCTCAAGGTTGTGAGTTCAAGCCCCACATTGGGCTCCATCTATGCTGGGAGTGAAGCCTAAGTAAATAAAATAAATAAATAAATAAATAAATAAATAAATAATCAATCCAGACATCTTTTTAAAAATCTATCATAATCTAGAGAAACCCAAATCAAATTAAGAGAATTATGATCTCAACAGAGATATGTTAACAGTGGCTAAATTTAATCCCCCTACTTATTTTTTTTAAAGATTTTATTTATTTATTTGACAGAGAGAGATTACAAGTAAGTAGAGAGGCAGGCAGAGAGAGAGGGGGAAGCAAGCTCCCTGCTGACCAGAGAGCCCCATAAGGGGCTCTATCCCAGGACCCTGAGATCACGACCTGAGCCGAAGGCAGAGGCTTAACCCACTGAGCCACCCAGGTGCCCTAATCCCCCTACTTAAAACCATAGTATCTGAAACAAATTGCCTGAGGAGTAAAAATCTATTCTTCCAACCCTAATGGATCATCACAAGCTAAATTCAAAGATTTAGGTCAAATAACCTTCAAAACTTGGAGCAAGTGTTATGCACAACTACTTAAGTTTGCTAAATATTGGCACTTAATACATAGTAAGATCTATTTGTGGGTGACAGAGATGGTTTGAGTTTGAAACTGGAAGTTTATACAGTTTTAGTCTTAAAGAGGTTTAAGAGTAGGTAAATTTTGTTTTTTGTTTATTGGTTTCTTTTTGTCTTCTAGTACTTTATAAGACACCTGTGATCCCACTCGGATCCCTCTGCAATCCCACTAGGCTAAGATAACAGTTTGGGGCTGCTGAGGTGGTAGTAATACGTGGCATAAGATAACAGAGAGGAGAACACAAAATAAGGGCATTTTAGAAATTAAAAAAAAAATACAATAGGTAAAATTTTTAATTAAAAAGTGTGACTAGAGATATTGGTCTGTAGGTCCATTGCCTTTATCTGATTTTATAGATTTTATGTATTTATTTGAGAGAGAGAGAGAGAGAACACAAGCACGGGGAGCAGCAGAGGGAGAGGGAGATGCAGACTCCCTGCAGAGCAGGGAGCCCCACGTGGGACTCAATCCCAGGACCCTGGGGTCAGACCTAAGCAGAAGTCAGAAGCTAAAGCAAATAAGCCACCCAGGCACCCCACCTTTATCTAATTTCATAACTGCAGTGGATTTTATGTAAAACTGGATCAATGATGTCTCAGTCACTTTCATGGAGATTACTGACCCAATCTTCTCATTATCTAGTTCCAATTGACCATGTTAGGAATCTTTCCAATTGTTCATCTATAATAACAATGACTAAACAATGTAGAATTCCAGGAAAGAAAAGACTTCTCATTATTAGAAGTATTCTTGTGTTCTAAGATCTCTAGTAAGTACCATCTATAAATTTCTTTTTTAAATTTGGGTGTTTTCTTCAGGAAGAATTTTTTTTTTCTAATTATAGATTTCCTTTATTCCTTTTTTTTTTTTTTTTAAGATTTTATTTATTTATTTATTTGTCAGAGAGAGAGAGAGCACGCACAAGCAGGCAGAGTGGCAGGCAGGCAGGCAGAGGCGGAGAGAGAAGCAGGCTCCCTGCCAAGCAAGGAGCCCGATGTGGGACTCGATTCCAGGACCCTGGGATCATGACCTGAGCTGAAGGCAGCGGCGTAACTGACTGAGCCACACAGGCATCCCTAGATTTCCTTCATTCTTACAGATGGATTATTTGTATTGGAGTAAAGGGCAGTTGATGTTATATCTATGTATGTTATATAGTCTAATCATGGAGAAAACTCCAATATAATAACACAAATTCAGTGAATATTAACGAAGGAAGGGGAGGACAGTTTCTCTCTTGGCATCATGATGTAGCTGTTTTAGCAGTTTACTTATCAATAGGGCATGTGTGTGTGTGTGTGTGTATATATATATATATATTTTTTTTTTTTTGCAACTCTGCTAAGAGCTGTTGTCATTACTCTCAAAATTCAAGGGAAGAAATTGATCTCATGAAGTAAATTGACCTTATAAGGTAAATCTTGCATGAATTTATAAAGAAGAGGTTATAATCAAAATTTTCTGGCCCATGATCTTTTTATGACATGATGCTGAGAAATAAAGACAAGAAATGAGTCAAATAGGTTAAAAGGATTAACATACCAAAACCATTAAAAATTAAATTTTATATATTGGAAACAAGACATCCCTTAAACTTCAAGCTGATTGTAATCTGAAAGTGCTCAAATGTTACCATAGATAAGTAATCCATATTTTTTCATAACCATACAGAAAGCAAAATTTCATAGTATAAGTAATTTGAAGATTTTAAACCATAAGAATGGCAATTACCATAACTATTCTTTCTGAAGTTGAGGTGACACTGCAAGGATTACACTAACAACAAGTAATTTTGTATGGTCAGTGAGATTTATTTGTGTGTTTTATGTGCCCCCAGCTTTGTGACATACTTAGCTTACTTTGAAACCTGTCACCTAAACTCATATGGATTTGAAAAATGTTCAATCAATATTTTATTTCCTCTAGCCATGTAAAACTTTTAAAATGAAGGAGTGGTAACCATTGTGATTCCACACTGCATTCAGAAATCTCATATTTTTTAAAAGAAGATGCCAAATTACTCTGCAAGATCCATTTTCATTTATTCATGATTACAGGAGCTCCTTCTGTTCTGAAATTCTTAGGGCTGGTATAGCATAAGCATGAGTGGAAAAGGAATATACATCTCTTATGGATGGAAAGAATCATTTATGGATCCTTTGTTGGTACACAGATCCAACATCCTCCAGGGAGAGTCACAAATCCTGATAATGTCCCTGTGTGTACAATTTTCATTTGATGTTCAGATTTAACTGACAGATGTGTAAAATCACAAATAATTGAATGACTCCCTACTGACTTCACAGCTGTATTATAGAGGCTGGAGAGTGTGAATTACTGCAGGGACGGTCAGCAAGAAGCCACACAACATTGCTCATATCCATGAGTAAGACACTCATTTGTAAATATGAGCTTGGATTTATGCATATAAAACAACTTTTTTCATGAAATGTAATTTTAAGATATAATCTTTAGTTTAGAAAACTGGTCATAAAATTTTTAGTGGTTATGCTATGACTATTATGGAATTGAACTAACAGCATCAAATTAACATAAATATGTTTTTTTCATTGCTTTCAGATTTTATTCTCTTAATTGCTTATGCTTCTTTTTTATAATACTCCACATATTCATTTTGAAATTAAATGGTGTATGACTTTTGTTAGAATTATACCAATAATTCATTTTGTGTATGTTTTAAATTCCTATTTATTCAAAACTGCAAATCACCAATAACTGAAATTAATCCAGAATTAAATTTGGCTGAAAACTTTCAGAACTTTGCCTGATAACTTAAGTGAACTTTGGAAATTTTGCATACCAGTTTCTCTTTCTAGTCTCTGAATATTGTATCTGAAGGTTGCAATGAGTTTCATTCCTAATGTGGTTATCATTTGGGGAGAAGAAGTAGGGAACATGACACTGTTTCTCATACTACCTCAAGATGCAAGCTAAGTAGTGTTATTTGCTTTAACAACAGTATTTTGTATACACTAATAAAAACATGATCCAAAGAATGTCATGTTTATCAATTTGATTAGCTATTCCATAAAAAAAGGATGCAAAAAAATTACAAAGAAAGACAAAGTAGGTTTTTCCTGCTCCCAGAAATCTCCCAAGAAAGCAGAATGTCTTAGCTTTATACCTCAAGGAAAGATTATTCAGATGGCCAAAAAGAGGTTCCTGCTAATTTCTCTCAACCTATTGCTCTGTGAAACCATATGGTCTATAAACTGTGGTGGAGACTGCTAGTTGTCCACCCTAAGTTATTGTCTCTCTCTTTTTCTAATAACACACCTCCTCTTAATTTTTATTTATTTACTTAAAAAGTTTGTTTATTTTAGAGAGAAAGAAAATTTGTGTGTGCACAGGAGCAGGGGAGGGGCAGAGGGAGAATCCTCAAGCAGACTTCCTGTTGTGTGAGTAACCCAACATGGAGCTTGATTGCAGGGCCCTGAGATCATGACCTAAGCTGAAACAAAGAGTTGGCCGCTTAAATGACTGAGCCACCTAGCTGGTAGCTGGAGGTCACCACTACATCTCTTTTTTAAAAGGGTAAATGAGTACCTGTTGCATAGACAAGATTTTCCAGACTTCCTCTGTTGAAGGTGTGAACATGTGGCCAAGCTCTAGTCACTGAGATGGATAGAAGTGTCATGTGTTCATTAAAAACATTTGGTATCACTCAGGGCCCACTGCTCCTTTTCCTTTTTCCATCTATTTCCTGGTATGCAAATGGAATAATAGAATACCCAGCAGCCATCCTAGATCATGATAATCAAACTCAGAGATGTCAGGATGATGAACTGGAAGGAACTTGTGTTCTTGAGTGCTGAGGAACTACAATCTCAGCCTCATTCTGCCAATTTCTACCCTTCAATTACATGAGAGAAAAATAGCTTCTATTTTGTTAAAACTTATTTTGGACTTCACTATTTCTCGCATCCAAGTTTAGCCCTAATGAAGTCAACACCGAAGCCTGCAGTCATCTCTTGGGAAAGCAACATATTAAAGAAGCCCTGCTCTCACCTTCATAAAACTGCTCCCTGTAGCCAAAAAAAAAAAAAAAAAAAAAAAAAAAAAATGCTCTGGGGACTGGTTGTGCAAACTTCATTTTTCCCTCAAAGTGCTCTTAAAAGGATCATAACAGAATCTACTTAAAACCGAGAATGCACAACTATACCAGAGGGGATTGTAAAATGACCGCATGAACCATATAAAATATCCTGAAATAATGTAAGCAACATAAAAATATGTCAAATTTGAATATGGGCTATTCTGCTTTAAATCCCACCAAAAAAGTAAAGTACAAAAGTCTGCCTTTGTTAAATTTTTAATCCTGGCTTGACAGATTGATTCTGAGTTTCTTCTGTAAGAGTTGCAGTTACATCTAGTTCTTATGGAAAGGAAGTAACTTCATTACTATAGCCAAAATATGAACTAATGTATTCCCATTTTGATTATTTGTTACAATATGTTTAATGCAACTGAAAGCATACCATCACTGCATTAACAGTATAAAATAAATTAGAAAATCCCAAGCACGTTTTTAATCCATATGATAATTGATAAAAATATTCCCATACCAAACAAGTAATTGAATTCATATTCCATTCTTATTACTGGTCAACCAGATGCTTAGCGTAGCCATAATATTCTCCTCAAGAAAAGAGAGCAGAAAACAAAGGAAAGAAAACAGAACATCTCAAGTTCAGCTTTGCCGCTATGCAAAATAGTGTATGTAGGTAATCAGAAATGAAAAGTGATGCTATTAATAATAATTAAGTAATTACACCTGGGACAGCTGGGGTTTATGGTCATTCTAAATGGTACCTGTCTTCTGCAACAAATCTGTGAAATTAAACTCAATCACTCACTCATTCACTGAATAATAATTTTAATGCCAAATGTGTGCTTTGAATAGCTCTAGATCTAGGGATAAAATGATGATCAAGCTGGACAAAGTAAATATGCTTAATAATTTTTCATAATTGTAAGGAGGAAAGAAATATACAACAATTAAAAATAATTTTAGATAATGGTCAGATGCACCAACAACCTAATATATATCTACACTGATAGAGACAATAAGCATGGGAAGATAGACAGGAAAAGTGTCCCTTAAGCAAAAGTCTTCATGATAAGAGAGGGCCATTGAAATGGAAACGGTAGAAAAGATTGAACTAGTTTTACCTCACAGAAAATGCAAATTTATTGAAACAGGGATGAGCTTTCTCTGTTCAAAGAATAGACAAAACTGGGAAAAAATTAACAAGTTCAAAATAATCTACTATAGTGAGTTTATTGTGGGCTTTCTGTTTACAATAGCAAATTAAATATATTGACTACTTTCTTATTTACTCTCAAATTAAATTGCAATCCAGTAAATACATGGAAAAATGGACAAGTTCATAAAAGCCCTGGACACAAAGGGTATCATCAGTTGGCCAAAGATGTCGATTAATGTTGTTAATGTTGATAAATGATAGAAATTAGGTGTTTTCGCGATGAGAGTCCCCAGCAGAAATTGACATTGTTTTCAGAATAGCCCACGGAGTTTCTGAAATCAAAGTTTCTAGGAAGAAAGGTAGAAGAATTTTAGTAGAGAGCAAATATCAGTCACATCCCCCAGAGTCAATAACTGAAAGACACCAACAATATAGACAAAGGACTCAAGTTCTTTAAAGGACTCGGTTATTAAACACAGTGAAAATCCCTGTCAAGGAGCAAGCCACCTGGGCTTCCATGGCTCTTTCAGGAAATTAAGCCACCTAAACAGTGTAGTGGTCTCTTACTGTCTTTTCAAAAAAAAATTTTGCTTACCACTTTCGCTAACACACACACACACACACACACACACACACACACACACACACACTGTTCTCTAGCTCTCCAGGAGACTCCCTCTGGTTATGTGCCTGACCAGCAGATGTGCTGAAGACACCAGTCAATAACTAATGGATAACAGTGAAGACAAACTGTAGCTCAGTATCCTAGCTATGCCATTTATCTGAAGATTCATGATTAAAGCTTAATTATCAACAGTATATGTTGCAAACATTCATAAGGATAATAATTGTTAAAACCTATACAAAATAGCTGTGTTGTATTTTACACATCTGTACTACCAGCCAGTCAGAAAGATTTCCAACAACTGGAGAATAATTATATACAGAAAATAGTTTGGTATAGGAAGTAAACTGGAATTCCTGTTTTCCTACCAATCTCCCAGTTTAAGTCCTTGAAACAACCAACCTAAGTCAATTTTGAGTTTGAATACCAGATACACATTTTCTTACTTAAAAAAAAATCATTTATTTTATTTTTTTAGTAACGTATAATGTATTATTTGTTTCAGGGGTACAGTCTGTGAATCATCAGTCTTAGACAACTCACAGCACTCACCATAGCTCATACCTCCCCAGTGTTCATCACCCAGCCATCCTATCCCTCCCCTCCACACCCCCACAAGCAGCCCTCAGTTTGTTCTTGGGTCTCCTATGGTTTGTCTCCTTCCCCTGTCCCAACTTGTTTCATTTTTCCCTCCATTTCCCCCACAAATCCCCACACTGCCTCTCAAATTCCTCATAACAGGGAGATCATATGATAATTGTCTTTCTCTGATTAACTTATTTCGCTTAGCATAATACCCTCTAGTTCTATCCACATTGTTGCAAATGGTAAGATTTTGTGGGGGGTTTTGATGGCTACATAGTATTCCATTATATATCTATACCACATCTTCTTTATCTATTCATCTGTTGATAGACATCTAGGCTCTTTCCGTAGTTTGGCTATTGTGGACCTTGCTGCTGTAAACATTCGGATGCACATGCCTCTTTGGAATCACTACATTTGTATCTTTAGGGCAAATACCCAGTAGTGCAATTGCTGGGGGATAGGGTAGTTCTATTTTCAACTTTTTGAGGAACCTTCATACTCCAGATACACATTTCCTAAATGATTCTAATGCCTAGTATTAACAAGTATAAACATTCTTTGGATTAATATGGTCTTGACCCATTCCTCATAAAATTCCCACAGAAAAAGATTAGGGGGAGAAACAACAGAATTAGACTCCAAGGATTTGAGATTTTAGAACTGTAATGCAAATAAGATAAAAATGTGTATTTAAAGGACTTTACGGAATATAGGGATTGACCTTGTGAGCAAATGATAGAAACCAAGATGATTAGACAAACCTGAGAAAGGAATAGTTGGTCTTTTAGAAGTGAAAAAATAATTGTGGAATGTCATTCAATGAATAAGATAAAGAGAAGATTAATCAAAGCTGGAAAATCAATTACATGGACATCTGGAATGGAGCATGTGGAGTAAGAAGATACAAAATAAAATACTAAATAAATAAATAAATAAATAAATAAATAAATAAATAAAACTTAAGAGCCATAGCAGAGAGACAATGATGGATGTCTAATCTGATATTGGGGGCCTCCTCTAGAGGGCAGGCTTTTGTTGAGCATCTATAGGGCCAAACTATCTTTGCATATTACATCTTCTCATTCTCTTTATTCTTTCTTTTGGGCTACTGATCAAACTGAGAGGTAGAGTAGATACTTGGTCAAAGTCAATATTCATTTGAAATTGCAAAAATGCCAACTAGTAGTAGTAAGAAACATCCTTGAGGTGATGACATGCATCTACTGAACACTGAAATAAAAATGTAATAAAAAATAAATGACATAGGGGCACCTGGGTGGTTTGGTGGGTTAAGGCCTCTGCCTTCAGCTCAGGTCATGATCTCAGGGTCCTGGGATCGAGCCCTGCATCAGGCTCTGCTCAGCAGGGAGGCTGCTTCTCATCCTCTGTCTCTGCCTGCCTCTCTGCCTACTTGTGATCTCTGTCAAATAAATAAATGAAAATGAAAAAAAAATGACATAAAATGCTTATGTTAACTGCCTCTAAAACCACTTACTGAGGCACTATCCAGAAGACTGAGGTAAGAATAAGGAAAGGATATAGAGAGATTGGAAAGACATAGTAACTCTCATTAATGTTGCAGATTTTATTATTTTCTGCTAGTGAAGCAAAAAAATCTAATAAAAAGTAAGGATAAGATAATTTAGCAAATTTGGGGGTATAAGATAACATAGTAAAGGTAATTACATCCTAATACAAAAACTATAAACAAAAATATGAAAAATGAGAAGATATCCTTTAGAAGAAAAAATCCACATCTGTCAGAGAAATAAATTGGGGCACCTGAGTGGCTCAGTGGGTTAAGCCTCTGCCTTTGGCTCAGGTCATGATCTCAGGATCCTGAGATCGAGTCCTGCATCTGGCTCTCTGCTTGGCAGGGAGCCTGCTTCCCCCCTTCTCTCTGTCGGCCTCTCTGCCTACTTGTGATCTTTCTCTCTCTGTCAAATAAATAAATAAAATCTTAAAAAAAAAAAAAAGGAAGAAATCTGCCACTTGGATACAAATACATAAAGAGCTAAATAAACTGAGCCATATACCATGTTCATGGATACTAAGACTTGGTATAAAAAACATTTATGTTCCTTAGGAAAAAAAAATAAATTCATCTATTCTAAAATATATATGCATTGCAATGGACGAAAAATAAACAAGGCATTATTGAAGAGGAAGAACAAGGCCATATGATATATCTTATTAAATATCAACATACATCCCAATTACATATTATGAAATGTATCAGTTCAGACAATGTAAAATAATTAGTTCCAGAGATGCAAATTAGCAATGTTAAATAGAGACAAATACATTGTATTACATTAGATGATCTACTGAATAGTGATCCTCGGTCAATTATATATGTTTATATAAAAATAAAAGAGATATTTCCCTTATCTCATAAAATACTATCAATTCTGCATGGATTAATCATCTGTGTATTAAAGTTAATGTAAGTGTATTATTTAGGAATGATTAGGGAACCAGAACCAGAGCCAGTGAAGTAGAAAAAAAGTTTATTTTAAAGATAAGATCTTATCTATTTTGCCAAAGCAAAGGAAGTAAAGGCTCAAAAAGGAGCTATTAGAAGAGAATGCAATGCTGTGAACCAGGGACCACATAACGGTGCTGGTGAAGCAGTCTATAGAATATTGTTACCTTATCTCTTGTGGGCAGACGTGGAGTTCTTCTATTATGGTCATTGGTCAAGCAGAAAAGATGTATGTGGTTCCAGTCCAGCAGCGTCAGAAGCCCAGGAGAGCTTACTATAAAACAGATTTCTGGGCCACAACTCCGGACTTTGTGATTCAGTAAGTTTGTAGTGGGACAATTTGCATGTCTAAAAATTTCTAGATGATCCTGATCCTGTTGGAGTGGGGACCACTTCTTGAAAGAAACTGCATTAGACCAAGGCAAGCAAACCCAGCAGCATGAGCAGCACTAAGAGCTTATAGAAATGCAGGGTCTCAGGCTCCAATCCACATCTACTGGATTCAAAAACCATATATTATATATATATATATATATATATATATATAGAGAGAGAGAGAGAGAGAGAGAGAGAGAGTTATTCATAAACACACTTTAAAAAATACCCTTTTCTTTTAGAATGGTTTTAGACTATTAAAAAACTAGTCTATATTGTTATATATAGACTATATACCTCCCACCTTGTTTCTTCTATTATTAACATCCAACATTAGTATGATATGTTTGTCATAGTTAATGGACCAATACTGATACTTACCAATATTGATATTTCATTATTAACTGAAGTCCTTACTTCATTCAGATTTCCTTGCATTGGAATAAAATCACCCTGTGCAGCTCACAACTAATGAGTGAGACTTGGGAGAAGAATGTCTGTATAAATGTTTTATAACTCTTTTGCTTTTGGAGTTTGGAATTCTATCATTTATTTCTGTGTAGGCCTAGACAAAATGTAGGTAGATGATTTCATTTCTCCCTAGCAATTCTCATACACCAGATTACCAATGACTCCAAAAATTGTGCACAACTATTGTGCGTGAATGAACACTTTAAAGCATGTGGATTCTAGCTATTTGGGAAAAAAAATAAAACAAAACAGAACTTTAAATTTTTTTCCAAACACCTACTGGATTGGAAATAAATCTTAATTGGAAGTTAATGATGCCTCCAAGTAATTTACTATTTTAGCTGAATCTACAATATCAACAGCAGCCCAGATGACAAAAGCTAAAATTCATACAGTACAAAATCACCTGCCAAGGCCCACCTGGAATGCACCTGCACAGCCAGCTGTGGTTTGTTTGTTTTCACAATTTGTGTCAAGATTTCCCAGCCCTATAGCAATATAGCATTACACTTAAAAAAATCAAGTGGATGGATTTTCGCATAGGTATAATTAATTTCAATATGTGCTTTTGTTTTTGCATTCACTCTATCCAGCAGATAAATTAAGTAAAGCCGATTTCCTGCTTTTGATACAATGTAACCACATGAATTCTAGTACAAATATGTGACTGTTTTGGATCAAATCATAAAGAGTGGGGCAAGAGACAGAAGTCTCTTCCCCACTTCATCCCAATGAAAGCTGGATTGAGGGTAAAAAGATATTTCTATGTGGTTTGAAGATAATACAAAACAAAATAAACAAAAGTTCAAAAGAGACAGAGAGTAAAAAACAAAAAACAAAAAATGATGGAGTAATAGTCCATACTATAAAATATAACTGTTATCATCAAAGTGCTTGGAGATACTTAACAATGTATTAATAATAATTAGAGATAAAAACAAGAAATTTGTCATAAAAATTTAAAGTAATATAATTTTAATGTTAAATTTAAATTGTTCATTAATACAAAGATATATAATAGCTATAAATGATCTAGCTATAAATATCAGTTATATATCATTTATATTATAAGAAATAAGATATATGTGTTTGAAAAATAATGAAGATTGTAGAGAAAACACATGCATATTATTAAAAATGTATGAAATTAATTATAATCCAAGTAACATATTTAAAATCCTCAAAAATTCAAAAAACCCACTTGGCATTGAGACTTTCCAGTCCTGCTTCTGTCTCTGAAACAATGTTCAATAAGCAGGAAGTTAAGAATTGTGTGGTAGGAAAGTTAGTGAGTATTAGTGCAAAGGAAGTGTTCAGACATCCAACATAGACATAAATGCACTATTTCTAAAACTCACTTGGAATCCACAGGAAGGGAATATTCCTAGGTAAATAGTATAAGTAAGAAATTAGAATAAGTACTAATATATAATTACATGCATATATACATATATATATGCATGCATAATTATATATGTATGTGTCTATACATATGAATATGTATATGGCTATATCAAATGTACAGTGAATGGAAAAATGGAATGTGGTTTCAGAAGGAGAAAAAATATGGGAAAATTTCCAGTAATATGGTGTTCCACTATTTGGGTCAATCACTAACTGAATTTGGGATGCAACACTGGCAATATAGTTTTTTAATCTTCTTATAAATGTGCAAGTTCTGTCAAATAATAAGGAATTATCTGACCAAAATGTTCAGTCCTGAGACTAGAAAGGAAAGTAATCCACCAAGCTGTTTATTCCCTGAGGATAATTACTAACTAGCAGAACAGGAGTTAGGTTTGAAGACATAGAAATCAAAATTCCAGGAATGCTCTAGCTAGAGATACTAATAGGAGATTTCAACTCAAATTTAGGCACTAAGTCGTAGTAGCTTCAAGATGAGCCCAAAGAAAAACCATCTTACTCCCTTAGCCAGAGGAATCTGAAAGAAAAGTCCAGTGATATTAAGCAGAGGAAGAGACGAGTCATTGGGGAGTATAGCTAGAAATTGAGTCTTGTGTGAAATAACCAAAAATCTACCTCCCCGGGTGGTCCAAAACACCGCAAGCCATAAATTTTGTTACCTTTCCCAGAATGGCAATACCAATTATTGACATGAATTCCCATAAACCTCAGTGGAGGAAGGTACCTTAATTTCAGTCAATAAATTTCCGTCAATAAGCTTTCCTATTTAACATCAGTAATTAGTTGAGAAAATCAAATATTCAGCTTGAAAATTTCAACCAGGAGATTACTTCTCCTTTTTAATCATCAAAAAAAGAATACCATGGTCTTTTAAATTTTACCCGATTATAAAACAACTTTGACACTATATTTGGAGAAAAATTTAAATGTTTGTGTTATCATTAGAGAGTCAGAAAATTATAAAACATAAAACAAATTATAAAATATCATACAAATAACAAATATTACAGAAAAAATTAAATTAGTTATATACTTTACAATTCTTATTCTGATAAATATAACAAAATTTTCCATTTTAACCTATTTTAAGTTATAGTTCATTGGGATTTTCTATATGGAATTAATTCACATTGTTGTGCAATAATCACCACTATCTATTTCTAAATTTTTTTAATCCCAAACAGAAAATCTGTACCCATGAACAAATGACTCTCCATTCTCTTTGCCTCCAGCCTTGGTAATGAGTAACTAATTTTCTTCTCTATAAATTTGGATTAGATCCCTCTCTCTCTCTTCCCGCCACACATGCTCTCTCTTTTTCTCTTAAATAAATAAAATCTTTAAAAAGTAAATAAATGAGATTTTACATTAAACAGTAAAATCTAGACATAAAGAGGTTTATTTTTAGAAATAAAATATATTGTGATTCTAAATTAGTATAAATCTATTAATACTGCCTCAACATATAGACATAAAAAGAAACAGAATGATAAAGATATATAGACAGATTCATAATCCTATTGGGAGATTTTAATAGTCTTTGCAAACTGGAAAATAAGCCCATAAAAGTCCATAAGGATATGAAGGATATGAAACTCACTAAGAACACCTAATATTTATATATATTTGATCTTATGTTATGTATGTGGGTTGTGTTTTCAACTTCTTCATATATATATGTATATATACATATATGCAACCTCACCATTCATGCATTTGTGTATGTGTGTACAATGTATAACTCAAAGTAATAAAGACAAGAAAAAAGGAAAATGAGCAAGTCTTTAACAGATACTTCAAAAAAGGCTTATTAAATGGCCAGCAAATATTTCAAACAGGATCCAAAGTTGATACGTATTTTTTTAATCTGGGTGTAACAAATACTCTGAATTATACCATGTAAAGGAATGAAACCCTCCCACTCTGCTGTAGAGAGTGTAAAAGTGTAGTGGCTTTGGAAAATCGGTTGGCAATGTGGGCAATCCACATATGGTATATGACTCAGCACTTCAGTTAAAGATAGGCACCTTGAATCAACTCTAGCTCTCCTGCACATATGCACCAAGGTGTCAAAAATGTTTATAAAAGCATTATTCATAAAAACCCCAAACTGAAAATGACTCAAATTTCCATCAACAGAAGCACAGAAAACAATTTTGAATCTGTGAAGGTAACACTTTCTACCATCGAAACTGTACACAACAACTGGAGTTTAGACACAACATGAATCTATTTCCTAAACATACATGTGAGAGAAAAAAGCAAGTGCAAAAGAATACATAACGGACAAGTTCATCTTTATATAAAGCAAATAAGCCACGTGTAAATGCTATTTTGCTATGTGTGTGTGTGTGTGTGTGTGTGTGTGTGTGTGTGTTGGGTATGTAGTAAAATGATAATGAATAAGCTGATAAGCATTTGAGATATTGGCCAAAACCTCTAACCCACTGTCAAACAGAAATGTCACTGATGGCATTTTGTTTCTTTCCTGATCTCAAAGAAAAGTTTCATTTCACAATTAATATGATGTTTGTTGTTGGCTTTTGGAAATAACTATTTTTATGCTATAAAGTGCACTTTTATTTCTAATTTGCCAGGAATAGTTTTAATCTTGAATATATATTACAGTTAATCAAAAGCTGTTTTTGCATTTGATGTGACAGATGTGGTATTTTTCTCCACACTGTATCTGAGATGTATTACAATAATTGATTTTGTAATATAAAAATCAATCCAATATTATTAAGATTAAATCAACTAGGCTAAGATGTATTTTTTTAATCAGTTTGCTAAAATTTTGCTCGAGATTTCTATTTATGTTCTTGAATTAGAGTTCCTTATGATTTGTTTTCCTGTAATGTCATGTCAGTTATTGGAGTAAAGATTACATAAACCTAATAAAGTGATTTGTGATATATTCCTTATTTTTCTATACACTACAAAAATTTACAAGCTAAGTATTTTACTTTCCCTTTAGTATTTTTAGGTTTTTATGGGGAAATCATCTGAGCTTGGAATTTTCTTTATGGTAAAGATTTTTAATGCTGTTGTCATTATGTTTTTTTTTTTTTTTTAAGATTTTAGTTATTTATTTGACAGAGAGATCACAAGTAGGCAGAGAGGCAGGCAGAGAGAGAGAAAGGAGGAAGCAGGCTCCCCGCTGAGTAGAAAGCCCAACACGGGGCTCGATTCCAGGACCCTGAGATCATGACCTGAGCCGAAGGCAGAGGCTTTAACCCACTGAGCCACCCAGGCGCCCCTGTTATTATGTTAATAGAAATGTTTTATAATTGAATTATCTATTATTTCAATTTCTTTATAAGATTTTATGTATTTTCTGTTTCATCTTTTCTCTTTGTCCATTTTAAGCTAAATTTTATTAATAAAAATTGTTCATAACATAGTTGTGATTTACTTTTGGCAGCATCTTGTAGCTAATGTCCTACGATCATCTAGTTCTGTTAAACATACTTATAAATTTTTCAAATTTTTGACATTTGAAAATAGTAATATATTATAAAATATTTGTTTGCATGTGGTTTCAGTTTCATTATTTTTTGTTATACTATATATATGCATATATATAAGTTTCAAATACCTTTTATTTAGTGGGTTATGTTTTCAACCTCTGAACAGTGTCTTTGATAAAAAAAATCTTGTCATATACTTATATTTATAAATATTTTCCTTTATCATTTATGTTTTACGCACTGTTTAAAAAATTCTTCTTAACTCCAAAATGTTAGGGATAATATAAGCAATATTAACGGCTTAAAAGCTTTATATATATTTTCCCAACACATTCATGTATTTAGTAAGCCTGGAATTAATTTTGGGAAATGATATAGTATATGGCACCAATTTATTTTTAATTTGGTATGAAGTAGTACTATCTCCATTTATTAAAAAGTCTGTTCTTTTCTCATTTATCTGCCATGACACCTTTCATATATCAAGTGTCCCTTCAAGTATGAATTTATTGGGTACCTTAGTGGCTCAGTTGGTTGAATGACTTCCTTCAGCTCAGGTCATGATCCTAGAATCCTGGTATAGAGTCCTGAATCAGGCTCCCTGCACAGCAGGGGGTCTTCTTCTCCTTCTGACCTTCCCCCTTTCATGCTCTCTCTCTCTCTTTCAAGTAAATAAATAAAATCTTAAAAGTATGAATCATTTTAGGATTCTCTTTTTGGTGCCAATGTCTGTTTTACAATGCTGACACCAATTATACATTGCCTTAATCACATTAACTGTGTGAGTTATGGTAACTTGTAGATTCCACTTCCACTTTTTTTCCTCAAAAATACCTTGCCTATTCTTGTTTTTTATATGCATGTAAATTATGTAAGTATATTACACTGTATGTGAATAAATTTGTTGAGTTCAACAAAAAAAATTCTTTATGATATGATTGAGATTATATTGAATCTACATCCAAATTCATGAAAAATTATATCTTTATGATATGGAATTTGCAGGAACTATGAAGGATCTGAAATTTTATTCCTCATGTAACCTATCAAATTAACTTGTCACAATTTCACAGATGCTGGTCTAGGAAACACGTACTTTTTACTGAACAAAAAGCCTGATGAACCTTTGCCCAAGATTGAGACATTGTCTTTATTTCACTCTCTGTCTTTATTTCACTAGACATAAACAAACTTTCCCTCTGCTCAGGAAGGAGACCCTCTATCTATCAAGGCAGTTTGTCATAGAAACATCCTTGAAAAGATATTCTGGAAAAAAAATAGAGTTATGACTTCATGGAAAACATGCAGAAACATGAAAAGCCAATGAAGAATTGCTTCCCAATGGGAAATTCTATTTCCATGGGATCATATCATATCTTGCTTTTCATCTATTTCTACTTTGATGTATCTAGATTTCAAATACATATTACCTCTATGGGAAAACAAGAAAATTCTTATGTAGAGGGTCTTCTAATGGACTTTTTGGGTATAAGCAATTTTCTACATCCTAATCTTCATGGCATTTACATGGACATTTTCTTTATAATTAGTTCTTAAATTGTACATACATATTTTACAAATTTTGTTTGTACCTTTTATCTTGTGATAAAATAAAATGTTTAAAAATAACCTTAAAATCATATCACTAATGAAATCCAATATTAGACAAGACCGATACGGATTTGAGTTTATTCATGACTCTACTATGCTTCTATTAATCTTGGTTTATCTCCAGTTTTTCTCCATTCCTAGGGAGTAGTTTCTTAGGGATCCAAACTGAGATTCCAGGATTTGGAGAATGAACCACAAATATTTAGTAAGTACGTTTCACTTGTATGCCTGAGAGAAGAAAGAAAAGAAATGCAACCATGATTCTTAAACTTTAGATAGATAGACTTCTGTCATGGGTGCCTTTGTTGATACAGACATTTAGAAACTGTTCCTTTAAAAAAGAAAGTTTACAAAAATGTACGTATGTACATTTTCTTATGTATAACTTTAAAAGTTCACAGATTTTCTGATGAACATCCACAGACAGGTGTGATTAAGAGCCAGTGCTTGCCAGGGCTTTAAATTTCACACTTGCTAAAGATGAAGAACATACTTTTTAAGCAATTAACAATACTTAACAACGTGAACATGTAATACATGCAAAAACACCAGGTGAATGGTATTACCAAAAAAGACTATAGTGATTGGGGGAATAAAGGTTCAGAAAAATCTCAGACATTGAGGAATGTTTATGGAGGAGATGAGACTTAATGACAATTAAGATGAAGGAAAGTATAGAGAATGGAGAGATCTCAATAGAAACAGCCCATAGAGGAGAGGCAGGAATATAAAAAATAAAGAATCAAAACAAAAATGAAAACAAAAGTGAAAAATCCCACCAAGACCTGATATTTTATGCAGGGTGATGAGAGCAAATGGGGAGGTCAATATTTAAGTATCAGCTAATGTAGAAGAGCTGGTCACATAAAAGTAAGAACAGAAAAATACTCAATGTACTCAAGAAAACTTACACAAGAGGAGGTCAAGTACATCTTCACCGGAAAAGGTGATGTGTTAAGGTAGAACTCTGGGAGAAAGAGATAAATGCATAAAGCATTAGAGGTCGAGTGTACAACAAGGTGAAAAAATTCTCTATTTGTGGGGTTTAAAAGCAGTTGGATGATGTTAAAGTACAAAACATACACCAGTCTGGTAGCAGGAACAAAGAGGACTATGGTGTCACAGAGATACTTGCATATCAATTATTACATTTAGATTTTATTTCCTGAAAAATTGTAGACATATGGAAAGAGAAAAACAAAAAGCACAGGGCTAACCCTCAAGAAAGAAAGAAAAAACCATGAGTAAGATGCACTGAATGTGTACATGTTTGTTTATTTTACAATGCTTCATTCAGAAAAACTCATGATGCCTTATAAAAATACATAGTGCTACATTTGCTGTAAGTTAAAAAAAAAAAAAAAGAGAATAGATCTAAACAGGAAGTTGAGGCTCCAGGCTCAGCACAGATTCTGCTTGGGATTCTAGCTCCCTTTCCCTCTGTCCCTCCCACTCATGGACTTTAAAGAAAAAAAAAAAATATATATATATATATGGAATGTAGTGACTATGAAGCACATTAACTGATTTTTTTGGAATAGTTTCATATCAACTTTTTTAATGACAAAGTTTAATTTGGTAACTAGCCTATGAGAGATTATAATTCTGTAATGCCATCATTACAGGTAGCATTAAAGGAAGGTAAAAATTTGTCAATTTATTTTAATAATTTGAAATATAAGTGAATATTTTTATACTCATGGTGTTATTTTGACCATGTCCTTTTAAACTTATCACAGTCTCAAATTAATGCTTGAAAATATAATTTTATTGCACTGTGAATAAATGCATTTTTAAGTAAATTTACTTCAAGAGGTCTAATGATACTTTTTAGATGACTGCAAATGATAATTTACTGATTTATATATTCTTTTTTTATAATGGGCACACTATTTTGACAATTATTCAATTAATTAATAGTAATGAGAACAGGCAAATGTACTTCACACATACTATTTTTTTTTAAATAACCATGAAATGGCTTGGAAAGAAGAGTCAAGATAGCAACAAGCCAGCAAAAGGGAGAGAAGATCCAAAGATCTCATTACATTTTCTGTATAAGGATGCCTGCTTTGGGGACCATTGGATACACACATGGCTGCTACTTTCCTTTTATTATAGTCATAAAGAGCTACTGAAGCTCATAAAAAGTAGCTGGCAGATTTGTAAAAGATATAACAGCTTGTCACAGAGGTTTCCACAGAGTCATCTAAAGAAAATATTCCTTCCAAAGCATAGCTAGGAGCTATTTATGTTAGAACTGCCTACTTTGTCACAGTAAACTGACTATTCCTCCTATCATCTGGGCTGTCAAGATGGGGACCTGTTCTCTTTGACTTTTCACTTAGTACCAGTCAACAGTGTGTCTATGAAGCAGGAGAATTCAGCGCTTACAGAGTAATGAATGGTATCTGTGTCTGAGCTGAGAGTCAAATGATATATATTTTTGTAAGACATTTAACATTGTGTAGTTGTTAATGTGCACCTGTTTTACAGGAGTTCCAAACGTACACAGGGAAGAAGAGGCAGTTACCTCCATGTTGAAATATAACTCTTTTTGCTACTGATAACCCACTTTGCCTGAAATCTTCACACTATTAATTGGAACTTCCAGTGAGCAGAAGGATGACTTAAATGTTATCTAGGAGTTAATATACATTTGTTTAGTACCAGCCAATAATAAATTCACCAAACTTAGCTTTTAAAATTAGTTCCCAGACATGAATTAACCCTCTAAGGGGATATAAAGAGGCAAAAAGAATTGTTGGGGGTTATTTTCAAAGATTTTCAGATTGTTTACTCAACCACAGAATCTAGGAGTTTAGAAAGGGTAGAAGGAGTAAAGATTACCCTAAGTTTGCATCTGGGCTGAAGAACTTTGGAATGGAAGAGAGGTAGAGAGAGACAGACAGACAGACTGGGTGGAGGCTTTACAAAGGGATCATAGTTGGGAGAAAATTTAGTAACTAGTGTAGTCACCCCGAAGCATTAAATGGTAGCTGAGGACCTGTGGTATGTCTCTTATAACACATCACAAGTTTGGGATGCCTGGGTGGCTCAGTTGGTTAAGCATCTGCCTTCAGCTCAGGTCGGGATCCCATGTTCCCAGGATTGAGTCCTGTATTAGGCTCCTTGTCGAACCGGGAACCTGCTTTTCCCTTTGCCTGCCTCTCCCCCTGCTTGTTCTCTCTCTCTCTCTCTGACAAATAAATAAGTAAAATCTTTTTAAAAATGTCACAAGATCATTAGTTAATTTCTATTATTCACCAAAGAGCTAGGCTTTTTCCAGATCTCAGTGCCATCATCAATATAGTAGAACTCTTACTAGCCTTCATTTTAATAAATCTGAATCTAGAAATGTCTACCAATGCAACACCTCCAAATTGCACATTGGCCTTCTGACCTTCATGAGGACTCTAGGGGGTGAGTATCTGGAAATCCTTCAGTAAGGAAGAAAAAAGAAGGAAAAGAACACACCTTCTTCCCTTAAGACCTCCTCCTCAAAGTTACAGCATCCCAGTTCTTCATTCATCCCATTTACTAGAACCTGTTTATATGACTGTCTAAAAACAAGGGAAGCTGAAAAACTAGACTCTTATATTCTGTAACTGTAACCCAGAATAGCTTCAGCAGTTTTAATAATAAAGAAAAATCAAAACATACTGGAATACTTCTTATGGTCTTATTGCATTACTTCAAGTCATAATATTTATTGTGCCTTACCTCAATCTTTCATTTTAATGTCCTCACACTCTACTTCACATAGATTTAGATATATTTTTTCTTTAAGGGACATTGTTTCCTATGTTATTTAAGCAGTTCAGATATCTGTTAAGTCAGTGTTTTCCCTGTGCAGATGTTTTGATGATAATAAACCGGTGTTAAATAAACAGATGCTTTAGGAACGAAGAAACTCCATTGAAAACATTCTTAGCTTTATATAAGGAGCAAAATAGGTATGGTCCCAGAGTCTTATTTTGGTTTCCATAAGTCATGATCGATACAGGTATAAAATATGAAAACTATCTATAAGACAAAATTCTGGATTTCCCCAATGGGTGATAAGTTAGATATCAATGTCAAAACCTGATTTCCAGAAACAAAATTTCTATTCTTCCATGTAAGCAATCCAAATTGGTAAGTGTATCACAGTCAAAGAACTGAATGTCAGTAACTCAAAGGCAAACCCATTGTCTACCTGCATAATACCCCAGAATGCAATGGGGCCTTGTAGCCACATGAAGATGTGTATAGAGCAAGCACCATCACTAACAAATGGCATGCTGAGGTTTTTTGTCTCCTTTTGCAATTTTGTTTTTGCTCTTTCACTTAAAAATTTTTTTATTCTTTAATTTTTATTAAGTTTAATTAGCCAACATCATTGGTTTCTAATGTAGTGTTCGGTGATTCCTTAGTCGTGTATAACACCCAGTGCTCATCACATCACATGACCTCCTTACTGCCCATCATGGGGTTACAACCCCCCCCACCACCACTACCACTGTTAACATTCAGTTTGGTTCCTGGAGTCCAGGGTCTCTCATGGTTTGTCTCCCTCTCTGATTTCTTCCCATTCAGGTTTCTTTCCCTTCCCTTATGCTTTTTTTTTTTGTTTGTTTGTTTTCTCTTTCATCATAGAGAATTCAATACAATCCCTAGTCTGATGGATTTACACTCCCGGAGAAAAGCATTAAAACCAAAATTTTGGTGCACTTTTTGAAAGAAACATTGAACCTCAGTGTGTTCTGAACCACTATAAAATGATTAGGCTCATAGATTCTTTTGGAAGTCCAGTGCTGGACAAATTGATGTTGAAACCAAACTGAATGCCAGTGAGTAAGAAAGTACCATGCTGCCCTCAAGAGACAAGACCTGCTTTGACAGCCCTTTTTTAAATTTTTTTTTTGTTTTATTAGTAGTAGTATTGTTTGTTTAGTGTTCTATATAGCCACAGTGTGCATTAAAAAAAATCATTGTCACTATTTATTTTTCTTCTAATTGATTGAAACTTTAATTCTTAAATTTCAATGTCAAGGGTAGTTGACAGAGTTGTCTCATTCTATAGTACAGTCAGTACACACAGACACACATAAAAACACACAAATGAAAATGCAACTTTTATTTCCCTGTACCAAATTAAAAATTAATAATTTACCAGACTACTTGACTACTATCTGGCATTTTGTCTAACCTTCAGAAGATTGACCTAGTAGCCCCTTTGGTAAAAATGGTTTGCTGCTCCACCTGAATTTGCTAAGCAAATAGGATTTGTGAAGCTTTTAGACTTTCTCAGTATATATATTTTTTTAAGATTTTATTTATTTATTTGGCAGACAGATCACAAGTAGGCAGAGAGGCAGGCAGAGAGAGGAAGGGAAGCAGGCTCCCTGCTGAGCAGAGAGACTGATGCAGGTCTCGATCCCAGGACCCTGGATGAAGGCAGAGGCTTTAACCCACTGAGCCACCCAGGCGCCCCTCTCAGTAGATTTTTTATATCATAGTTGTTACCCTAACATCATAATGCATACATGTTTATAGATACTTATTATATACTTCTCTACATTTACAAATGTGAGTTATACGTGCATCAGAAAAGTTTTATCTTACTCATTTATCTATTAACTTCGTGTTGTTTTATGGTATGTGAACTGAGTCCCAGAATCCCCTTAGAACTTTCCATGATTTCTGTTCTTGTATAAATCTATAATAAGAACAGAAATTATGTACAAATAGAAAAAAATAGAAATGACAGGAAGTATTAACCACGACATTCACCTTTTAACTGTCTTTACCAAGAAAATAAAAGTTCAGCAAATATTTTACTGGGCTTTTTAAAAGTAAATGGGAGTAAATTATGTAATTTAAAATTTACCATAAAACTTATGAAGAATTAAATGAATATTTTATTTTTATTATGATAAATGTCTGTGGTTGGACCCCATGAAGAGGCAGTAGACCACTTCCTCAATCAAACATAAAATTAAAAAATAAGAAAGAAAAACTCATAAAGAACTGTAACATCATCTACATTACTGATTAAACTTAAGTTTAAAATTATCTAGTGTGATAGAAAAAAATATAATCACTACGCTTCTAGTCTAAGTCTTTGGAAAATTGGAGGGAAAATTAAATTGGTAGAATAGGTCTTTTTACTGACTTTATCACATCCCATACGTATCTATGAAAGATAAAAAAATATATATATAAAGAGACAAGATTACCTTCCATGCAGGACTTGTGGTCAACTAATTCTAACTAACTAAGCCATGTAAACACTGTGACACAATTACCATAGAACTCAGATCATCTTTGTCTAGAGAAGGGAATGTTGAAACTCAAGCTTGTGGGTGCTTACCAGAAACCTCTTTTTATGAAAGTAGGGAAGAGACATTTCCCCTATAGCTATGGTTACTTACTACTTCAAGGGTAATCATATTTCTTTCTGAGGTATTAAAGTGCTATGAACTCGGGTGCCTGGATGGCATAGTTGGTTAAGTCTCTCACTTGGTTTCCACTCAGGTCATGACCTCAAGGTCCTGAATTGGAGCCCCATGTCCAGCTCTGTGCTCAGCTCAGAATCTGCTTAAGATTCTCTCTCTCCCTCTGTGCTTCCTGCTCTTGCTCTCTCTCATAAATCTTTAAAAACATTAATAAAGTACTACAAACTATTATTGTTATTATTTTATTTTGGTAAGAAATTATGCAATTGTTATAAATAAGAAATTGAGTAAAGGACAGACATTTGATAAAAGGAATCTAATTCACATGAGCTTAAATTCTATTAGCAAACCATTTCTTGCCTTTTTTTTTTTTTTTTTTCCCCACCAGCTACACAGTTCAGATCATTTGTTACCTTAAAGTGGAAGGCTCCAGAGACAGCTTCTTATGAATACTTCTTGAAAGATCTTTGAGGTCAAAAAAGTGATTTAACCTCAGAGATCAGACTCAAATTCTGTAGAGTGCAGAAAAAGAAAAATATAATTTAATTTCTAGGACATTCAGCAGCTAGGGATTTCAACAGCTATAGGCCAACACATGATTTGTGTTGTAATAACCAGTCATGACAGCCAAATATTTTTTGAACTATGTTTAAAAGTGCTTCATACAAAATCTTTTAAATATGCTTGGTAGCTTCTTTTGTAGCAATTCTGGTATGCACACAAACTCACATACATGTACTCACATACATAATGACTTAAATTTATTTTTAAAATGAGTTATAGATAGATGGATGTCCACAGTCAATAAAGAATGTGTTTGATAAAAATTAGAAAAGTAGATAGCAAAAAATCACGGTTGCATTTATGCAATTCTTTCTAATACTTGTTAATGGTTCAGGTCTTGACATTATTCTTTATTTATAAGATTAACATTATTTTATTGCAAATGAACATTTTTACAATGTACACACTTAAGGGCCACCTCTTAATTGCTATTACCTAATTCCTGACTATTGCCCTGCATATACTGTATATTTTAATGATACACCAATAAATGCTCAATTTGATTCCAAATAGTAAAAGTGAAAAATGTGTTTACTTCAATGAATATATGTTTTGTCTTTTAGCAACAATTATGCATATAAATGTTTTGGTTATTTATATATGCATAAAAGTGAAATTGAAATACAATGATCCTTTCTTCAAAAAATTAAATATATCTGCTTGTTGGCAACTAGACAATATGTCAATATTCAATTTACTTTACATGAGAATATTAATAATTATGCTTTTATTATTTTTGTAAAAAATTTTTCGGCTGGTGAGTGGCTATTAAGACAATGACCAATGATTTATGAAGCTCAGGAGTCATCAAATTTCTTAATGGTAAAATAAGAAAACCAGAAGACAGCAAGCAGTTTTAAGCCACAGAAATGCAAAAAGACTTTCCTCACTAAATATCTTTCCTGTTACTCTTACACCTAAAATACCTGTGCTTTAGGGCACCATGAAATAGAATATGTAAGAGGATTAGATGATTTTGAAGATAAATTCAAACTCAGGTTTGCCTCTTATTTAAAAAAAAAAAAAGCAGATACAGTCTCCATCTCCTGCCTATGTCCTGAGAGGAGCTGCAGCCCTGTCTGCCACCAGCAATAGTGGTCCCGCAGAACTGCTCCAGCTTCTTGGTCAAGCAGAGCAAGCAGACACACAGCACCAAGCCTAATAACCCAAAGGCTCCCAACTCCTTCCTCTACAAGGAGCTCATTCACCTCCAGGCTGTGGGCATAGATAGAGTAGAAGGCTCACAGCCAAGGTGCAGTGGTGGTCACGAAGCAGAGATCCCGCCGGTTCCTACGTGCGGAACACCATCCAGGAGAATGCCGGGGCCACTTTCTGCAGCATCATGCACATGATCCACGTGAATATGGACCGCCCATATTTGCTCATGGTTGCCATTTGGACACCCAGTGCCTTCCTGTGCAGCCAGAAGCCTGTGATGGTAAGGAGGAAGCAGGCTGCCCCACCAACAGCTCGTGAGTACCGCCCCCCATCCCCAAGACAATAAAGATGCCAGCTACCTTACCAAAAAAAAAAAATAAATAAATAAAATAATAATAATAATAATAATAAATAAATATATATATCTCTGTGTGTGTGTAAAAAACATACAGATTTAATGCGTTAATGTTAATAATAATCAAAGGTGTTTCGCTAGTATTTATTTGTAAAAAAAAGAAACATTTAAAAATATGTTAATTCCAGCATCAGTTATAAAAACATGTGGCAAATGTAAATAGTTCCTATTCAATAAGGGAAAAAAGAAACCCATGAGAGGCAACATACAAGTCTAATAATAAGTATAAAGAACACCACAGGGGCACCTGCGTGGCTCAGTGGGTTAACCTTTGCCTTCTGCTCAGGTCATGATCTCAGGGTTCTGGGACTGAGCCTTGCATGTGCCTCTCTGCTCAGTGGAGAGCCTGCTCTCCTCCCGCCCCCGCCTGCCTACTTGTGATCTCTCTCTCTGTGTCAAATAAATGAATAAAATCTTAAAAAAAAAACCCATAAAAAAATGAAAACGAAATAGAACTAAATAAAAAACTCAGAATGCCAGGGAAGATAGGAAAAATGAAAGGCAGATGGTGGAACACACCAAGTTCCAAGCTACCTCACTTGTGTTTTAATGCCTGCCAAAGACTATATTTTTGTTTGTTAATGGAAGTTTAATAATTCTCATACTCGGGAACATATGAACGAGATTTGAAAGTTCTTTTTTTTTTTTTTAAGGTTCTTCATGAGATATATTTTATTATGAGGACCAGATTAGAGAAAAAAAAATAGAGTAGTTTTTCCTGAATTGGGGCACACCAAACTTATCCCACAGCACTCGTGTTAACTAAATAAGATTCCAGGCACTTCTAAGGTGAGATTTAATCTAGTGTATAAGTTATTTGTGTGCCTTTTTAATATAAAGAATGATAACCACACAAAGTACCCCCAAATTGAGTTCACAGGCAATTTTATTCTTAGTTTTTATTTTGGTGTAGGTAAAAACTTTTGTATAAGACATTTGGGTTGTCTCACCAATCTCTTGCCTGTGGAATTTGCAAGCATGAGGCACCTTCAAAAAAGTGTGGTACAATAAAAATGATTCTTCAACACACATTTTCCTGTACCTTGGTAATAAGAAAATGTTGAAACTTTTGAGAGGGACAACATATAGACAATTTTGGAGTGGAGACAAGTCTTCCTAGTAAAGTTAAACCTTATCTATTGCACATACCAAAATAGTATTTGTAGAGATTCCCATCCCAATATATCATAGTCTAGTGATTCTTTGGCAGTAATCCCATTATGAGTTTTGACATGCTTCAAGACATTAAGAACAAAATGTTTAAAACTGCTTTATTCAAAATCTTTAAATATGCACAAAACTTTTTATTGCCATTATGGATACCCATGTGTATGTCCACATATGAATGATGCATTTACACACACATATACACAAACATACATACTTACACTCCCATTTGTATATTCAGGTGAGTTGACAATTCAAAAGTTTGAAAGGAAAATGATATATGTGAAAATCCACAGCCAAGAGGCAATTTCATTAGGGACAGAAGTTTATATACAGTTCAGATTAATTTCAACTCTAAGTATCTCTTAGAGACTCTTTTTATTAGCTTATGATATCACTTCTTTCAAACTACTCCATTCTTGAGGATTTATAATCAAAATTCTTCCAAACATTTGAAGAAAAAAATAGAGAAAAATTCTGAAAGACACACACACACACACACACACACAAAATTGGAAAGACACCCAAAAAACTTTTACAAGTTTTAAAATATTACAAACAGAGTAATATTTCCAAAAGTACATTATATAGCTATCATATGTTTTTTCTGAAGTGAAAGGAGAATTTATACCAAAAAATATATTTAAAAAAGTGAAATCATGAAAATCATAGAAATGTTATTCAGATAGATAGATAGGCAGACAGATATGGATGGATACAGATAATATATAGATAATATATAGATATATATCTATATCTAAAATATAGATACATTTTCTCTAAAATTCATGGTTCAATGGAACTGCATTGGATAAAAAGTTAGAGTTGTCTACACAGCAGAAACTTTAAAGAGAGTTTCCATTTGTAATTTTGTAATGTTCTGTTTCATACCAACATTCTCCCTTTTAGGTAACTGAAAGAGCACTTTATTTTTCTTAATCTGGCTAACATTTATGCTCATTTACACATTTTGGGATAATAAAAAGGGATGAAGACAGTAACATGATTGCCTCTAATCTGTAAAAGAAAATGCTGAATTGTAACTCTATTATTTATGTCAGAACATAGAAATAAAAATAAAAGTATTCCCTGCTACTGATCTCTTGCAGGTGTACCAGCACTATCTTTTCATCATCATCTTAACATGAAAAGTTTCTTTTTCTGCGAAAAAGATAACAAAATCTTTATAGAGATGATGTATTTTCACCTTAGAAGATTCAGATAGATACATGATTTTCTTTCTAGTAGCTGAAATTGTTTCATTTTTTAAAACCATAAAATTTCATAGAGCTTGTAGGAAATGGCAATTCGATTCAGGATTAATCTCTGTGTTCTTAGAAAAATATATTTTTCTTCATGAATACTTACAGAATAAAAATTGATAGCTATGGACAGATCTCTTTCCTTTCCTTTTAAAAAGCAGGGTGACATGTCTTGACAGGCAAGAGAGAGTTAAGATGATAGGTAATACCTGTTTCTGGAAAATGAATGTAATTTAAAACTATGTGTGCTACTCCCCTGACCCGAAAAGGTTTAAAAAGCATTAGCAAGATCTTAAAAAGTATTTCTGACCCCTGAAAAGTTACTGTTATTGTCCACTTTTTGAAATATCTTTTAAAATAAGTTTTTATATATGCTATGTTATTCACTTAATTATATCTTTAGTATCTTTACTTATTCAAAAGAGTCTATTTAGAAGTGTCATTTCCTCAGAGAAATGCCTATTCTAGTCAAATAAATTAGTACAGGCAATATGCAAATAGTAGTCTTGTGTTGTAATCTAGTCTCATATTGCCTATTACATCAATGATTTGCAACATCTATATATGAATTCTGCTTTTATTTCACTATTTAAAATCACTATTTTTTTTAATCTTTGTTTCATCTAATAATTTTTGAGAACAGATAAGGCAGACATTACTATTCCTATTTTAAAGATGGAAGTGCTTCTCTACTCATATACCAAAAACACTGTAGTATGGGAGTTAAAAACACAATTCAGCTAATTAATATTCATGCAACTTAAGGGAGAGACAGAAATTAAATTTAATTAATCAAAATGTTAACCAGAAAGTCCTCTTTGAAAGACCTTGACTAATACAATGGAAAGGCAGGGAGACGTATTAGGGAGAGGAGAGGGACAGGGGTGTGGCTGTGTTGGAACCAGGCTAGAGATTCTTGATCAGGGTGATAAAAAGGGAAATGCTCTGTGCCAATAAACTCTCACAGAGATAAGATCAACAGGGGATTTTAAAATGTTTTGGGTACCTTTGAAAAAGCTAGGCTAGACTCTGACACACACACACACACACACACACACACACACTTAAGGGGCACACTTCATTTCATACATCTGTCACCTTGTTGCCTACTAAAGACATTGCATGTGGTGATATTCTGAATATCAGTGCCAGTATACAGTTGAGTACTGCTTCACTGCTGCTGAGCAGCACCTCTTGCCATGTGTAAACTACGCCTCAGACCCTGGATGGGTCTCCTAGTCCATACTGACACCTCCCCCAGTCACAATTTGCATAACAAGTGCTGTAAATATAATTTTAAAAATTATGTATAATACAAATGACACATGGGTGAAGAGTGCAGCAATTTCATGTTTCGACATAGGTATACATTGTGAAACCATTACTACCATCAAGATAATGAAAGCTTGCATCCCCCAGGAGTATATCTGTCTATGAGAAAACCACCCCAAGTTTTTGGAAAGTAGGTACATCACTGAAACCCAATCACCTTAACAGGCAGATTTTGAAGGGCTGAGGAACTTGCTTTCCTAACTTGCATAATGTTCAGCAATAACAGAATGGAAAGACAAACAGGATTCAAGAGATAGTTGACTTTCAATTGGAACGTACATGACACTGATGACATTTTGAACAAGAGATAATAAATGGTTAGTAATAATAAAATATATAAGAAGATCCAAGTGAATCATAAAACCTTCTAGAAATAATAAATTAAAAATAATAAATTGTTCTAATTAGTACTTAAATTGAAGCTTTCAGATGGCCATAAAAATCAAATGAGAAAAGTATCTTGAAGCACAGAATAGAATTGCTGAGTTGGAGATTATGATGAAAAGATAACAGAATTAGTGGATAAACACTGCAGACCCATATTGTGAGTGATATTTAGTCCCAAAGGCGGGGGGGGGGGGAGGATACAAGGAAGAGGAGGTAATGACATCATAAGTAACAAAAAATAATTTCCCATGACAAAAATCTGATCTTCATGCAGGATTGGTCAGAAAATATGCATACCATTGAAAATCTTGAATTCTAAGGTTAAAGAGAAAATCTTACTAACCACCAGAAAGAAAAAGTTACCTGCAAGGAAAAAAAAAAAAAAATCAGACTGGGATTGGGCATGTCAGTAGTGCGATGGAAAGTGAAAGTCAGGGAGAGGGACTCTGTGGAGAAAAGAATAAAAAAAATCAGTCATTCTATAGCTCCCCATAATTTAGCTGATAAATGAGAAAAAAGCAGAGTGATTTTCATACTCTAAAAAAAATCCAGTGACATTTTACATCCTACCTTAACTGAGGAATATATTCGAGATAGGACTGAAACCGCATAAATATTCCAGGATGGAAACTTAAAGAAGGAAATGCACAAATAGTGACAGTAAAAAGACCTCATGATAAATCTGATTGGAAGATGATAGACCGGGAATGTATATTTTAAATTCTAAATAAGAAGTCTCAGGGATGAAGTGCTATAGTACAGGAAAAATTCTATTACTGATCCAGACCAGGAATCAGCAAACTAATCCTGCTCACTTCCTATTTTTATAAGTAACCTTTTATTGAAAGGAAGTCATGTCCCTTCATTTATGTAATGTCTATGGCTGCTTTCACACATACGACAACAGATGAGCATAGTGCTGACAGGAACAGTATGCCCCCAAACCAGAAATATTTTCTATTTAGTCCTTTACCCCCCCCCAAAAAAAAGAAAAGAAAAAAAGAAAAAAAAATTGCGAATTACAGTCTAGGCCTAAAAATAAGAAATTTTCTATACCTTTGAGTCAGAGGATGATATGTAAAGTAACTTCAGTATTTCATTGGTAGAAAGGGGAAGTAGAGGAGTACAAGGATTCCAAATACAATGGCCATATTTTAAATGGCCTCATTCTAAAGAAGACAAAGAATAGTGCAGAGGAGGAAACAGTGCACTTTATAATAGTAGTATTTTGTTTTCAGATAGTCATAGAAAATTATGTGTCAATACTGAAAGGGAAGAAAAGTGATTTTCTTCTACCCTCTGAGTCTTGGCTGAGACCCTATGTAATAAAGTAATAATTACAGAGAGAGAAAAATTATAATTTTATAATTATTAATTAAAATTTATAATCATTAATAAGAGAAAAACAAACAAGTTAGTTAACAAGCACTCCACATGTATACATGGGATACCTGAGATGCCTTAGAATCCAGACTTAAATACCACTTAAGAACAAGGGAGAGGAGATAGGAAAAGGGAGACATGTAGGCTTTTTGGGGGAGAGTAAGTGTTTTTTAGGAAAGATGGATGGGCCTTTAGTAGAATAGGTAGAAGACATGATAATTTGTGGCAAAGGTTTTCTGGTTGTGGTATAAACTTCTAGCTTGTTTTCCTGTGAGGAGTCACTCTTTCCTGGTTAATGAAACTCCTAGTGGTATTTGTGACAACTGAGTTCCATTTGTGGGAACTGTCTTTAGGCACATAGAAGGAATTCAGAGAAAGGATTCCATTTCATTTTGTTTGTTTGTTTGTTTGTTTTTCCCCAAGTACCTACAGCTCAAAATAATCAATATATGAAAGGGACATATTTTATGGTAGGACATTCTGCTACTTTTCAACACAGAGAAAGGTAACATTAGTGCTGTGGAAAATAGGTAGATATTACACATTATTTGTGGAGCATAAGGAATAACATGGAGGGCATTAGGAGAAGGAAAGGAAAAGTGATTGGTGGAAATTGGAGGGGGAGATGAACCATGAGAGACTGTGGACTCTGAGAAACAAACTGAGGGTTTTGGAGGGGAAGGGAGTGGGAGGATGAGTGAGCCTGGTGGTGGGAATTAAGGAAGACACGTATTGCATGGAGCACTGGGTGTGGTGCATAAACAATGAATCTTGGAACACTGAAAAAATAAAATAAAATTAAACAAACAAACAAAACAAACAAATAGAAAACTCCTAATGAATAAAAAATTGAAGAAACCAAAAATAAATGCAAAGGTAAATAAGGAGAATACATAAGAAACACAGGTACTTCAAATGTTAACTATAACAATTTTTATAAAAAGTTTGGGCACCATTCCATGCTCTTGGATCAGAAGAACAAACATTGTTAAAATGTCTGTACTGCCTAGAGCAATCTATACTTTTAATGCCATTCCGATAAAAATTCCACCGGTATTTTTCAAAGAGCTGGAGAAAATAATCCTAAAATTTGTATGGAATCAGAAGAGACCCTGAATCGCTAACGAAATGTTGAAATACAAAAATAAAACTGGCAGCATCATGTTACCTGATTTCAAGCTTTACTACAAAGCTGTGATCATCAAGACAGCATGGTACTGGCATAAAAACAGACACATAGACCAGTGGAACAGAGTAGAGAGCCCAGATATGGACCCTCAACTGTATGGTCTAATAATCTTCGACAAAGGAGGAAAAAATATACAGTGGAAAAAAGACAGTCTCTTCAATAAATGGTGCTGGGAAAATTGGACAGCTATATGTAGAAGAATGAAACTCGACCATTCTCTTACACCGTACACAAAGATAAACTCGAAATGGATAAAAGACCTCAACGTGATACAGGAATCCATCAGAATCCTAGAGGAGAACAAAGGCAGAAACCTCTTCGAGATCAGCCACAGCAACTTCTTTCAAGATATGTCTCCAAAGGCAAAGGAAACAAAAGCAAAAATGAACTTTTGGGGCTTCATCAAGATCAAAAGCTTCTGCACAGCAAAGGAAACAGTCAACAAAACAAAGAGGCAACCCACGGAATGGGAGAAGATATTTGCAAATGACAGTACAGACAAAGGTTGATATCCAGGATTTATAAAGAACTTCTCAAGCTCAACACACACAAAACAGATAATCATGTCAAAAAATGGGCAGAAGACATGAACAGACACTTCTCCAATGAAGACATACAAATGGCTATCGGACACATAAAAAATGTTCATCATCACTAGCCATCAGGGAGATTCAGATTAAAACCACATTGAGATACCACCTTACACCAGTTAGAATGGCCAAAATTAGCAAGACAGGAAGCAACGTGTGTTGGAGAGGATGTGGAGAAAGGGGAACCCTCTTACACTGTTGGTGGGAATGCAAGTTGGTTCAGCCACTTTGGAGAACAGTGTGGAGATTCCTTAAGAAATTAAAAATAGAGCTTCCCTATGACCCTGCCATTGCACTACCGGGTATTTACCCCAAAGATACAGATGTAGTGAAAAGAAGAGCCATCTGTACCCCAATGTTTATAGCAGCAATGGCCATGGCCACCAAACTGTGGAAAGAACCAAAATGCTCTTCAACGGACGAATGGATAAGGAAGATGTGGTCCATATACACTATGGAGTATTATGCCTCTATCAGAAAGGATGAATACCCAACTTTTGTAGCAACATGGACGGGACTGGAAGAGATTATGCTGAGTGAAATAAGTCAAGCAGAGAGTCAATTATTATATGGTTTCACTTATTTGCGGAGCATAACAAATAACACGGAGGACATAGGGAGATGGAGAGGAGAAGGGAGTTGATGGAAGTTGGAGGGGGAGATGAACCATGAGAGACTATGGACTCTGAAAAACAACCTGAGGGTTTTGAAGGGGCAGGGGGTGGGAGGTTGGAGGAGTCAGATGGTGGGTATTATGGAGGGCACGCATTGCATGGAGTACTGGGTGTGGTGCAAAAACAATGAATTCTGTTACGCTGAGAAGAAAAAAAAAAAAAAAAAAAAAAAAAGTTCGGGCACCTGAGTGGCTCAGTGGGTTAAAGCCTCTGCCTTTGGCTCAGGTCATGATCCCAGCCCATCGAGCCCTGCTTTGGGCTCTCTGCTCAGTGGGGAGCCTGCTTCCAGCCCCCTCTCTCTGCCTGCCTCTCTGCCTGCTTGTGATCTCTGTCTGTCAAATAAATGAATAAAATTAAAAAAACATGTTGAAGTAAACAAGATCACCTTCTAAAAGATATCCTCTGACTACATTAAAAAGAAAAGACTACCACTATGCTATTGATAAGAAAATTTAACCAAATTGACAAATTAAGGCTGAAAAATAGAAATGACAAGTGAAAAACGGGCAAAGGAAAACGAAAGGCAAAGTTGTAGAAACAAATTTATCCCCAACACAGTAAAAGGTTATCCCATACTTACATAATATTTCTTAGTGTGAGATCAGTGCTCCTTGTTGGTCTTTGATTCCAGCAAAGAGAAGAGGAAAGAGGTTGGTGGAGTGTTCCTAGACACTTTTAGGGACTCTGAGAGAAGGTGGGATGCATTTTATGTGGTCACACTCATCGCACAAAGAAGAGACACAGTGGAGAAGATTTTGTAACCCAACAACACCTCTCCTACTTTAGGGAGAGTATGACATTCTCATGCCTGTATAAAAACCTTTATGGACTGGACATTTGGAGATCGGCACCTAGTTCTGTTGCCAAGATGTATAGAGAGCAGACTAGTTGCCATAAATCTGGATTAGCCAGGAGCATTCCTAAAACTAACATGGGGCTAAATCATGTAATGACTCTGGGGTCATGGTAAGACTTCTGGTTCTACTTTAAGTGAGATGAGTAGCTACGATATGGTTTTGGCAGATACGTACATATTACCATGTGATGTTTTAAAACAATCACTTTGGTTGCTTTGTGGGAGAGCTTACTGTAGGGAGAAGTGCAAAAGGGAAGGCAAATGAGAAAGCTTTAGAAGTAATGTAGACAAGGGATGTTGTTGGTTTGAACCGTAGTACTAGCAGTGAGAATAATGAGAATTGGCAGTATCTGGATATATTTTGGGCTATAGCCAACCATAATTGGCATATTGGCATAAAAGAAAGAGTAAAGTCAAAGATGTCAGTCAGGGCAGATGACAGGTAATGAAAACCTAACAGAAGAAAAAAAAATACAAGTGGTTTTTCAACATTTATGTTCGGAAGACTGTTAGACATATTAAAGCCATGGGAGAAGTGATGAAGGAAAATGATAAACCAATGATGTGTTTAGTAGCATCTCTTAAAAATAGAACTGAGGTTTTAAAAAACAGGTGATCTGTCATATTTATTATACAGCATCCATAAATTATATTTAATGCTAATTAAATGTCATCTAGTCTTTAACTATTTTATTGATTTGCTGTTTAATAAATGCATATGCCTCCTAGATAGTGTTCACAAAGGATAAAATCTTGTTGTATGACTGCAATCTTTGGATTTATAGGAGAAATTATGGAAATAAATGTGTTTCTCCAAGTGACTTCTATATTGGGAATGATAATGTAATGGCAGATTTATTTGAGGATTTTATATGTAAATTTTCAAAATGCCTTATCAAATGTGGATTTGAATCTCAACACCTAAGCAGATTACATTCTCACATCTTTCCAAGCGAGCATTTAGATTCATTTCAGAAAACTGTTTTTGCTGGAGCTCTGGGCCCAAATCAAAAATCCCTGGCTTAGACCACTGTCCCCGAAACAGCATAGCCTAACGTTTGCTTAAGCAGTATAATTATAGATACCTAACATTCATTTATTTATTATGTACAAACCTTTTTTGATTTAAGCATTGTGCTTGTTTATTGGGCACAAAAGCCTTAATGCATACGTCTGACCCTTAAGAAGTTCAGAGTCTACCTATCAGAGAAAGGAACAATTATGTTTCAAAGAAAAAAAAAATAGTCCATATGATATTTTTAAAGTTTGTTATGCTTGTTCAAAACTCCAGCCCAGTATGTAACAGCTATATGTATTTTGAAGGAAAAATCTTTAGGTTAATATTTTTTATTATTACAATTTTAAATTACAATCTAAAATGTCTATGTTCTGTATGTACACTCAATTTTCGCTATATTTGTATGCAATATATACAAATTTGGAGAAGAGAAAAATTGGCAAATACTGGTTTTTGGAAGGTGACCAATAAATAACATTTAATTTCCTTGTGCTTTAAATTGTTAAAAGTATATTTTCATCATGTAAACTACTTGTACTTAGTTTAGACTAAGTTTAGTTTAGACTTAGTTTAAGACATTTTCTTTGTCTTGGTACATACAAAGTCAGGCAAAGTCCACAGGTACATACAATCACCGCAAAAATATGCTTTATGTCCTAGACCTAAGACATTTTTAGCATCTTTGATTCTGCTAGCAGAATGTGAGATTTAAAATATACATATTATTATGATGCATAATGCACAGTCTTTTACAATTTCTTCATAAGATCAATAACTTTGTGTCCTATTTAATATATATCATAAGGATATGGAGATACTACTGTTTAATTCTCTTAATAAAAATAAATTTCAGGGTTTGAATATAATGACACAAAAGATCAAAAGTGACAAGAGCTCCACAGAAATATCTTTGATAACAAATGTGGTGGAAAACACAGGATTTTTGGTTAAGGTTGCATTGTATGTTAGATATCATGGCAAACACAAAATCACTCAGATATACAGCCATTGCAAGAGAAACTTCTAGCTTAATTTTTTAATTTCCTTTCAGCAGATGCATGAATTTGCACTGAAAATCAAATACTGATGAGATGAGTGACATCATTTAATATTATTTTATTTTTATTTAATTAAAGTGACAAATATCCTGGTTTGTACTTCCTTTCTTAGCATAATTTTAATAATCCTCACTTTTATTCTCAAACTTGGCCTGGAATAAAGAAGAAAATACATTCTCACCTATACACTATATATTATTTGGCAAAAACAAACAAACAAACAAACAAACACAAACAAACAAACAAACAAACAAAAAGCCATAAAGGAGACATTGTTCTTGCTTTTTTTCAGTTTCTGTGAATCCGGTGAAGATTCTTTAGGGTACCAATGCTAAATATTTCATTTACTGAATCAATTTCAAATAATCAGTGGTAGATACCTGGGGGAAAAGTGCCAAAAGGATTCTTCTTTCTTAAGACACCCATGTAGGTGGTATGAATTAAATATTCTTAGATCTAGGCTATTAAAATAAAAACACTTCAGTTCCTGGTTAATAATAATAATAGTTTGGGGTGCCTGGATGCTGCCGTCTGTTAAGTGTCAAGCTCTTCGTTTTGGCTCAGGTTGTGATCTCAGGGTGATGAGATGGAGCCCCATGTGGGACTCTCTGCTCAGCATGGAGTTTTCTTAAGATTCTCTCCCTCTCCCACTGCCCCTCCCACTCATGCTCTCTCCCTCCCTCTCTCTCTAAATAAACAGATAAAGCTTTAATAAAAATAGTTTCCTATGATGAAGGTACTATGTTTTTGAGATTATTTTAATACATTTTATAAATGACAACAGGGTGGAAATTGAAACTCATTTAGCTTCAGTATAACCAAAAGCAATACAGTTATTGAATGGTAACAGTAGGATTTGAACCCAGAAATCTGACTCTAGAGGTTGTGTTATTAGTCACTATAATATAAAATGCCAAGTATCTTTACAAATTAGTCTTGTGTAGAACTCGTGGTAGAGTAAATAATAAGCCTCTAAATATGTCCACATCCTAATCCCCAGACCCTGTAATTTATTTCACCTTACATGGATAAAAAGACATTGATGTGGTGGTTAATAATTCAGTTAAGGATCTTGAGATTGGAAGATTCTCAATTACATGGGTTGGCCTAATGTATCACAAGAGTCCTTACAGAAGGGAAACAAGAAAGCCAGAGAAAGAAATGGAAATGTCACAACAGAACCTAAGTTAACAGAAAAAGAGAGAAAGAGGGAGAGAGAATCAGAAATTAATAACAAAATTGTGGTGTTAATTTTGTAGTGAAAAAACTCACACTAATATTCTTTCACTACCTTTCTGAAAACATTTTGGGAATTAGTAAATTTTCTTTCATGAGAATATTTTTTTCAAATAAAATTATTTTTTTTTAAATGGAGAACTACTTTTATTAGTTTCTTTACTCAGGAAAAAAAAAATAAAGAAAGGGAGGCAAGCAATAAGAGACTCTTAATGATAGAGAGCAAACTAAGGGTTGGCGGAGAGGAGGTGGGCAGGGGGATGGGTTAAATGGGTGATATATATTAAGGAAGGCACTTGTGATGAGCACTGGGAGTTGTATATAAGTGATGAATCACTAAATTCTACTCCTGAACCTAATATTACACTGTATGTTAACCAACTAGAATTTAAATAAAAACTTGAATCCAAAAGTAAAAACAAAGGGTATAAAGGACTCCAAGTCTCCTCCTTGCCTCAGGTTGGTGGAGGGATGCCATGTCTAATCACACACAAGCAGAAGTCTAGGGTTTTATTCTCTGGAGAGGTCTCTGAACTTCAGGACACCAGGCTCATACCATAATGCAAACCCAAATCTTAACACTACCCCTAATCCTTAATGTAACCAAAACTCTATGAAGAAGGTCTCTGAACTGCAGTATACAAGGTGCATTCCTTCACACTGGCCCTAATCCTCACCCTCACACTTCCCCTAACCCTAACCCAAGCCCTAACCCTAGATGTGGGATTGGGGGGGAAGGTAGATGCAGTATAGATATTTATATGTACAATGGAATATTACTCAGCCACAAAAAGTAGGAAATCTTGGCATTTGCAACAACCTAGAAGGAGCTACAGACTATGATGCTAAGTGAAAGAAGCCATTCAGGAAAACACAAATACGGGATGATTCCTCTCACATGTGGAGTTTAAAAAGCAATACATGAGTAAAGAGATTAAAGAGAGAGAGAGAGAGGAAAACCGTAATTCCCTTAACTACAGAGAACAAATGGATCGTTACTAGAGAGGAAGAGGGTGGTGAGTGGGTTAATTAGGTGGTGGGAATTGAGGAGTGCACCTATGTGTTGAGCACCTGATGTAAGGAAGCATTGAATCACTATATTGTGCAAATGAAATCATATTACACTGTCTGATAACTGAAATAAAAGTAAAACCTTAAAAAAGATCTGCTAATTATAACTAAGGGTGTACTTATTATGGAGGAGTGTGATGAGATAATATTTCACCAGACTAAAGACTTCAGCATTCTTGTGGTCATGATACTCTGGCTCTTTTAACAATATTCTGCCCTTTCCCACTTGGTGGTCTCACAGTTAATAAACAAACTGCAAATGTATCTTCTTTCCTCAACTTCTAAAGTGAGATCATCAAATGGATTTTAGAAATTCATTTACATACAGCTTTAAAATGTACATTGCCCCCTAAAATACATTTCTACAAAATAGTTACAGATAACCATGAAGATTCAGCTGATAAATACAGCTGACAAATACAGGAACTTATCTCAGGAGGTATTGCTAAATAATATTACCACAATAGATATTAATTTTAAAAATCATATGTCATCCTGATTGGAAATAAAAATGTGCATGTTATCTGTATATGTATACACATATCTAAATATATAATATGAATACATATATTTATATATGCATATATACATATGTGTATATTCATATGTATGTACGTGTGCATAAATATGTCTATCTACATACGTATGTACTCATAAAAATATTAAGGATGACTATTTAATATTCATACTACTTGTCTCTGTTGTCTAAATATTTTTTTAAAATATGGGTTATCTATAAAAATTAGTTACTTCATTTAAAATCTCTCAAACTGGATAGAATCTGTGTTTAGGATTTTTAGTACAGAGGCGACGTAGCTATTGAAAATTTTCTTGGTAATTTTTAGGTTGTAAATTTTTCTTAATGTGCACTTCTGATGTAGTCCTCACAGTGACCTCTATGGGAGGCCTTATTAATATCATGGAGGGATCTGCTGTTTGCCTCCAAGTTCCACATACTCACAGAGCAGCAGGTCTGCAATCCTTCTCTGGATCCTACACATCTGGTGTCATATTCTGCAACTTTTCTCTAAATCACACTTCAGCAAGCAGTTAAAGAAATGTGAACGTACTTCGTTTAGAATTGGAAAAATGTGATAGCTAATGATATTACCCAAAGAATTGAGAATATTTGGCACAGGGACTATCTGTAGGATCACTGACTTAAAATGATGATAGTATTTTGGAAAGCATTTAAAGTGCAGAGTTTATCATAACTGAATCAGGAGGGAATTAAATGTCCTGACTTTCATGGAAAGGTGGTAACAGGAAACTGTGCATTTTGGATTTTGTTGTATATTTTGAAGAGCAAACATTTAATAAGAGGGCACAGTTCCTGTGGCCAATGAAAATTATTAAGAAGAGCAGTGCAGGAATAGAGAACAGGTTAATAGCCTGAAGACTTGGAAAGAAAGCAAAAAATGAATATATAAAGGCCTTTCAAAGTTTAGTTAGATTCAAGTTATTAATGATGGCTTTCACAGTGGCACTGGTGAAGAGTGCAGAAGTTGCTAATCAAGCAGGAAATGCCAAAGATGAAGCTTAAAGTGGTTTTAAGGGGATGGTCCTCAAGAAGACCCCACCTTAATCCCCTGGAACCTGGGAATGGGTTACATTCTATCTCAAATGAGACTTTGTCAACGTATTTAATATACATATAAAGTAAATGTAAATATAAAAATAAAAATAAAATATACAATAAAATAAAATTTAAAAATAGGGTGCTTGTTCTCGGTTATCCAGGTGGGCCCAATCTAATCAGATGCCCAGAAAACTTTCTTCAGCTGGGGGCAGAAGAAATACAGCAAAAGTGGAATTCGGAAAGATTTCAAGCATAGAAGACCACATGCAATGACAGGAAACGCATCCAGAAGCAGAGAGTATAATCCCCTGGCTGAGAGACAACAAGATAATGGAGATCTTAGTAATATTTCTTCAAGAAAGTGGGTTTTGCCAAAAATCTTGGTTTTGCCAAGAATCTGAGTCAATGCAATCAGATTCTTTCCAGAGTCTCCTAATAAGAGCCCAGTGGGCAGACAGTGACACTTTGTTTCAGTTTTCATCTTTTACAACTTTGAGGGGAGAAGCCAACAGAACCAATGAGCCAAAGAGAACTTGTGAGTTACAGAACTGTGGGGTAATAAATTTGTGCCAATTTGTTAATAGCAGCAATAGGAAACTATATAGTATAATTTGATAGAAAGGATAGGGTCCTTATCACAATGGAACAACATGTTAAAACTTGAGAAGGATGCTGTAGGTGGGACAGTTTTCATGGGTGGGCCCATGTGAGCATGGGTGTACAAATAAGATGCAATTAAGTGATCACCACAGAGGAGTTTAATTGGAATACTTCAAAAGGAATAATAAAGGGAGTAAAATGAATGATGCACAAAAGTTTGGGTAATGACAAAATTATGAAGATCATTAAAGATTCCTTTGATGAGTAGCAGTCCTGAAAGATGGGATGCTGTGTCAATTGGACATCAAAAAAACCAGAAGGCTTTATATGAATAAATGTCTTTCATAATTTTTTTAAAATTTCAGATGCTGCAAGACCACAATGGATTACCAGGAGTAAATCAGAACTGCTATTCTTCAGCTAGAAATGACAAGTATGTGCTTGCATAATGCCAAAATGTGAAAATGACATCTTGAAAGGGGAAAAGATAAAAAAAATCAGTAAGACATCTTTGTACTTCAATTTTCAGAAAGCACTACTCTGAAAACTATAGTATTTTTTACCTCTTAACAACATTTAGAATTCAATAAGTATTTGTATTCTCTCTATAAATCAATTGCATTTTAGCTGTTATTATAGATAAGCCTATATTAGTCAACCAACTTGTTAATTTCGTATTATTTCATAAGTTCATCCTGAACTTTACAGACCCTAAATAGAGCTTATCTCCCTTCCAGTTTCATCCTTCCCATTACTCTGGTCAGAAATTATGGACTTATCTTTGACTCCTTTTTATTTCTCATTTACTCCATTTTATTTCTCATTTACCACATCCCATCTGTCATTATTTGTTGGATTTATGTGCAAAATATGTACAGATAATAACCAGTTATCCATGTCTCCATTGATACCATCCTGCCATGCCACCATCATTTCTTATCTGGATCTCTAAGGTTGCCTTCCAAATACTCTCTCTGCTTCTCTCCTCACCCTGGTATAGCCTTTTCTTAACACACAGTGTCCCTGAGAATGTGAAGTCAGATCAGGATATTTTTCTAATCGAAACCTACTCATGACTCTTACTCCTCTTATCTCTCAGTATAAAAGTCAATATCTACTAACTCAGCTGGTTCCAGTACATTCTTAGTCTTGATCTACCAGAGTCATCTCTTGCAATGTGCCCCAGTTATTCTGCCCTCCTGGCTGCAGCTGACATTTTCAGCTCTTTGTACCTGCTTTGCTCATTCTTTAGGATGAAAGCCTGTGGAAGGCAGCACAGCTCACTTTCTCATTCCTTTTGGACCTCTGCCAAATGTCACTTTCTCAGTGAGACCTTTAGTAGTTTTCTGGTAGAAACTAATGCCCCTCACCGCCATGTCTCAACCCTCCTCTAACCTTTCTGTTTTTTTCTGAGCATCACTTAATACCATCAAATATACCATATATTTATTATTTTGTATTTATTAGGTGACTGTCTCTCCTAACTAGATTGCTAGCTTCATGGTAGTGGGAATTTTGACTATTTAACTCACTTCCACATATACACCAACACTCACAAGAAATACAAAATAGGTATTATGTGTCTAGTAAAAGTAGAGTGAAGTAACTCTAAACTTTTACAGTAATATGGAATGAAACCTGTATAGCAGTAACAAGTGGAAAAATGAAGACAATGTACCCTATATTTTACCATTTGGGTAAAATAATATTTATGGGTAGAATATATAGTTTATTCAGGAGTAGTCTGGACACAGCAGAAAAAATGGTAATAAAGAGATACAGGGACTCTGGATGAGTGCTATGAGAGATCTTTTTTTATTATATTGTTAATGTATATTCCATCTGTTTGTATACAGAATACATACATATGTTGCACATATGCACATATAAGGGAAATATGTCATGTATTCCTAAATAAATATATTTCTCAGAATAAACTCTATATTAGTGTATTTAATATGACCAAAAAACTAGGTAAATTTGTGAATCTGCCAACCAACATTTATTTATTTATTTATTTATTTATTTATTTATTTATTTTTAAAGATTTTATTTTACTTATTTGACAGAGAAAGAAAGAAAACACAAGCAGGAGTAGTGGCAGGCAGAAGGAGAGGGAGACATAGGCTTCCTACTGAGCAGGGAGCCCAATGCGAGGCTCAATCCCAGGACCCTGGGATCATGACCTGAGCTTAAGGCATATGCTTAACTGACTGAGCCACTAATGAACCTCAATCAACATATATTTATTATCTATATCTTTAAAAGTCGAGGTAGTTGACTCAAGGAAATTATTAAGATGTAAATTATGTCTCTCTTTTAATAGTATATACAATCAAGTTGGAGAGACAAGATTTAATTTTTTGGAAAATTTAAGTAAATAACTCATGAATTCAAAATTTCATCCAGAAATAACTCTTATAAATAGCTTATGAATGGATATTTCTAGATTATATAGAATATAAAAATCTACTTTAGCATTCAAAGTATTCATAATCTAAATGGAAAATGAGAACATATTGCCATGTCCTTCCTCATAATCATGGAGGTTTTGTAAAATTGTTATCACATTGACCCAAATCACTTATGGCAAAGTATTAAAAGACTTTTATCAGTGACAATGGAGAAGCAGAGTTGAAGCAGAGCACACAGTGTCCTTGAGCTTCATACTTACTCCACTGAGAAGTGTTTGGGGCCCAGCAGACTTGTTGAAAAGAGCATTCTAGTATAAGATATCCTAGATATCCAAGATATTTAGTGTAGACTATCCCAAAATATAGTAGAGAAGATTTTATCTTTTTTTTTTTTTTTAAGAGATATGACTAGAGAACTCAGGCCTAGAAAACAAATTCACAGCTCAGCAGAAGAGATTCATATCAATCTTGCTGATATTGGCCAGACTTCTGGTTGTTAATCTAAAAAGTAGTTCAGTGCAGGTAAACAGCTCTATGCCAGACAATGTGGGATGGGAAGGGGAATGTGCAGAGCCATTCATCCCAAGGACTATCTCTTCTACTCTCCTCTGTGGCCAGCTCTTAAGTTCTTATTAAATGTAAGCTAAGTACAATCTGAGAATTAACGATGAGTACATGCACTCATTCAGTCCAGACACTTTCCTTTAAATATGCACCAGTTTTAAACCATAGTCACTTGGACTTTAACAGGAGCTTCAACATCTGCTGACAGGACCAAAGGAGATAATGCAGGATCTGATGGATTGCAAACGTATTATAAAATCTATCGTACCTAAGGCTGAGATTGGAATACCTGGGGTCCTTTGAGCTGCTCCTCCAGAGATTGCATCGAGAGCTCAATTTAGGCTAAGGTATTGACTCAAAAGTAGTATAAATATTTGGACACTTCAAATACTCTTTCCTGGAAAGCCATAAAGAGTCCAGGGCTAATACAATCTGGACAAAGAATTAATGCTTGTCTGCTTAGCAATAAAGAACTAGACTGTCTGATCAGCAAGCATCTCACATAATGTCCCTTGAATCTCAGAATACACACTGGGGTTTGTAACTACCTACCAAGGGGGGAATGATTGCATTGTAAAAGCCTGTGTAAAAGCCTGTGTCACTGACAGCTCTAGGAGTGCCACAATGCTAGCAATGGAAAATAAAAGGAAATATCACTGAAGACTGCTTGTTTGTTTGTTTTTTAAGTTAGTATCAAAGAATTTATCTTTTTTTTTTTTTTTTTCAGAGGATTCAGCTCTTTCAGATCCAAAGGAGAAGTAGGGAAGGGCCTGCCATCTACATAAGAAAATAAATTCTGGAGGCATGAAGCATTGCCCACAGTTTAACTCAATACTAGATCTGTGTCTACCTAAGGTTGATGCTTCCTTTGATGGGGATGCAGGTTGGGTGCTATTTGAGAGTCTAATCAAGTATGCATGTATCTGGCAGCTCTCATTGAGGAGAATACCATCAGGGCATTATGAAGAAGTCCTGGTTTATTCCCAGATCTTATGGAGAATTACAGATTCTGTTAGGAGCTAAGATAAAAAAGTTAGACTATTAGGAATTAAAGGTAGGCATGAAAAAGGAACAAAAGGGAAAGTTCACTGTATCTTCTAACTACTCTAATTCCATACCCCTGACACTAAGGAACTTAGATAAGGCAGAGTGGGAAGGATTGTGTGTAACTTACACATAGCTGAAAACTGTTGTGATACAACCCCTTTTCATAAATGCTGGCATGGGTAACAAATAGGACAGGTTTATAGTTCTTTGTAATAATTCCATTACTGTAATGATTTTGAGTACAAATTCACCAACCTCTAGTAGAAATGGTGAGTGCATATGCTAATTCACTCCAGATAATTTGCTTTAAATGGAGTTGCTCTCTGTGTGAGAGTACAGTTTAGTTATTTAGCTGGTAGATAGGTAGATAAATAGAGACATAGGTTGAGATAGATAGATAGAGAGATAGAAATAGATAGATAGATAGATAAAGAAATGCAGTGAGAATGAGAGCATGTGAAGGAGAGAGTCTAAGTTATATGTAGCCTGTATCACTATATATTCAATCATCACTATTTTGGTGTCACAGTGGTCTCATCAAAGAGTTAAAGCCATTATTAGTGATGATCCACATGTATATATCAATATGTATTTCTGTATTTCTGTAATTCTCAAGATGGCATGTTTCACATCCAAGAGCTGGATCTAAATTTTCACCCATCATGAAGAGTAACCGGTATTACGTACAATTATACACACACACACACACACACACATATATAAATATATAAATATAACTTTATTTTATTATAAAAATATAATATATATTTATTTATATAATATATAAATATATGTGTGTGTGTGTGTGGTGTGTATGTGTGTGTGTATGTGTTACTATGATGGCAAATTGCTCTAGCATTCCCTTGGATAGGTGACAAGTTTCATTGCCAAGGTCCTTTTTTTGTACCAGTGGCATAGGTAATGAGGTGAGCAGCACTGTTTCTGTGACCCATGAGTGTGTTGCCACCTCTTCTTGAAATTGACCAAGGCGTTAGAAACCTGGGTTGACCCCTTGTAGGATGTGCCAGTTCCACTCACAGTAGAGGACTCTGGCACATGAGAGCTCTGAATTTCCTCTTTATTCAAGGCCCGACCACCTTTAATCACTGAAGTGTGAGCAATTTCCTCAGTGGGAGTCATCATCATAATATCTTCAATGCAAAAGAAGATTTCAACACCTACCAGTAGATCATTTTGTGTTAAAACATGTCTGCCCACTGATGAAATACTGTAGAATAACCCAAATAGCTTTGTGAAAGGAGTGTACAGATAGATTGCAGGCCTGGCTACGTGGAAGCTAATTGATCCTGATCTTTTTCTGGAAGAACACACACAAAAAAAGTGCTGGCAAAGTCCAAGGCTTCATACCAGGTTCCATAATGGCAGCAGTCTGTTCAGTCACAGTTATGACATCAGTCCTTGCCTGTGAAGCAGCGGAGATTTCACGGTTTCATCTTTGTTTTTCCACAGAGGAGATCCAAGCATCAGTGATGTTCACTGGAATGAAATAGCTTCACATGGGACTGCTGCCTTTATTAAATCTTTTGTGAGAAGACTAAGTACTTTCTCTTCTCTTATTTCAGCTATATGATCTTGAGAAGCTCTTTAAGAATAGCAGGTACCAGGTAACGCACTACAGATATAGTTACTAAATGTCGGCAGGAGTTCACGGAATGTGTTCAGACAGCAGGTCTGTGTGCTTGTACTAGGCTCATATACCAAGTGTTCATACCAAATATCAAATGTTCATATCAAATACAGCATTTATTAAATGGCCATCATCACAATCCTATTAAAAAAAAAATCCAGGATTCCCCAAATAATTACAGCCAGCATCACTGAACCAAAAGTAATGTCTTTTCATAATGTTCAGAGGGAGATTTATCAAGGTACCACAGGAATAATAGAACCTGAGCTTCCTTTAGAAGTAGGCCCATCCAGAAGTGTCTGGCAAACATCCAACCCCTGTTTTTGTTTGTTTGTTTGTTTCTGGTGTACATATGTTGAAGAATGCAGTCAACGTTCGAGCTCCAGGTAACAGGAAAATAGGCTTTGTCCCTAGTCTTCATTTTACTACAGTGGATTCACTGCTGGGTATGAGAATGCCCAGCATAGAGGCCTGTGGGGCTTTGGAAGGGATATCCCAGGTTGCAGCTCAAGGGTGTCCATTGTCCTGTCATACCAGAGGTTTCTCTTTCTCTTCTCAGAATTTAGAATTTTTTCCACAATGATAAGAAGCCAGCTATGAGTAAATGTTACACTATTTGACTGCCCTCTGTATTAGGTTTCTATTGATGTCCTAATAAACAACTACCAGCCTAGAGGCTCAGAACAATATTCATTCAGCATCTCACAAATTTTGTGAATCAGAAGTCCACAGACAAAGCACCCAGTTCCTCCACTCTGGGTCTTACAAGACTGGTATTAAGGTGTCAAGAGGGCCAGTTTCTTTTTTAGGGGTGTAGGGATGAATCTACTGCCAAATTAATTCAGATTTAGTCTCCCCCACTGTATATCTCCCCCCACCCCACCCCAGCCCTGGATGTCAGTGTGTGTCTCACCTCTGCTCCTAGTGGTGCTAACACTGTCATGATGAATCCATTCACTGCTTTAGGGTTGCTTTGGTTGGCCTACAACATCTCATTCAGCCAGGTCTGGGTATTTCCATTTAGCCCAATGACTTACCACAGCCCAAGGTGGTGATTGGATCCAATCCAAGTAGGATTAGGGAAGCCTAATTTAAAATCTTTCCCACTTTCCCATATATATATGACACTGAGATGATAGCATGGAACTCCTTTGATCTGGTGAGCATTCTGGTGAGAGGTACCAGCACCACGTCTTCTCATCAGGGTCTGGGTCCCAATTATATGGTCCCAAGGCCCTTCCTTCCCAGTTTTAGATCTGGCCAGGCAGATCCTTGTTTCCTACAGCCCCAGGCTTACCTGCAGCGACTTTGCTGCTCCTTTTTTCCTTTCAATTCTCTTGTATGTTTAGCCATTTACAAATATTGAACTATCTTTGTTTAGTAATTAGTGTGGTTTCTTGTCTTCTGACTTGACACCACTTGGCTTACAATGGGAGAGTAAGGCTGTGCTGCTATTGCCTGAGGTCTTGCTTTCTACACACAGGGTCCCAGTTGTGAAGCAGTGACAGGGAGAGCCTGGCCAGCTACCCAAGCTTTGTCTTTCCTCACTCACAACTGCTTGACCACTTGCCTCAGGAAAATAAATTTGTGTTTCAGTGGCTATTGTGATACCTTTGAAAATAAAGTTTTAACATATTCCACAAAAAAAAAAAAAAATATGTTTCATGAGTAATTTGTTTTCTTCATTATGGTATCTTTTCCATGATGAATAGATAAAATGCCAAATGACAATTTTATACTTCAATGAAATGTGATCGTTATCTACATTATTTACTTATTTTAAGTGTTTTAGATGTGCAGTTGCTTGCTAGTACTTTTATGTTTTAAAAATGTTGAGATATAAAAAATAAAGGGGCCAAATATTTAAAAAGAAAAAACACAGCAAGGTTTTTTTTATTTTTTTCCCAGTAATATACAAATTTACATGCAAAAGTTGCATTTATTGATAGTGAGTTACTTTGCCAAATCTTTTATTCCACTAAGTAAATGGTTTGCTATTATAGAAAGTAATTTATCTGTTAAAATGCCACTTACTGACATCGAGTATTTCTAGAATAATCGTACAAGTAGTTTTGGATAAAAGCACTTCCAAGTACAATTATTAATACTGAACATTTGTTCATTTGGAAAGGCATTTTATTTTAAAGCACTGTATGGAAGGCAAGTGTGCCTTTCAGCTATGATTAACCATGGTATAAATTACAAGTAATAAAGTTTAATTATGTCATATTTATGCAAAATAAGGTAATTGAACATACATATAAGATATTCACATTATGAGAAAGTCAAAGTCATTTAGAGCAATCTGAATTATTTTTTTTTGTTTCATGAGATGTTAGAAATAAGAATGGAAATTTAAATTGTTTCTTTAGCATGCAAGGCAGATATATAAATAACTGTTACGAGCTTGGATTAAATGCAAGTTTGAATTATTTGACTTAAAAGAAAATAAATACTATATACATATGCACACACAGACATGAAAATAAAATTTACCTTTTCTATTCAAATTATATCTCCTGTCATATTTTTAATTGCAAGCCTCAAGAAATCTCAGTCATACAGAACACGAATAAGGACAACTATAGCTTAACTTCTTACTGGTGGAGAAAAGAAACACATACACATACACACACAAACACACGCACACACACAAGTACACACCAGGAGTTTGTGTCAGCTTATACATCAGGGAACATAATCAGAGTGTGGCTCAAACTCTTCCTGCTGTTAGACAACAATTCCTATTTATTTTTTGAATTGATTGTTCACTCTGTTTTTGTTGATCTTCCAAGACTTTGGCTAGATTCTGGAGTTCTCGTGCCAATTAGGATACACAGCCAATTGAGGTATCATGGTTTGAAAATATTCCTTTAGAATTTATAATCATAGCTATAGAAACCTGGATTATAATTCTATTCTTCTGACATAAAAACTGATAATAATTTTTCTCCCCTTCCCCACCCCACAAAAATATGTGCTGATTTATACATTAATTTTGTGGAAGCCCTTTAAGACTTCCACAAGACTTAATTTAATCCTTAGAGCAAAGGAGAAATGGCAAGAAAAATACGAATCACATGTTCTCAGAATGTCTGCATATTTGCTTGCCTTCTCTTTGTTAGCATAAATTCAAGGAAAAGAAAAAAAAAACTATAAAATTTCAAATCTGTATTTACTGATTGAATTTATCTTTTTTTTCAATTTAAAAGATGAAATGTTTGATTCAAACATTTGCTTATTTAACAATCTGTTGGGTAGACCAAGAGTCTACCCAAGAATCTATCTTGGATTTTTTTTTTTTAAAGATTTTATTTATTTATTTGTCAGAGGGAGACAGAGAGTACAAGCAGGAGGAGAAGCAGGTAGAGGGAAGAGCAGGCTCCCTGCTGAGCAAGGAGCCTGATGCAGGATTTGATCCCAGGACCCTAGGACCATGACCTGAACCCAAGGCAGATGCTTAGCTGACTGAGCCATCCAGGCATCCTTCTATCTTGGAATTTTGATGAATTCTCTCTCCCTGGTATAGTATGAAAAGTGAATGTGCATAAATGCCTTTATTCCTGGAAAAAAAAATAAGTAAGAAGGACCTTGCTTTCAAAAATGTACTTTGGTAAAAGATCCCAGCAGAGCCTCCACCATATTCATAGCAATATTTTATTTTAAATTTTATTTATTTGAGAGAGAGAGTGAGAGAGTGCACAAGCAGGGGGAAGGGCAGAAGGAGAGGGACCAGCTGAGTCAGCGCTGAGCATGGAGCCTGAAGTGGGGCTCAATCTCAGGCTCTGAGATCATGACCTGAGTCATAATTGAGAGTCAGCCACTTAACCGACTGAGCCACCCAGGTGTTCCTGTTCCGAACAATACTGACACTCTGAAGTCATTGTTCCCCTGCTACATCACCGTAGGAAATCTATATTCAGTCTTCAACTCACAGTTTGGAATCCATTATTCTATCTCTGATTCATTTCTCATTTCCTGAACCCAGTATCTGCTCCTTTAGATTCACACTCAACAATACCTTTCCTCAACTTGATTTTTTTTTTCTTTGAATGTCTCTCAGCTCTTATTTTATCAGTCCAAATCAAACACTGCAACACTCCTCAATTTCAGCTCTGGGTCTGGATCTCGGGCCTCTGAACTGTTGGGGAAATATAATTAAATACAAAGTCTTCTCCCACCCCAGAAAACCTTTCCACCAAGTAGGAAGAGAAAGAAAGTGGTTTTCTTGTTGGATAAGCATTCAACCAGAACATGATGTGCATCATAGGCAACACACTAAGAGATTGCAAAGACTGAAAGAAATCACACCCTTTTCTATAGCCAAGCAGATACAAATCTCCATACATGTTTTACTCAATATAAATAAGAGCCAGTCTAGAAGTCAGCAGACTTGACAGCACCCCTGGGGACACGGAGTGCATTTGTACTCTACCTGGTAAGAAGGGTCAATCTCTGTTAGCTAAGTAGCTTTCACCAGGGTAAGAACAGACTTTATGACAGAAGGTAGGTAGACCTGCAATTGGAGGAAAGTGCCCACTAAAGTTTGGCACCTTCCTTCCCACCTGCTTTGATTTCAAAGAGATCATCCCAGGTCCTACAGAGAACATTCTGGGTCTTAAAATTGAGGAAAGGCTGATTTTGCTTTTAAGGATTTACACATATTTCACAGAGCAAAACAAAACAAAACAAAAAATACACCTTACATTTTCAAATGTCTAAAGTAAATAAGAAAAGGGAAGTGAGGAAAGGGTCAGGGGTCTCTTCCTTTATTTCTATCCGGAAGATTTTATTTTTCCTATTCGTATTTACTGTTACGGTATCAGTATCATGGCCATGAGTGTCTTGTGGATATCTTACAAGAGCAAAGGCTGAATGATAGGACCTTCCAAGATTTTCTGGTTTGTGAGTATTCAGAGTAAGGACTCTATTTTCAATAAGTAACTAATAACTCTAATGGGAACATGGTCAGAGGGATGGAAATGCTCTTCCACATCTTACAGAATATCGTTTGAAGCTCCATTGTGACCATCTCTCTTGGAGGCTGGAAATTAGGAAAGTATAGCTTAGGAAATTTCCCTAAGGAAAATTTAATAATTCTCTCATCTTGCAAAAGAGAGGTGACAACTACATTATCTTACTGTAGGAATAAGATGAGTAGGGTGTTTTATTTTAAAATGAGTTGTTAATATGTAATTTTATATTGATTGGACTGATCTGTCCAGAGAAACAACAATTTATGTATTATTAAATTTTAAACCCCTAAGAGCCGTTTCTTGATCCAGGAATACCTTTCAACTACCCATTTCTCTGACTAGAGAGGGCTAATGGGACCAGTGAAAAAAGAGGCTCCTAATTAAGGGCTATTTAAAAACAAGCTTGATATTAAAGGAAAAAGTGTGGGGGTTGATAAAGAAAGGGGAAGAATATTATAATGTTTTTAGGGCTTGTTCGTTTATAAAAAGCACATAAATGGAGATCTGGCAATGGCCAAGAGAAAAACTTTGTTGTTCCAATCTCCTACTGTCCATAAGTCTCCTTTCTCCACACAATGGGGCATTTTTCTTGTGTCTATTTTAGTCCAAGTTCATGTCCACTTTAGGGCCTATACACATTATGTTCCTAGCAAGAAATATTCCCACTCGCCTCATTTAGGCCTTTCCTTAACTGTTGGTTCCTCACCAAGCCATTCCTACTAACTATTATAGCCTTTCCAGGGAACCTGGGTGGCTCAGTCAGTTGAGCATCTGACTCTTGATTTCAGCTCAGGTCATGATCTCAAGGTAGTGAGTTCAAGCACAGTGTTGGGCTCCCTGCTCAACAGTGAATCTGCTTGATAATCTTTCCCTCTGCTGCTCCCCCACCCTTCTCTAAAATAAATAAATAAATCTTTAAAAAGAAACAAAGTAGCCTTTCCACCATCCCATAACATTTCCTCCATTTTTCTCTGCAGCACTCATGATGTCCTCAATTATTTCATTTTTAGATTTGTTTTGTCTTCTCAATTAAAATACAAGTTGCCTGAAAGCAGAAACTTTGTATATCTTGTTCATACTGGATCTCGGAAATATTGCCCAGAACAGAACCTGGGGAATAAAAAAAAATACTCAAAACAATTTAGGATAGTATACAATATGAATCCTGAGAATGGAGAGGTAGAATTTGGAAGAGGGTCAAAATAGGTAAATTGAGTATTTTAATTGTTCCCACATGTAAAAACTGGCCCTTTAAAAGCATCTTTTAATATCTTTTGTATTAGAGTGTTTAATATAATTGAATTATGTAGGTGAGATAAGAATGGAAATGAAGCTATTCCACAACATCCATCTGCTCCTTGTTGCATCTGAAGGCAGCATGAAAATGTTTGTGACATCATTGGCTCCACCTTCTCTAACCCATTCATGATATCAATACTCCATCATACACGATCACGTAATGGGAGTCATCAGTTGGTAGACCTGAATGATCTGGGTTAGTTTTCAGTTTCCAAGTTATCTGTTAATGGCTTGATGTTCCTCTATTTTTTTGTTGTAAATATTTAGAACTATGTAATCTTTCCCTCAATATTTATCAGTACTAGTCTAGTGTCAGACAAGTCATAACAAACAAATGTCTAGTGTCAGACAAGTAATGAGCATTCACTAGGCATTTGTCACCAGATTGAAAGAATAAATGAATGAGTAAAATAAAAAAAATTGTCATGAAAAATTAAATTTAGAGTTTGTAAAAGTCCACAACAAAGACTGACATGATGCAGAAGGACATTAGACTCTGGAATGTGGAAATCTGAATTGGATTAATGCACCTGTGAATGGTTTGTCTACATTTCTAGTTTTTACTTACATGGAAACATATTGTATTGGGTCAATCTGTGAATCAGTCAACAAGCATTCAATGAGCATCTTCTGTGTACTGGGTACACAATAATACTCAAGGGAGACAGTATGGTATAGAGCCTCAATATGAAGATTAGCATTTTTGTCCAAGCTCCACTGATGGTGGTCTTTCTAGATATCTGTTCTTTGATAACACACACATAAGCATGCACAACTTACACTATAGTAGACCAACCAAATGTGCTTTAATCCAAAGCATTTTTACTCTATTTTTTTTTATTAAAAGATTTTATTTATTTATTTGACAGACAGAGATCACAAGTAGGCAGAGAGGCAGGCAGAGAGAGAGAGAGGAGGAAGCAGGCTCCCCGCAGAGCAGAGAGCCTGATGTGGGGCTTGATCCCAGGACCCTGGGATCATGACCTGAGCCGAAGGCAGAGGCTTTAACCCACTGAGCCACCCAGGCACCCCTTTACTCTATTTTTAATTAATTCAGAAACTTTGGTAAAAACAGAACACTGAAGCTGTCTTGCATTTTCTGAATTACACTTATCAATCAAATCTTTAATCCACATATTCTCAAATTTTGATTAAAAGAAATTATAACAAAGAATGAAGCAAAGTAAAATAATAAAGCAGATGAAAATAGGCCTGAAAATTATAATCATTTTTTCTGTGATTAGGTGTTTCAATTCCTAATAATGTTTCCTAGTAAAGATTTTAGAAGAAAAAGAATGTATTCTAATAATATAAAACATTCTTGATATAATTCAGGATCTGGAAGTTTATTTCTTGAGAACACATTTTTAGGTTAGAACAACAATCAAAACCACCTCAGCAACAATATGATGATCTTTGTCAATCCTCTAGCAGACTATATCATTGCTGTAGTGAGCACAATCTTGTGGGATAACTGATTAAAAAATCTAATTAATTAATAAAGCTGCAGGAGGGGCACCTGGGTGGCTTAGTGGGTTAAAGCCTCTGCTTTTGGCTCAGATCATGATCCCAGAGTCCTGGGATCGAGCCCTGCATCAGGCTCTCTGCTCAGCGGGGAGCCTGCTTCTACCTCTCTCTCTCTCTGCCTACATGTGATCTCTGCCTGTCAAATACAGAAATAAAATCCTAAAAAAAAAAAAAAAAAGAAAGCTGCAGGAGTTACTTCTTTACTATTTTTATGTTTTCTGTCACTCCTTAAATATATTTTGTAAACTGAGAGAGCTAGTTGAGATCAAAACATGGAATTCTCCTTTGGGGGCCGATAACATCATGACATGAATGTATTAAACTGACCCTAGCCAGGACAAATTCTAGCCTCAGCAATGAGAGGATAAATACACATCTGAATGATACATACCAGTGGCTGCAGGAAAAACAGCAACATCTTTGATATATTCTGTCATGTGCCACAAAGTTGAATATCTAGTACAGCACAGATGTAGAAAATGCCAAATTCGTTCTTTACTCTTCTTTTGTTGACCCCTTAAAAATACTTAAAGCACTAAATTTCAGCATGAGACTGTGACATTTAAAATTTTCTTGCAGTCGTTATGATTTTCAGCAAAATCATCAGTAATAGCTGGTATATGTTCAATACTTAGTGTTTACTACTCATTGTGCATTGTATACATTTATCTCAAACATACACATTATCTCAATTAGTCGTGGAAACAGGCCTGTAGCAATACTTATCATCCCTGTTTTTCACATTAAGAAACTTAGAATCAAAGGAAATTCCAGGTCACTTGTCTGATCAGCGGTTTACTTACTCTAAGACACTCAGCTCTAAACATTCTATGTCAGTTGGTCTAGGTATCCAAAATTTCAGCTTTGTCTTTCTCGTTGTGTCAACAACTTCAAACAATTAAAAATTAACATACGTGCAATCAATAATAACATGATTACATCACTGTATTGTGCATTGGGGAAATAGAGATTAATCAGACTTAATTACAATCCTTAATTAAATCTCAGACCAGGGAAACACACTTGTAAGCAAGTTATTACGTTGTACTGTTTTAAGTGATCATAGAGGCATAGTCAAAGTGCTATGAAAGCAACAAGTGAGCAGTGCTCAACCTTCTCTGGCACAGCAGGTTTTGATGGACAGCCTGGGCGGGAGAAACACCATGCCTACAACTATATTAACCTAGATGGGCATGGAGAACTGGACGCTGAAGTTGCCTTGCTGAATCCATCTTGGAGATGACATGCATCCCTAATTGCTACAGGTGTTGGCTAGTAGCAACTCACAGCTGTCTTTTCACCAGTGAGTTGGCCCTTGTGCCTTACCAAATAAACCCCCACCCACCAGAAGCTGCAGGCACAGCTATTGCTGGGAGAGGCAGACCTCCTCAACCAGTGGCTGAATGACAGATAGGCTACACATTTGCATACAAGGAGGAGTTAGTCTTTGGTACAAATTGTGCTCCAAAACTTTCAGGTAATTCAGTCTAATTTATCCCCAGGTAAGAACACGTTCTTGCTTAGTGTGCCACCCCTCTTGATCTCTCCTGTTTCATTCACTCCTTACCTTCTGAGAGTGTTCTTCTAAATAATTTGAGAGTTTCTCCCTCAGACTTTGCTTCTAGGGAACCCAGTCAAAGATATAGGGTTTCACACCCAGACAGTGCATAGAAATTAAACTTTAGGTGTATTCAGGGTAGTAGTAGTAGGGGAGGAAGTCAAATGAAAGAAGTAGACAAGTAACAATGTCAAACCTAATGTTTTCATGTAACTTGTGTGTGTGTGTGTATGTGTGTGTGGGTGATCATAAAGTTCTTGAAGCAAATCTTATCTTCTTCAGCTGTGTATCTTTTCCTGCCACATCCCTTCAGTCTTAAATTGGTCCCACATGGATCACACATCTCATACCTAGAGTAATATACATCACATAGTAGATACTATAAGTCTTTTAAAATAAATGAACAAAGATGTGGGATTCTGAATGTAGTAATGATCTCATCAAATTTTGTTTATCTACCACAGTATTTGACAAAATATTTTATGTAAACATTTCTTATCAGTTTTCTCTGATATGTTTGAACATAGTCAAGGACAACTGTCATAACAGACAATTATGCTTTTTGGACATGGCATTACTTTAATGGAACATGGCAAATATAATGGTGCAATTGTCACAAAATCTAACTCAAACTGATTTACGCAAATAAGGCAATTACCATATTATTTAAATGAAAAGCCAAGAATTGTCATCAATTCTGTCTTTTTGTTTTTCTTCATCAGTGCTGTCTTAATCTGGGTATCAGACACTGTCATTAGAAAGAGTACTTTTTCTTTATCTCATTCTTTTGCTTTTCTCTAGCATCAAGTGATGGCAGAATTTCTGCCCTCAGACCCAATCTTAAATCCTCCTAAGTATCAGGCTAGCAGAATAAAAGCATTTCTATTTTAGTATATTATCTTACAGTTATCATGTTCACTTTGCTTACAAAGTAGGTAATATGTCTATTTCTTAAATAGCCAGTGTGGCCAGGAGATAGTTGAATACAGATTTACTAATACTGTGTTATCTGGTACCCACTAATGAAAATGCTGTGCATAAGAGGATTTGGTTCTTGGCTTGTTTAAATGTGGATCACACGTCCAAAGCCTGGTGCTACAGGAAGACCCTTTTCTTCACATAGCTTACGAGAGTGGGCATATAGAAAACATTTCCAAAAAAGAAATTAAGGATGATAGGTAGGCCCCAAACCAAAATATTCTATCATAGAAATGATATTTATGAAGAATAATTTAATACTTAGTCAATGCATAACAAGTGAACCTAGAAATTACACTAAATTACAGAAAAGAATAAAATTAATAGTTAAGAATAAAAATTATGCTTTAAAATTTTGTAAATGCAAATGAAGATTTTAAAAATGTTTAATGGAACATTCCCTAATGAAACTCAAATGATTAGAGTGGCATATAATATCTCTATCTTTGAAACTATGTAAAATTATAAAGTATCTACTTTGGATAAGTCAATTTTGAATAAATTGATGGGATAATTGATAAATCACTAACTTGGTAATATATTCTTTAGTATTAACCTTTTTATTATTAATAAAACACAGATAAAAGAAAAACATACAAAATAAAATATAGTGTAATGAATTTTAATGAGGTGACAATATTAGTAGTCATTAATGTTCATTGCTAGATCCACTAGTTTGTTGGAAGTTGACAACTTGTAATATTCTGATCCTATTACATATTTTTACTTAGGTATGGAATAATTTTATAAATAATCACTTATTCTTATCTATTCTTTGGTTATGCAGTGATAAGTGTCAGAAAAAAGACTATAAATATTTCATTTGTGTATTTTGATCTCTATATTTGAAGATAATAAAAAGGTTGCCTATTATCCTATAGAAGTTTTAAAATATTTTAATATCATTATAAACTGATAGATTTGAACACATTTGATACATTTTAATGCATTGCAAATTTTATTCTTAATGGGCTCAAATGGTGTTCTTTGACAGCAGAAACCTTTTCAAGCTGGCTTTCCAGCCTTTGACAGTATCTCAGTAAACATTAATAGCTTTTTGATATCTGATTTAACAGGAAACTCAGGTTAATCTTACACATTTATTTGCACTCCAGAGCTGGAATTAGTCATTTCTCCTAAAAAGCACTACTTTTTTTAAAGTACAAGATGTTGTGTTATAACCAGAATTAGATCACTGGGAATGCTCATTTGCTACTAGGTTGGTCAATATTTCTAGTCAGTTTCAGTGTTTTCATATAGGAAAAATACATAAAACACACACACACACACACACACACACACACATGCCATTTGTGTGTTCATAAAGCTTCAACTGAAATAATGAACTACAGGGTTTTTACTGAAACACTTCTATATTAAATCTGTATCTCCTTTTCTCCACACTGTGACTCCTGGTTTTCAAGGATACAGCGGTTGCAGAGTTAGAATTTCCCATAAAATATACACATTAAAGCAAATTGAAGAATAACAATATTACTACTCTAATTTTGTTTCAGATAGATGCTCTAGGGAAACAGAACAAATAAGACAATAGGATATATTGATAGATAATTGGTAGATGTATAGGCAGATATATACATATATTAAGATATATATTAGGATGGAGATTATATACACACACACACACAGAGGAAGAGAAAGAATCATTTTTAGGAATTAACCTCAAGCAATTTAGGATGCTGGCCACTCTGAATATACAGAGATCTCCTGTATACTGCACACCCAATTTCCTATATATTGGCAGCTTATACTGTTATGGCATGTTTGTTACAGTTAATGAATGAATATTGATATTATTGTTAGAAAAAAAAAAGTCAGGTGCATGCTCTTTTTCAACCTTTAGTCAGCTGCAGAGAAACGGGTCTTGGGCCAGGAACACTTCCTTACCAAGAGATAAAGAGCCCACACAGTCTGTGTTGGGGTTATCATGTTGTGTGGGAATATCTCTTTTGTTTCAGGCACAAGGTATATTCCTTCATTCTACTAAAACAAAAATATCAGTGGCCCTCAAAAAAGCCCCTAGTTTCAGTATTTTAGATGTCCCAGAGAGGCATGAAGATCCTTCTATGGTAACAAGAGAGGGGTGCACAGAGACCCATTGCCCTGTATCAAGCACAAAATAGACCCACTTGTCCTGGGAGACCTATGCCCCCTATTGAATTTGATCTTGTTCTGCCTCTTCTCTATATAAATAAAGCATTGTCCTAGCCAGTGCTTGATTATATTGTTTTCCTTGATGACTTTGATACCAATATGCAATGGGTAGCAGTGTTAGACTTTTATTCCTGGTGATTGGCATAGTGATAATTTTTTATATTTTCCACATAGTTGGATTCCTCCCTTGGAATCAATAACTGGTGCATGGGATCCTTCTTGACAATTATTAGCTAAAGTCCACACTTTTTTCAGAGTTTCTTAATTATTTTATAATGTCATTTTGCTATGCCAAGATTCCAGAATGTACCAAATTACATCTAAGCACCATGTCTCCTTAGACCCCTCTTAGATGTGACAGTCCATAAGACTTTCTCTGTTTTCAGTGACTTTGACAATTCACGAGTACTGGATAGGTATTTTGTAGATTGTAGCTGAAATGAAGTCAGTCCTATGCTTTTCCTCGTGATTAAACTGGGTTTATGGGTCACTGGGAAGAAGACCACAGAAGTAAAATGTCTTTCTCATTATATCATATCAAAAGCATACACAATCAACATGACTTATGGTTGGGGATGTTAACCTCGATCTCACCTGACTGAATTCATTAGATTTTTCCCTTTCTGAAGTATTTCTTCTTTTTTTCTCCCTTTCCATATAGTATGGGAAGAAGTCACCACATACAGCCAATCCTTAATGAGAGAAAAGTTGAGAGCCACTTGTCATAAATTATTTGAAATCATTCTGCATAGGAGATTTGTGCATTTACTCATATTTTTATTTATTTATCAATTATTTGTTCACACCAGTATAGGTTCATAGATACTGACTTTGTACTTTGGGTTATAATGCAATGCCACTCTAATTTGTTGTTCAAATTGTCCAGCTTTGGTCAAATGCAACTCTTTCTTGATTTCTTATTTCCTTTGATATACATATATATACTTTTTATTGTAAATATTTCCTTTATTTATTTCACTAAAAATACTCCAAGCCTATATTGTATATTCCTTGCTCCAGTCCTGGAATCAGGCATTTTTCTAAAAGCCTTAGTTTCTTTCACCAGAGAATGATATAAGAAACAAAATTCTGCAGACCATAAGTGTTTGATGTTGTTGGGGTGTCATTTCCTCTAGGCCACCTACATAAGGAAATATACATGTGTATACTAACCTGTGAAAATACACATAACCAAAAATATTTTGTATGTATCAATCTGCATGTATATTAGCCCAAGTTTATACTGATGTCTTCAACATTAATTACCACTTGATCATTGAAGCTTATTTGTAATTTCTCACTCCGATCAAGAAACCTGGCTGTAATTAGTATAACTTGTCTATTTTTCATATATTTAATTATAAGAATATGCATTATTCAAATATCTTTTTTATTGCGGATGTGTGGAGACACCACTTATCCTTTCTGGTTTAACCTTATGGATTGTAGCTTCTGTGGCACTTTTTTTTTTTTTTTTGATAGTGGATGTTTAATTAATATTTATTAGATTGTCATTCTTAAGTCAGATAGCAGCTCATTTTATTAAAATATATGGCCAAAAGAAATTTTTTTTTTAAGATTTTATTTATTTATTTGACAGACAGAGATCACAAGTAGGCAGAGAAGCAGGCAGAGAGAGAGGAGGAAGCAGGCTCCCCTTTGAACAGAAAGCCCGACGTGTGGCTCAATCCCAGGACCCTGGGATCATGACCTGAGCCGAAGGCAGAGGCCTAAACCTCTGAGTCACCCAGGCGCCCCAAGAATTTTTTAAATATTATTAAAATAAAGGTAAACTATCAGGTAATATGTGTAAATTCTCTACAAATGGACTAAATTTATCTAATGCTAATAGGATCATGTTGTATGCCTCAAAAAGATAAGTAATGATTTTTGATAGTCATTACTTGCTAAAGCTTAAAAGTAGGATTGAAACATGATTGTAATATCTCATTAACTATGCAAATATATCTTTAATATTGCCAACTTTCAATATCACTTCACTTTCTTATGTATTAAGAAAATTTCACATTACTTGATTTAATAAAATTGTACAACAAAAATTATATTTTCCTGTAACTCTTCCAAACTTCACTGCTGATTATTTGCTTATATTACAGTTGACATAAATGTTATATCATTGCCTTTCAGGTGAATTGAGTCTGTAGGTAGCCTGAATCTGTCAAAATGATTTTGATAAAAAGTAGGTTTCAGAAAGTTATTTTTTCCTTTCTAATTCTTTTCTCCAGATGCTTCTAAAATAATAAATATGCTCCCTGGAGATAATTAACCACAGCAGGATTTTAAGACATAATTATTTGAAGATCTATAATATTTTCAGATTGATCTTTTAAAGTGATGTTACTTGTATTGTTTCAAGATACATCTTATCTCAAGACTTACACTGTCTGACTTATAAATAAATGTATGACTATTTGTGTGAGGAATATGAATCTGTGGATTTTATTGTGATTATATATATATATGTATGTATACATATATATATAAAAATCTACAGGATCTATTATACAAAGAACATGCTCTAAATTTAGATGGTTTAAAAGAACGAATTTGAGGAAATGGTTAGCAACTGTAAATAGATAATTTATTGAGTCTGAAATGTCCAAATAATTTTTATTACCATCAAATAAACTTAAGTATAGTTGCAGTTGTTTACTTGTTTTTTTGTGCTTATGATTTTTAAAGGATATATTCTGATTAGACTACGTCTTTATTTGCAGAATATTAACAGCTAATGAATGAAGAAGCAAAATCAAATTAACAAAGTGAACATTTTGGAAAAAACTAATGAAAAAAGTGATTTAGGAAAAGAACATGAGTAAGTGCTAAAAAATGTAGGTCAAATATTAGTGAGGCAAGCTCTCTTCACAGCATGATAAAGTTAATTCACAGATTGTTTGCTGGTCATAGGAAAAAAGTAATTTTGTCATCCAGGAATTGGGTGTTTAGTGACTGAAGTCACCAACAAGATTAACTTCCTGAGTCTTGGGAAAACCAAATGTTTTATATCTCCTGATTGGTGTAACAGAAAGTACACAGTATATGATTTTTTTTTTTTTTTGCAAAAAACAAATGGAAAAATAGTATGTAAGTTCTAACTTAGAGTTAACAATGAATATTATTTCTCCTTTTCACATTCCCATAGAGGACGCTTCTGATGTCACTACTCTTCTCATTGAAAGTATGACTGGGAAACCCAACTGTTTTCCTTATGCATCCTCCATTTTCACTTCCCCAAGGTATGAGAGATATACAGCTTAAGTGGTAAGTATATACCATCTTTACAATAATATTTCCCCTGGAGTCTTTTTCCTTTAAACCATTTTACAGTAAGTGCTCTGGCCCTGCCCCACCCACCAGGGAGAATTTTCTCCAAAAACTTGGGTGAGACCCAGCATTATTTTACTAATTCTTCTACAACCAAGCATGTAGTTTAATTTTGAAGTGCAAAGTAATAGCACAAGCTTCTTTCTGTAATTCTGTTCTTGCTAGATGGGCCATTGATAGAGCTTATATGTTGATATGGCTTTGGCTTTGTATGTGTCCTTTGTCACCCAGACCCTAGAGGAGGGAAAATGCTGGTTTGTAGCCCTATGTTTATGGATTTGCATCCTCCAATATAGATTACAGTTACATTTGCTTCCCTTAACCCTAGGCTTAGCGTGAATTGGGCATTAAATAAATACGTTTTGTTGCTACAAATGGATTCTAGTTTTTCATCATAAAGAACCTTGTAACTGTATCTATTTAATCATTAATCTCTCAGTTACATTATACAGGGATAAAACATAGTTATTACAGGAAAGCCTTTGGGAATAGTCTTCTCTGGTTAATTTCTGGTCCTCTATCATATTAGATATAAATTTACTTTGTTTACTTACCTTGCAGAGATTTGTTATGAGTAAACAAAATAAGACATGTAAAATTTCTAGTATTATATAAGCTCCAGAATAATTATTATCAGGTATAGTTTGAGAAATTTTTATACGCCAATCCTCTACTCAATAATTCACTTAGGTCATTTCTCTAAATTTCAACTGTTTGATAGAGGTCCTATTATTATTGTCACTTTACATTATACGGTGATAAATTAAACACAAAGAAATATTCAGTAATTTTTAAAATCCTACATCTAGTAAGTCACTTGCAGAGCCCCTTAATCATTACCCTATACAGTTTAATGAATATTACCTCTTTTTCTTTTTGCTTCGGTTCAAGTTCTGTGCTACATGCTGATGATACAAAAATCAGTAAGAAAAAATTGCTGATATTCTAGTATAGAAAAAGAATATACAGAAAAGACTCAAATTTTATATCAGTTCTGCATCCATTTTTGGTACTTAAATTGGATATTGGCAGAAAACATACTATTCCCTGAAGGCAGATTATATCTCAAATTTATTCATATGCAATTCTAGGTAATTATATCACATTCCAATTTCAAGTAAAATTACTAACATGAAGATCATGTTTATTTCGCCATCAAAAATAGATACATATCTTTATCACAAGGAAGCAAGATTTTACTTGGTTTGAAATATGTCCACATAGACACAGTAAAATGGATCAAACCTGAGAAGACAAGAAAAGGGAATAGATGTTGAGAGAATTTTTAAATTCAGGCTCACACCGCTTCATAACACTATAAAATTGCCTAAACTCTTTAACTTGCATGCTATTTTGTATTCACAGAAAACTTTTTAGAGGAATATTAAGTGTGGAAGAATTAATGAGTTAGCAATTTATAATTCCCTGAATTTACTTACTAGTAATAGGTGTGAGTGTTAGCAATAGATGGAGGGTAAAGGAAATTCTGCTAAAGGTTCAAGTTTTATTAACTGGTTGGTATATGACCAGTTACTTTGGAAAGGACACACATTGATTCTGCAAACACAAGGATAAAGATAAAAGCTTCTAATAATTATATTTTAAGGACAGATCCAGAGGTTAATAAAGGTAAACCAATGTGTTGTCATCTATAGTCTGGTACATTGGTATGTAGAAATTATACAAATTTGTATCATTTGCAATAGAGAAAATAATTCACATATATTTAGTTTTAAATTGGTAAATCAAATTTTATGGTGGGGTATGCCAGAAATGGGGGAAATTAAAAAAAAAATTCAAAGTACATGGTACCTTCACAATGTTAAATGCAATATGTTAAAGCAAGTGTGAAATAACCAAGTATGTTACCGGTAAAACAAAGGTATCTATTTTTACTGTTAAAAGAAGAATTTTAAAAATTTCAATTAGGTATATTACTCTTTTGAAGTGTTACAAAGTATAACTAAACAATGTGATCAATAATTTGTGAAGGAATGCAATATGCCAGTTAGGATTTTCACACAAAACAAAATACTGAGTAAACTATTGAATATAATTTACCTTTAGTGAAAATATAAAAATCGATGGATGAATTTTTAAATGGAGTAAGCAAGAAACTATTCATCTTATTTTAATGTTTGTTTGTGTGTGTGTGTGTGTTGGGGGGGTTGTTAATGGGTTTAACGTACAAAAAACTAAGCCGTAATATAATTTGACAGTGGCAAGGTTTGAGTCATTAGATACTAAAATGTCACCATGATATTTTAACAAACATGGCTGACACCTTTCTTTTAGACTATACTATGTCTATTCTGATGCTTTTGTATAACCAAGGCAAGTGGGTTCTTGAATTATGAAACATGTTACCTATATGTCAGGAGAGGAAAACACTTAAAACATAAATTCAGTAATAGATTTCAACGCTAATGAACTGGATTCCCACACCCCATGGAAGTAGATTTACCAAAGCTATTGAGACACTTATAGTGTCTCTTACAAACATCTAAGCAGATGCATGTTTCAACCATAAAAGAAGAAAAGAACAAAAATGTCAGCCATACAAGGAAAATTCTGCAAATCCCTTTTTGTAATTAATATTTATTGATTCTTCCTAGGGTAAAAGTATTCTATGTATCACTGAGGAAATAACAATGAACAGACCAGATACAGTGCCCACGGTCAAAACTAATGGGGACTCTCCTTGGGGCTCTCTTTTAAAAATGTGTCACATTCAGGGAGAAGTTATCTACGAATGTCTGCATTCAGTTATCTCATTAAGAAGATATCATATTGGTGTGAGTTAAGAGAAAGGAAAACTCTTGAAAATAGCACTGGTTTCAGGGAAAAGCTTAGAATGTCTTCCTGGCTAGCAAGCTTCCAAGTTCTAGACTTCCAGAAAATGATATTTCTCAACCAGGAAAAATAAACTGAGAATATACCATAGAAAAAACAATCAGAGTGTTAATAACTCACTAAAGTAGTATAAATAGAGATAACAAAAGAATAAGGAAGGTGATGACTACAATACTGTAGATTTAATAAGGCATGTTCATAATGAAAGTTTTTTGGCAAAGATAAAATGTTTGTTTTTTCTTCTGAGCAACATTTCATCTTTGGCTAAAATATCTCCATGTAAAACAAGGTGAGGATTTTTCAGATGTTTATATGCTACCCTTAAATATTTTAGAAGAGATGAAGATTGATCAACGTCTAAGTTATTGCTGAAGGAATGACTTTTTTAAAAATCACAATTTTGTTAAAACAATTTATTTAGTAATGAAATATCATATATATGCATGTAGCTCTTATTCCAGGGCACGTTTAATTCACTTGGAAGGCATAACCTTTTTGTAGTCTTATTTGTTTCTGTTAGCTTTTAGTGAGATCTTTAAACACCATGTTTCCCATGTTCTCTAGAGCAAGGTGAACTGCTATGTTTGGATCAGGGCCCCCCAGCTGCTGTTTCCTTCCAAGTATCTCAGTGTTTCACTCTATACGGGGACAGCTATGTGTTTGGCCAAACACTTACAGAGACATTGAAGCATATCTTTAGTACTCTTTTTCTGTTTGTTTTCTTCTCTTCAGTACCCTAGTATGCCAGTTTTTGCATCCCCAGACTCCCAAACTCTGATATCAATGTCCTTGAAATTGCTGATCTCTCTAGGATTCCATGTCCCTGTCCTTTTGTATAAAATAGTGTCTGAGGCAGAAGGCCAGGGTGTCTGTGCCTCAGCTTCAAAGGTTTTCTTATCAAATGTATCGTAGACCTGGAATGTTCATTGTCACAGGCCTGACAACAGTTGTTTCGTATAACGTGTTAAATGTTACCTTTGTTTATTTCATAAGGGAAGTCCTGGTATCCACTTTTCCATCATAGCTGGAACCAGAACTGCCCAAGTTATTAAGTTGTAAAAAATAAAAACAAAATCACTTAGCATATCTCTTCCGGCTTTCAGGCTTCATGCTTTTGTTCTTGCAATGTTTTAATTCACTCATTTTTGTCCATACCAAATTGCCACCTGTCTTTAGCAAAGTCTTCATATCCTTTGTCTTCTTTGACGCTTCCTATGATTAATCCATCTTATTTTATATGTGAATTCTTATATCTATACTTTGCTCTACAACCTATTTTGAAGTAATCTCATACTGCTTGTTGATATGACTTATACTATTTTACTGACCTAAAATAGATTTTTGGATTCCTCAGTTATGCTTAGGTGGTTATGACATCTTTTTATGGGAGGGAATTATGCTTTATATTTATCTTTTTTTCAATAACTACAGAGGCATTATTAATATAGTAACCCATTGAAACAATTGTATTTTCTTATCCATGTATATGAAAATTGTTACAACTAAATATTTAAAATCAATGACTATTAGTTTTATAATTATCTAGTGTTTTTAGTTTTTCAGTATCTTTAAATATCCATTAGATACAGAATTTTTTAATTATAAAATGTTAGTAATGAATATTCCTTCTACCAAATATCCTTATTTTTTAAGATATAGGAATTGAGACTAAAGGAGGTTTAATCTTGTCAAAGACCACACAGCTTCTTATTATTGGAACTGTTTTTAGAAAACTGGTTTTCCAACTTCTAATTGAATGCTCTTTGTAATAAATATCTATGTGGGACTTTCATAAATGATTTATGAAGACACAGAATATTTTTAAAACCTAGTTCGAAGAAAATACATAAATCACATTACTTCGTATTTGTAGATTTAAAACAGAAAATCATTCACTGAATTTCTTTTGAAATAATTGTACAACAATTTATTAAAGAGTCTGAACTTTGGTCTACATACAAAGACAAAGATGAAAATATATTCTTTATTGTCCACTCACCCTCATTCTGCTATGAGCACTTTTGTTTTCTTATAGAAGTTCTTATCAATATTTCAGGAAAATATCCTGATTTTCCATGTGTTTGTGTTATTATAGAAAAAATCCATTGATTCTACTTATAAATTCTAATCTAATATGCAATTTTAAATATGATCATATCTCCCCAGCACAGTAAATTGGTATGAGTAGGAAGTGTGGTCTGTTATTTTATTCTTTTTCTCCATTCCTTAGCTTTGAGGGGAAGGTACATTGTCTGTATTTGGTACATGCGTGCCTATCTTTCTTTTTCATCTTCTGGGCCATTTGGATTCATACAAGGAAGGGAGGGAAAAAAGGGTAAGTGATTCATGGTTACCCAAAACTTTTTCTGTTCTTTCTCTGTCGAGTGTAATACGCTTTAGGCTCTCTTTCATTTGTGGAGAAGATAAGAAATATTAATCCTTTTGAAAGAAGTGGGTGAATGATTTTGGATTTCCTAGTGAGGTGTTCAAAGTCACTTTTCCTTCATATGCTCATTTTGACTGATTTCAGCTCTCCATCTACCTTATCTTTCACCTCACCTTCCACTAAATCTTAGTATCCTCTTGAATGGTTTGTATCAGCAAGATGTAAAATGGGTACAACCTTAGGAAAATTCTGGGGATTCAGTATTGCAATTGAGCAAGAGCACTCAGCATCCAGAGGACAGTTTTTATAAATTCATTTACTTCAAAATTAAAAATCAGCATTTTAAGTAATAGTCAAAACTAAACACAAAATGTTCCAGTGATCTAAAGACAAGACTTTTACAAAAATAAAAAAAAAAAACAACCAAACTGCCCATAAGATAAGATCTGTATTCTTTTAGCTTTTTTAATTAAAATTTAATTTGAAATAAGATGTTCCCTTTAAAACTCATGTTTGTTCACTAAAAAATATCATGGTCATCATACCTTATCTGTCCTTAGTGACCAATTATCCTTCACACTTATTAAAAGATTTCGTGGAAAGAAAATGAAGCCAAATCTTTGTGTAAATACAGTCTTTGCGTAGTCCTTTAGTCTTATCATATGGGTGGAGAAAGTGGGAGTCTTCTGACTACTTGGAATATATTTCGTTTTTTTTTTAATTTTAGTTTCGTAATTGCATTATTATTGCTCAATATTGTGACTGAAGCATATATTTCTTTGCTTTCTATAATACCTGCAATAGTGTGAGGCTATTGTTTGTTTCTCTTAATTGCTTATTTGAAAATGATTATCTAGCAATAGAAATCCTCTCATGATTTTACACTATTTTGTTATCCTCGTGAGAACTTAAATACTTATAGCAAACTGATATTGGAGAAAATTGAAATGAGGTAGTTTGTTTCTTAGGAACATCATTATTAACATCAGAAGGTCTATGGAAAGATCTCTTGAGTTGCTCACAACATATTTATTTTATAATCTGAGTATCTTTTAAAAACCTTGTGCGTTTTAGTTATCTCTATGCTATGGCAATTTATGCCTATCATCTATCTATCTATCATCTATCATCTACTATTTACTTATCTATCATCTAACTATCTATCATCTATCTAATATCTAGCTATCTATTTTCTATTATCTACCTATCATTTTCTATTATCTATCATCTATCCCTCTATCATCTATTATCTATTTATCTATCATCTATCTATCTCTCATCTATCTGTTTATCATCTGTCTATTTCTGTATCTATCTATTATCTATCTATCTATCTATCTATCCATCTATCAGTTACCCATCATCTATCCACCTTTCATCTACAGAGCCAACATAGATCTTTTCCCAGTGGTATCCTTTAATTTCGGGCAGGGGGTGGGGAAACAGCTTTCAGTACATTCTTTTGTATTTGTCACAATCAGGATTCATACCTGAGAATGCCAAATTGCAAATTTTGCATTTGGCTGAGCAGGAACTAAGCTGAGATCTTGGGAATAAAGAAGACATTCTGAACAGACCTAAAGAGTGAAGTGTTACACGTATTTTAACAACAAGGAAATACCATGGGTCTATTTCTTGGCTTTTTCTGCTAGAGTCACAGACTTTGGAAATTTACATAGCTTCTGTACTAAGTAAAAAAGAACGGTGTCCTTGAAATCAGGAGGTGATATACTTTGTTTTGTATGAACCATGGACTGTCTTCAGTGATGAGAATAAGAAAGCTGGATTTCGCTGATTTTTTAAATTTGAATATTTAATGTCCTTTCTCTCTTGAAGCATAATCTCTAAAGAAATATGTTAAAATGTATTTACTAGGAAAAAAGTATCTTATTTTTGTTATTAAAGAGAAAAGAGTACCCTTACTTTAATGACTAACAAATTTTCATTACCAAAATACATTTAATATGCAAAGATATTCATAGAGCCTGCTAACAGCACAGATTACCATAAATTAGTAGATTTGAAAGAAGAAATGCATTGATTTGATGCTTGTAAAAATGTGATAGATTTATAGGAACTGAGCAATTTGATATTTATGCTTATATGTTCTCTGTACCTTATAATTCTAAACATATTCAGCATATCATATAGCAAGAATACACAATTATCTCTTCATTGTGATGATTTTTGACATTTCAATAGTGTTAAATGCTATAGATATATTTTCCTGATTTTATGTTAATAACAAAACAGTTACCAATACAAATATGACAGAATATTTTAATTTGTATATACTGCATGATGAATCATAAACCAACATTGTTGTTGTTTTTCTTATTACCTAGCAACTGTAAGTCATGAGTACCTAAAATAAGTGATGGACTGAAAGAGTCTGAGCAGGAAAATGCGGAAAGTAGAATTATGATTTTTTTTTTTTAGGTTACAATAGAAATACAAAGTTGAAAAACCCTGGACAAATGATAAAGAGACCATGTTCTGTTAATAACCAGTTCTGTAATCCTTATGAAGTAAATTATATTTCCTAAAGTTCAGTTTATTCAACTGTAAAATGATGGCTTAAGGTTGAAAGAAATGACATATATGCCATTTTTAGAAATGAAGTGTAATATGTAATAATTTCATGAAGTATAGGCAATTTAACCACAATCAACCCTTAACTTGCATTTTCTCATTTTTCCATCATATATGTCTGTTGTCTCTTCTATTATTATGTGGTGTATATATTATTAAAACTTATTCATAATCCCCAGATAGGAGCAATATGATCTCATTTGTTTTTACCTTAAAATGATCTATTGGGCAGAATTTTGCTAATGTTTTCCCATGATAGTTTAAGTTGTAAAAACTCATTCAAAATTTTAATTTCAATATAAATAGAGATATTGAGGTACCTTGGTGGCTCAGTCATTAAGCCGCTGCCTTTGGCTCAGGTCATGATCCTAGGGTCTGGGATTGAGTCCTACATTGGGCTCCTTGCTCAGAGGGAAGCCTGCTTCTCCCTCTCCCACACCTTCTGCTTGTATTCCTTCTTTTCCTGTTTCTTTCTCTGTCAAATAAATAAATCAATAAACTTTAAAAATATATAAATAGAGATATTAAGGTGAAAACAAGTTAAAACAAAAAGATTTCTATTTTTTTAATGGGTCATGTTATTTTTTAAAGCTGTATTTACTCATTTAAGAATTTTTTTATACAATCTATACTTCTACAATTATTTAGAAAATTAAACAGTGATTGTTTTATTACAAAACTTTTGCCTATAAGAGTGACATCTAGAATGGGAATGCTAATTTGACAATCATGGAAGATTATGAGACATCAATGAAAATAATTATTAGCCATAGAAGCCAATAAGAAATACAAGGGAATCAGTATAGGTTTTTTTTTTAACATATAATATTTATATAAAGGATATATAAAGAAATATGAGTATTATCTTTCTATGAGGTTCTTTGTTTACCAAGAAGCAAAGATTACTCAGATGAGTTTAAGACAAACAGAAAATATGTGGGACTATTACAGAAGTGTCACAGAGAACCCAAGATTAATAGTTCAGTCTGGCTTTATGATGTAGTCAAGGAACTGGTAATACTTCAGAAACCTAAATTATTGTTCTTTTCTTTCTGTCTCTGTGTATCTGCTTGTCTGTTGCCATTGTTCCTTTTCTTGATCTGCTTCATTACCAGCTCTGTAGCAGTCACATCCCTCCATCAGTCTCTGAAGATGTCTATTATTAGTGGTAACCTTTGTGTTCTCATTCTTAACCCCTGGGAACAAATGTCTTGTTGTTAAGGTTTTGAGTTAACTATCCCTCCCTATGTTAAAAAGCTTGTGTTAGGCAGTTGTGTCAGGTAGCCCATGGCTTACTCTGCAAGATTATGACAAAAGAGCTTTCAAGGAGAAGCACTGTGGGGAATAAAAATGATAATGGACTATAGAGTTTGCCAGTTTAAAAAAGAGAGAGAGAGAGAGAAGGAAGAAAAAGAAAGGAAAAGAAATTTCCAGAAAGGAAAAGTAGAAATGGGAAAGTTAATAATTTATGATACTCTTTTTTTATACAATTAGAATGCGTGAAAATAGGATATATCTGCTTTGAAAATTAAAACCACAACGAGTTGTGTTAGAGTTTCAGAACAGCAAACTTTAGAGAATATAATTTATGTTAACCTAAACTGAGTTGAACTGAATTACATTGAACTAGAAAGTATTGTTTTGCTTAGTTTGTTCTACTTTTTTTGTTTTAATCAGTGAGATTTCAGTTTTAAAATGGTGCCTGGCTTTTGAGCTCTGATGCAAGTGTCTCCCAAAAGATGACTAATATACATATGAAGATGAAAACAGGTGAACCTACACAACAATACTGAAAATTAAGCCTGGTAATCAATTTACTAGCAAATCTGATGGAAATTTTTATTTACCAGAATGAATCACTTGGATGGGTAGCTACTGATGGGTTGCAGTGGCACCACAAACAGCTTGACTAGGAATCATAAGCATGAGATCTTAATCCACATTCTATCAATACTGAAGAGATATAAAGACAGTACTGAACTGACAACTGTTCTGCTGTTCATTCTCTGCACAATTTCTTCATTTTGTCACATCAAAAATGTCTCCCTAGTTTCTTTATTTTCTACATATTCCAAACTGCCATGTGGCAGAAGCACAGATTTCTAGTTTAAAATACATAGGTGCTATATAGAACATTTATAGAGACAGAAAGAATCCTATTTCCAGGGCAGATTTTATGTTATAGCTTTTAATTTACATGGTATATTTAGAGTTTACATAGTTTAGGTAGTCAGAGAATGCACAAATCCCATCTTGGGCCAACATATGATATTTTGTTAGACACCAAGAAGTGATATAGGAGCAAAATGCATCGATCAGCTTGACTTTGGACTTTATATCCTGTAAAAGAAAGTGTGTGGTATCTAAGGAGACAAAGAATGGAGTAATGGACACTGGACTGTTATCATTAATAAACTAATGCATAAAATGTTATGTGTAATTTTCTTGTTTAACACAAATGTATACATTTCATTCATTATACTTATGCTCTTCAAAGTGGAAGATAACAGAAAATAGAAAATAATAACAAGACACAAGAAAAATATAATTGATAATAGTGAAACATAGATGTTGAGTAGAACACTTAAAAGATTGAAAACTATAGTACATTTATATATCTATAATATAAAAAATAAATGAAAGAGAAAGGGTAAATAGATACATAAGGACTGAAATAGAAACCAAGCTATAAATATAAAGAAAAACATGATAAAGCTACAAAAATGACCATGCTAACACTTTTTATAATAAATAGGTAAAATACCAGATTTTTACTAAACTACAAAAGTAAAAAAGATTTCAGGATGGTCTAGACAAGTATATTTTGATTCATCCTTTTTTAACTTTTCTGGAAATTTCTCATGAAATAAGAATAATGAAAAGCAACAGATCATGAGAACTTAGAAAATGAATCTTCATAATTCATATATTAAAATATGAAAAAATTTCTTTGAAGAACAGACATATCAGTATATTTGCATCAGTAGACAAAATGCCTTATGTCCAGAGCAGAGATATTGCTTTAAGGTATATTACCAATGGCCCAGACAGAGGAATACATCCAATACAACATGTACATTTGTCTTGAATGGTAGTAAACAGTATCTATAATAACTTTCCCAAATACCTATAAAATTAGACTGGTTGGGAACAGAAGAAATGGAGTCATAAGACATTAGAAAGATTAGTAGAAAGATAATCAAATTTCAACTTTATAGCAAATTTTATGAAGTCCACTGTTATCAATATATAGTATAGTTAGGTATATTGCTGTCTTTCCTGAACTAGTCAGTGGAGCCAAGAAATTATGAGATGATGCTTAACCAGTCTTGATTCGAATGTTTACTCCTATGGAGGTACATTCAGCCTCATACTCCACCTAGAGCAAAGATCAAGATTTGGGTGTGGGATGGTTTCCAAGAGGCAACTTCAGAATTGACAATCGCTGGCTCACAGTGACAAAGGTTCTTTGACTCGAGATAAAATACAAATGTTTCTTTTCCCTAATAAGTTTTACACCTTTAGATTACCATAGCTCTAAAAGTGGCTAGATTTTCTGTTTTGTGCAACACAGATAATACTAGACCATAAAGTCTAAAAGTTCAACCAGGAATCTACAATAAAAGATTTTGTTATACTACAGTCTGACTCCATTCTCCTTAGATTGGAAATTATAGATTTGTTTTGAGTGTTAAACTGTGGGACCATTTTAAATTTTATGAAGATTCTGTTGTTTTTACTTTCTTTGAAGTTACATCCTTAATACACTATGCATGCAATATGATTTCAGAACAAAGAAATGTTGCTCAAAATAAGAATTATGGTTGTGTGCTAATGTTAACTACATTTATTATTCTCATCTATGTTCCACAGTATCCAGATAAGGTTGGCTTTATAGAATTGTAGAATATCCCTTTGGAGCCTTAGTTATGATACCAGTTAGAAAAGAACATCATTCAAGCTTGGGGTGCTGACTCAGAGAATGAGGTTCATGATGTGGTACAACACCATCCATATCTCCTGTTGGTTGAATACATGGCTCTGAGAAAAAGAATGAAAATAGGAATAGTACTTCTTGGTATAAACAGGATCATATATAATTTATCTCATTAAAATGGAAAATTCTGAGAGTGAAAAGGCACATTAAAATAACTAAGTGTATATAATATTTGATATTTATATTCATTTACAAATTCATGTCCCTATACTATTTTTCTTGAAAGGGATGTGTTCATTACATGGTGTAAAGAAATAAAATGAAGTCACAACTTTCAATATATCTATGATTCACAAAATAAATTACAACAAACTTCATGTTCAGCATGAAGTATACAAGTTCAGATTGCTTTAATACCAGTTTATTCAGATCTAAATGTTCCAAGATAAAATATAGCTATAGTGATTGACCTTAGATTACTATGTTCCAAAAATAGGTCCTCTGGCAATTCTACTAACTCTATAGTTTTCAAACTGTGGTGCTCCCTGCCCAGACTTTGCTTACCAACTTCTGCCCTAAAATCACCTTGACTAACCATAGTTCTCAGTGTATTTTGCTTGCTTCTACCTTTTGAGCCACTATAGAGACTCTGTCAAAGTAAAGTTTGTCCCTTTTGTAAATATTTTAATAAACTTAACTTTATCAATGGGTTTTTCTGAAATACCTGTGCGAGTATCTAGAAAGTTAGAATTGGAAAAAGATTAGTACAAGCTGTATGAGTTCATGGCAGGAGTTGACTGTACTTTGTACAAGCCCATCAAGCTCATTTGTAAATATTTTGATATTAATATTGTCACTTTCTTTAAAAATGAAAAATCCAGCACAAATGCTAAATTAGTTTGTTGAGACAATCTACATAAAAAGAGACCAATGGTCCCAGGCAAACTAGGATACATGATCATCCTAAATCTAACACCTAATATAGAACCTAGCATTTTATTCCTTCCCATAGTTAGAACACTGGTATGCTCAGATAAAGCGATACTCGAGTTTGAATTAGACATTGAACCTGACATAGAGACCTACATTGTGCCATCTGAGACTTCTTTGAACATCAATTTAGCAGAAAAATAAAGATATTATTGTATAGGCTGACATAATTGATCTGCATATTAAGAGGAGATGAAGTTGCTATTCAACAGTGGGAATTGAAAGCATTATTTCTGTAACCCAAGAAAACACGAGTACCTTGTATTTTTGTCAACCATATTCTAAGCATGTTTATTCAAGCTAACATTTTGAATTTAAGAAAATAAACACTAAATGAAATCGTTGAATTCATAGGGATAGTTTTTCACTCAATCCATTTACTTAGGATTTCCATAAATCCCTATACTGAACATGGGACATTTGTTTGGACAGTAGTGACTAGAATTACCTCAAAGCTAACGTCTTCTTATTCCAATATTATGGACAATTTTCTTTCCCCAAATAAATGGTATCAGGCCCCTTTAGGAATGATTATGAAAATACTTAATAAATGTTCCTGTAATGGTAAGGGTCCTTTCAAACATTACCCTTCTCCGTTTGATTACTTGACTTTAAATCTGTTTTAGCTTAGGCATGGAATTGATTAAAAAGACATCCCTTTTGATTATGGTGACTCAATTCAGGTTTCTCCGTAAATAGAATTTGTTTTTGATTACACAAATTGTTAGTGTTTTAATAGGCTGTCCAGTGTTTCAAACCGTGAAGTTTCCCATAATCATTTAGTAACATCAGATGATTCCTATGTGAAAATACTCTGCCTATAATCATATACCTTCTGTCTATTACAATAACAATGTACATCCTGCTCCTAGTTGTTAAATGCAGCTTTTTGGCTCGAATTGCCCTAGGATCCCACTGTCGCACTGTTATCAGAAATTTCATTTTATTTTTTATTTTATTTTTTTAAAGATTTTATTTATTTATTTGACAGAGAGAGAGTGAGAGGGAGAGTACAAGCAGGCGGAGGAGCAGCAGAGAGAGAGGGAGAAGCAGGCACCCCACTGAGCAGGGAACCCAATGCCTGACTTGATCCCATGCCTCCGGGATCATGACCTAAGTCAAAGGCAGTCACTTAACCAACTGAGCCACTCAGGTGCCCCAGAAATCTTATTTTAATCACAGAACCATTCACATTCATCTTTGGACCATCTAGACCATTCCATCCTTTACATTTTAATGATATTTTTGTTTTATTAATCAATAAATTTCTTTCCTTTATTTTCTTAATGAATCATAAACATTGGTTAATCACATACTCTCATCATTTCTTCATGTAAATACTTCCTTTTATACATTTTTTATTAGATTACATTTAGTAAGAATATAAGTGAAACTACCACCCTATTACGATAAAAATGCAATATAGACAAAAACTTACATGTACTATTTGGTTTTTTTAATCCCCCTCATCTTAAACGAGAGAGCTATTACTGTGTTTCTCAGTGCTATGGTGAAGGAACCTTTCTAATAGCCCTATCAGATATCATGGTTGTGGGCTGATGGTGATGGCCACCTCATAGGTTTTGGGATTCTTTCATTCCTCTTGACATTATAGATTTTGGATATTGCAACATCATTCAATAAGTGCAATCTTTAAGCAAAGGTTTTATTGAGCTGAAAAAAAAAAAAAAAATCAAGCCAGGGGCCCCTGGGCGGTCCAGTCAGTTAAGCCTCTGACTCTCAGTTTGGGCTCCTGTCATGATCTCAGAGACATGGAATCCAGCCTGGTATTGGGCATGACACTGCTTGTCTCTCTCTCTCTCTGTTTCTCTCATCCCTTTCAAATAAATAAGTAATCCTAAAAAAAAATTAAGCCAATCCAAGATGCTCAAGTTTTAATTGAATTCAAAATATCTGACAAGTTTAACCATACTGATAAATTCAAACCGAAGCAAAATTTTATTCTCCCCTCACTGGTTTAAGAAGCCTAAAAAATATTCTCCACTGTAATCCCTAAGGTTTAACCAAAACATATTAACATATTTTTGCAATTATTATTTATTGTTTATTATTATATATATGTAAGACTGGCTTTGCAGATAACTCAAGAAACATGTAAAGATCTGATACTAATTATATGTCTGCTGGCAATGAGGGTGACAGGCATGGAATATAAAGTGAATTGCTGTCCCCTTGTAGGAAAACTACTTCTGACAATATCATTATAGGCTCTTCAGGCAAGGCAGGATAAATTTCATCAGACAGGTGAAGATCGAACTAATTCAATGGTCTGAAAGGCTTAATGAGTTTTTGGAGTCTAAATATAAGTAGAGTCAACAGAATAATTTCAAATATTATAATTCTACTTTAGAGAATCCTACACTTTCCCCAAAAATGCCCTATATTTCAATTAGTGGATTTGGTGGGCTGCAAACACAACCTAACTTGTAACTCAGTAAATACAGAACAGACTTAATGTCCAAATTTTAGAAATTTATGAGCTTACAGTTTTTTAAAGTACTCAGAAATTCCTTTTCTTCCTGAACATGCCTTTAGGCAAGAATTAAAACCTATTTTTTGTCATTTATTTTCAAAATATCTCTAGGGTACTTAAAACATTCAAACCCATCTCTGACATCCCTCTAGCCCCATGGCCTCCAAGAGCATCTGACATGGTAACTACTCAGTCTGCCAAAACTAGTTTTCCAATAGGCATTTCAATGTGTGTGACCACAGGTGATAATCTAAATTGCTACTTGGTGCCAATACTCAATTCTCCAATGGTAACAAACCTTTTGCACAGAGAAAGAAACAATCAACAGAACAAAAAGACAGCCTTCAGAATAAGAGAAAGTATTTGCAAACTCTATATCTGATAAGGGGTTAATACCCAAAATATATAAAGAACTCATATACCTCAATAACAAAAACAAATAAACTGATTACAAAATGGGCAAAGGACCTGAATAGATATTTCTACAAAAAAAACATAAAAATGGCTAACAAGTATATAAAAAGGTGCTCATATCAAGGAAATACAAATCAAAACCACAAATGAGATACAGATGGTTATTATTTTTAAAAAGTAACAAGTATTATTTAGCATACAGAGAAATTAAAACCCTTGTATGATCTTGATTGGGATATAAAAAAGTAATAAAAATAATAATCCAACCATAATGGAAAACAGTATGGTGGTTCCTCAAAAAATTAACACTAGAACTACAATATGATCCAGCAATGTCCCTTATGGGTATAAACCCAAAAGAATTTAAATCACTATTTTGAAGTGATATCTTCACTATCATGGTCATTGCAGCATTATTCACAATACCCAAAATGTGGAAATGTTAGTCTACTGAGATGGATGAATGAATACAGAAAATGTGGTGTACAATGGAATATTATTTAGCTTTAAGAAAGAAGGAATTTCTGCCGTATGCAACAACATGGATGACCTTGTAGAACATTATGCTAAGTGAAATAAGCCTGTATTTAACAATAGGACAAATACTGTATGATTTGACTTATATGACGTATCTAAAATAGTCAAACTCACAGAAACAGGGTAGCATGATGGTTGCCAGACTGGAAGAAAGGGGAAATATTCAACATGTATGAATTTTTAGTCACAAAAGGTGTATAAGTTCTAGAGGTCTGCTGTACATTTAGTGTCCATAGTTAACAATTCTGTATTGTAAACTTAAACATTTAAGATTGTAGACCTCATGTTAATTGTTCTCATCACAAAAACAAAAACAAATACAAATACAAAAAACAAGGAGCAGATGGCAACACTGGGAGGTGATGGATGTGTTTATTAACTTGAGTGTAGCAACTTGAGTGTAGTTTCATGGATGAATTACCAAAGTGTATTAATTACATATGTGCATTTTTTTATACAAAATATATCTTTAAAATAAACAAAACCTTTAAAAAATTAAGTCACATAAGGGAAATGGTCTGCCCAGAATCCCATATCTTAGAATGGCTGTTATCTACTTCCAATTTACCTAACAATTTCGCTGAATGAATTTCAGATGCCAGTAACTGTATCTACTTTGCATGACTGATGCAAAAAGTAATCTAACACATGGTTTTTGAGGCATATAAGTTTATTGCGAGAGCTGAAGGACGCTTTAACTTGAACTTTTCAGGAAAAATTCTATCCAGAAGCATGTTGCTTGATAAGGAAGAGAAAACATCCAACCCTACTGCAGGAATCTGTTAACTGTGATAGTTGATCACTGAAATAACAAGACTACCACTGATACTATAAGGTGGGAGATCAAAAGAGAGACACTGCACTTAACTCCTCTTCCCATGTGACTCAGTGTCATATCACAGTCTCTTGTAAGTACAGTCAATAGGTAAAAATAAATTGCCCTGAACTCTACATTTTACAAACTCTGGAAAATATTATGTTAGCTTCCCAATTGCTTTGTGTGAGAAGGCAGTTGAAATGGATGATGGAAAAGCCACTCACTGGTATCCACCAGAATCTTTATTTTAAATCTATTTGTACAACTTTTTGATTCATACATGCTTCTACACCAGAAAGAAAGCTTCCAGAATTCAGAAGTTCTGTCTGTTTTTGTAATTACCTAGTATAATGCCTTCTATATACTTGGCTTTCCTGAAATGCACCTTGAGAATGTACAAGCAATATAAATTAATTTTTGATGGGTTAGATATTTTTCAACATACTAACCTACACCATGAAACTTATTTTCTTTATAGATTTTCTGCGTTTTCCAAGCTATATTCTATTTCCTCTTAAATAAAATGTTTTTTCATAAAACAACAATTTCTATTAATAATCTTTTCAAATTATTTTAGTGGATAATGAGGTTATGTAGTTAAAATTTCTGGAGGGAGTGTTTTAAACATCCTTGATTATTAGGATTATTCCAGTTAGATACAATTATCACTTTTGCCAAAATAAACTACATATGAATCTAATTTTGCAAAGGCATCTTGGGGAAAAAACAAAACAAAACAAAACAAAACAAACCCCCACAAAGTTTAGCAATATTCTACCAAATTAAAAGCAATTGGGCTGTCCTCTATGCCATTCAAAAATTGTCAATGTCATAAAAAAATAAAATGTAAAAGAACCATTCCACATTGATGAACTAAAGGGATGTGAAAACTAAATACATCATATACTCCAGAACAAATGTGAGGATGAGGGAAGCAAAGGCTTTAGAAAGCACCACTGGACAATTGACAGAATTGAATAACATTACTTAATTATATAAATAGCATTGAATACTTTTTAACTTTACTAAATTTAATAATTGCCTTGTGCTTATGTATTTTTTTTTTCCTTATGTAAGTATTTTTGCTCTAAGAAATAGTCACCAAAGTCTTTGGACTAAGGAGCATGTTACTCTCAAATGATTCACAAAAAAATTACCTGTGTGTGGGGCGCCTGGGTGGCCCAGGGGGTTAAAGCCTCTGCCTTCAGCTCAGGTCATGATCCCAGGGTCCTGGGATTGAGCCCCATGTCCAGTTCTCTGCTCGGCGGGAAGCCTGCTTCCCCCTCTCTCTCTACCTGCCTCTCTGCTACTGTGGTCTCTCTCTCTCTGTCATAAAAAATTAAAAAAAGGTAAAAAATTACCTGTGTGTATATTTATATATACGTAATAATACATAATATATTATATAAACATATATATACATATTTGTATGCTATATGAGAGTGTGTGTGTGTTTGTGTAGTTTTATGTACATGTAAATAGTTTTAGCCTCAACATTTGGGAAGCAGAGTAGCTGAATGCCTATTTCCATATAGGATATCTATCTACATACATGCACACATACACATAAAATGTGATGCCAATATGTTAAGATATTAACATTTGGTCAATCTCTTTGAGGAACATGTGTGAAATCTTTATACTATGCTTAGCTTATATTTTTATGAAGTTTGAAATTATTCAAATAAAAAGTTCAAATAATTCCTCTTAAACTTATGTTTACACTTTCATCTGACATATGATTGGTTACCACTATTGTTTAAGGAATACTTTTCAAGGAAAGTCTCTATGAAATAGGACAGTTAACCGAAGGCCAAGAAATGCAGAATGATTTGGAACTCCTGTCAGCCCTAAGGGAGACCAAATGGCAAGATGGGCTTTTTACCAACAAGGACTTGGAACACTGCCAGTCTGTCAGCATTGTTTGCTCCAGTGCAATTCTACAAGTCTGAGTACTTGCAAAGGTTGGCTAACAGCAGGACAGAACCTGCAGGAATGGCTGACAGAAGCTGAAACGTCCAACCTCAGACTATGTGACACCAACGGAAATGCCTGTGAAACATCATTAGCCAAGTGACCAGGCCGGTAAATGACAGCTTGCCGGCAGCTGGGTTTGAGCAAGACAAAGACATCATAAATTCTCAAGATGAAATGAGAACAACAGAAATAATCATAATTTTTACAGGGACCTCGTACAAAAAGAATGGCAGAACGAAGATTAAACAGTTTTGTCTACTTATTCCAGTTTACTAAGTGCATCACCAGAATAACTAGAGACAGAAAATGTAAATTTATAAATGTAAAAATACATTTTAGTGGTTAAATCATAGATGTCACTGAAACCAGATATTTTAAACCTAAATATAAGACACTGAAAATCAGAATGCAAAACTATGTGCAATTATCTTAAAGCTATATAAAGATATAAAAATACCTTCTCATATGTTAGGTTCACTTTTAAGATTCATTTGTTCATATAGTGATAAAACATACTGCAAAACTTTTTTTTTTTCAGTGTAACAGTATTCATTGTTTTTGCACCACACCCAGTGCTCCATGCAATACGTGCCCTCCTTAATACCCACCACCTGGCTCCCCCAACCCCCCACCGCCCACCCCTTCAAAACACTCTGGTTGTTTAAAAACTTTTTTTTTTTTTTAAGATTTTGTTTATTTATTTCACAGAGATCACAAGTAGACAGAGAGGCAGGCAGAGAGAGGAAGGGAAGCAGGCTCCCTGCTGAACAGAGAGCTCGATGTGGGGCTGGATCCCAGGACCCTGGGATCATGACCTGATCCAAAGGCAGAGGCTTTAACCCACTGAGCCACCCAGGCGCCCCCAAAACTTTTTATTTAAGTGTTTTTTTAACAATTTAAAGAAAATTAGAAAATATCTTAAAGTCATTTTTAGACATTTTTGTACTAAACGGCGTACATGGTATGTCACAAAGATGGGAAATATTAAGACCAACATGGTAGTAGTGATCATGAGTCAATTACTATCATTATGATAGTTGTGGTTAATTCAGTTTGTGTAATACATTGAATATGGTACTTCAAAAGTATTTTTTCATAAGTATTTTTAAAAGAGTAAGCAATGGACAAGTTTTGAGGAAGAGTGTAATATATATATATATATATATATATATGAGAATATGAAAGTTGGAGATGTGCCAAAGAAGATCAAAGGCATATGGAGGGTGGTTATAAAAAAGAGATAGAAAAGATTTGGAAGGAATTACTACAAACTAATGAACATGTTGTTTCCTAGACCAAATTTTGTTTTGTTTTATTTTCTCATGAGTGAGAGAATTCTTCTGTCCCTTTTTACAATAGAACAGATTGGTGGGGTTTATGTGAAATCAATCATCAAACATGTCTCCTTTATCTTAAGAAAAGTGTCCAGGTTGGATGCAGCATCATTTAACTTTTAATTCTGAATATGCAGTAATAATGAGATTTATTTTTGAAATGTCTGTTTTCAATTTATTCATATTGCTTGTTTACTAATATAGGGCCAGGGTAGCTATATACATTTAAATAATACAAATGCCTTGATTTGAAAAAGACAGCAGTCAGGTTGGGAACACATATGTAATAAAGAATTATTGACAACACTTAGTAATACCATACATTAAGGATTAGAAGTGAGGGGACCCATTGTGTAATCAGAACATAGTAGACAAGAATAGGGTTATTTTGGACCATGAGAGAAAGCAATAAAGATGTCATAGAAAATGTTAGCAATTAAATTCTAAAAGATTAATTGGCAATCTTATTAGGTGCTAAAGTAAGAAAATATATTCTAGAACGAGACAAAGGTGTGTTTAGAGATTTGTAGACATAACATATCAAGGTACACCTGAGAATCTCTTATGGTTCAATGAAATTGTGGGGAAAAAATGAAAGAGGTTGTGGTAAAATTTATTTTTGTAAAGATCATGATGGGTTTATAGATTATCAAATACAATGTTAGCCTGTAGCAAATGGTACACTGCAGAGGAATGTAAAAAATACAAGAAGGTTGTAAAAATAATTTGTAGCACTACAAAGATGACATCATAGAGGAATCTATGTTATAGGAATATTGTATCAAATACAAATATAATTGTATTTGATAATCTATAAATCCACCCTGATCTTTACAAAAATAAATTTTACTTCTGGCGAAGAAGAATTCATTCCCTTTCAGTGGCACAGTGGATCGGGTTTAGACCTTATTTGTATCTGCAAAAACTCCTCACGACTGCACTTATGTTAGTGTTTTGTTGAGTAACTGGGAAAAGGTGTGTGCACTTCAGGAGTGAAGATCTTGGGGACTATTATGGGTTGAATTGTGTACTCCCAAAATTCATACATTGAAGTTCTAATCCTCTGTACTTCAGAATGTGGCCTCATATGGAAAGAGCATCATTGTAAATTAAGTTGGTTAGGATGACATCACACTAAGGCAGTGTGGTCCCCAAATCCAATATAACTGTCATCCTTTTAAAAGGGAGATATTTGGACACACGTGCATATAAGGAGAACTGCATGCGAACATGAAGATGGCCTCCTATGTCAAGGAAAGAAGCCTGGAACAGGTCCTCCTCTTGTAGCCCTCAGAAGGAATCAACATTGCCAACACCTTGATTCCAGACTTTTAGTGTCTGCAACTGTGAGAAAATTAATTTCTGCTGTTTAAGCCATCTGGACTGTGAAACTTTCTTATAGCAGTCCTAGCAACTTAATACAGGGCAATATTTAAATTCTGCCTACCATGGAAGATTTTTAAATTATTATCATCTTTTATCCACCACAGTATGTTTGCCTGCTGTTTCCTTTGTCTGCATTATTCTTCTTCCCACCAAGATACACTCTGCCTTGTGAAAATAATTTATCAGAGAAGCTTCTCTTTAACAGCTTCAGACTAGGTCAAGTCTCCTTTATTATATATAAACATAAATTCAAGTACCTGAACTTCATAGCAGTAAACAGCATCGCAATTTTACATTTACTTGTGTGAATAGTTTAATATCTTTTTACTCCAGTACAATATATATTTCATGAAGGTGGTGAAAGTATCTATTTTATTATGCCATCTTTTTTGGATTATAACAGCACTTGGTACTCAGAAACGTTTAACATTTTATATATTTTAAATTAATGATTGGCTAGCTTAATAAATGAATAAAACCCAATTAATTGACTAGAAAAGCAATTTAGAAGAAAGAAGGGTTGGGTTAATAAGATATTGACTTTCATTTTTGACACCTTAATTTGAAGTACTTATGAAACATGTAGCTATAGCTATAAATTAAAGAGTTAAAAAGACATGGCATGTCTGGATTTTAGGTTGGAATTCAGGTCAATAATTTGGAGATGTCAGCATATACAGCTCTCTTTCAAATGTAGCAATGAGTAAGATTTTTCACAAAGACACAAAAAGTGTTAAAAATTGAAAAACTCATGACAGATATTTCTTTTGCTTTTGACAGATTTCAAGTTATTAGTGTTTAAAAATAAAGAATTTACAAACATAGGGACAGAGGAAGAAGTAAATGTAAAATGGAGAAATTCAACTCCAATTTATTTATCATGCAAAAGCTGTGGCTTGGTGATATACATGACTTTCTTTTTAATAAGCTTACTTTAGGGGCACCTGGGTGGTTCAGTGGGTTAAGCCTCTGCTTTCGGCTCAGGTCATGATCCCAGGGTTCTGGGATCGAGCCCCACATCGGGCTCTCTGCTCGGCAGGGAGCCTGCTTCTGCCTGCCTCTCTGCCTACTTGTGATCTCTGTCTGTCAAATAAATAAATAAAATCTTTAAAAAAAATAAAAAAAAAATAAGCTTACTTTATTTTATTGAGATATAATTGTCATGAACATTATATTAGTTTCAGATGTACAAAATAATGATTTGATATGTGTGTTTATGCAAAATGTTCACAATAAGTCTAGCTAATAATTATTACTATACATGGTTACACAAAAATCTTTTTCTTCTGATGAAGTCTTTTAAGATATTTTCTCTTAGCAACTTCCAAATATGTAACAAATATTATTAATATAGTCAACCATGATACACATTACATCCCCATGACCTTATATATATATATATTTTTTTTTATTTTTTTTAAAGATTTTATTTATTTATTTGACAGACAGAGATCACAAGTAGGCAGAGAGGCAGGCAGAGAGAGAGAGAGGAGGAAGCAGGCTCCCCGCAGAGCAGAGAGCCCGATGTGGGGCTTGATCCCAGGACCCTGGGATCATGACCTGAGCCGAAGGCAGCGGCTTAACCCACTGAGCCACCCAGGCTCCCCATGACTTTATATTTTAACTGGAAGTTTGTACCTTTGAACCATCTTCACCCATTTTGCCCAACCCTACTCCATATCTGGCAACCACCAGTCTGTTCTCCGTGTTTATGAACTTGAGTTTTGTTTCTTAGATCAAGTATAAGCATTTTCATTTCTGGTTCCACTGACTTTATGGTTGGAGAAAATTACTTCCAGAATCTGCAAATTACTTATTTTTATACTTTGTTCATTGTTGATGTTACCATAAGTTTATACTTATATCTGTTTTTCATGGGCATTTTGAGGGAAATTAGAAGACATAAGAGTTAGAGCTTTAGTTATGTTCATTTGAATAGAAATCTTGTGTTTCATATTTTAACAGATTACTTCTAAACTCTGCACATTAGATTCGCATGTAGAATGTTCACATGACAGGAATACACCAAAGCTGATGAATGCAGTCATGGGAGTAGAGCCCTGGCATTGGATATAAATGTTCACAAGTAATTACAATGTACAGCCAAAGATAAAAATTATGATTTTCAGAAGGCATTTTTGAAAATCTAGTCTTTATATAATCTTATTTAGTAGAAATATAGGCACAAGGTATATTGAAATCAGAAACCGGGAAAGGAACTTCATTTAGAATTACCTGATGAAAAATCTTCAACTTCAGCCAGAAGATTCAATTTTCTAAGATCCTGAGTTTAAAAAAAAAAAAGAAACCTTTTTAAGTTAGTTATAGACCCACTTTGAATCCATCACTGTGTATATTAAAATAATCTCTCTCTCTTTTACATAGAAACCTGTATAATTTTAATTTAAATTACTTTTTAAAATAAATCCCTTTAGACATTTATAGAAATAGTTTTGGTTTTTTTCTCCATTTGGAGTAATATAGATAGATAGATAATATAGAAATAATTTCCACTTCTATAATTAATTATTTTCAATTCTCAAAATAAATACTTCTGTCCCATAGGCCATAGTTAGTTATATGAATGCTTTCAGTAAATAAGTATGGGAAAGACAATTGTTACTTACCTCTAAAATGACAACTAGAAACCCATTCAGCTTGTTTAATGATTGAAATTGTTTTTTGTTTGTTTTTTAAGATTCTATTTACTTATTTGACAGAGAGAGACACAGCGATAGAGGGAACACAAGCACCGGGAGTGGGAGAGGGAGAAGCAGGCTTCCCGTGCAGCAGGGAGCCTGATGCGGGGCTCGATCCCAAGATCCTGGGATCATAGCCTGAGCTGAAGGCAGACACTTAACGACTGTGCCACCCAGACACCCCTTATGATTGAAATTGTTAAATATGAATCATATTTCTTAGTTAAGACTTTCAATTAAATGAAAGATGATCATATGTCTCAGTCTGTCCAGGACACTCGTGGTTTACATCTGTTGTCCCAGGTGTCTCAGATAGTCAATGCTCCAACAATTTCACTCTCAAAATATCTACCAATTTGAATGATAAATTCTATGGTCTCCTTAGTTTTAATTCATGGAAAGCAAGAGTCAAACTGGCTTAAACCTAAAAAAGGAACTCATGAAAATAAAATTCCCAGAAACTCCATTCTGCTATTGTTCATAGTCAGGATCTATTCTGTATTCCTCCAGGAGCATAATGATGTAAACATTTCCACTTTTAGGCTTTTCAGTTAACCCAGGATTAATTATAGAAGACTACCCATTAGATTATTTTTTACCTTGATCAAGAAGCCAAAAATAAAAAAAGTTGGTTAGAGGAAAGAAGTTTGTATCAAGTATCTCCTCATCCTCAAATATGGTGGAGTTGAAATTCTGACCAAAATTGATGAAACAAGAAATAAAGGTTTAAATATGTTAGAATTCTCTAGAAAGATGCTTCTGAACCATAATATATATATGGTGTCACTTGAAGATGCTGATTCAATAAGTCTGGAGTGTGCCTTTAGGCTCTGCAATTCTTACCTGCCCTCAGGACAGGCCCATACTGCTGGTCCATGAACCATAAGCAAGGTGTCAGGCTCTAGAAAAAAGGTTCCAAAAACTTGTAAAACAAAATGTTCCTCCTTCTTTATAAGTTGATATTAACTTGTTTCTTTTGGCAGTAGGAGAGTATTTTTTTTTAATTTTTTTTGAAATTATTATTGTATATGCCTATTCTATTCTCATTTGCTAACACAGTATGCAAAGTTCTGTCTCATACTACTCATAAAATTAGATATATTGAGGAAGATATATAGCCACAAAGGGAAACTATATTTCACTTGTGAATACTTTTAAGATCTACATGCTATTAAAACGTCAAATGTATTTACATACAAATTATACATGTTAAGGTTTAAAAACAATTCTCTGCTAAGAAGTCTAATTTGTAGTAATGGTCTTTTAATAGCGAACCAAACTTTTTTTTCCTTTAAAAGATAAAAAGCTATTCTTATTTTACTTTCCCAGGAATTTAGCTATTTGCATTCCCAAAACATTTAGCTTCTATTGTCTTTTATATAATTAACACTTTTATCAAAAGTAATAGATTTTTATTATATATAATCTTTATCAAAGTAAATGTAAATATGTAGGTTGGTCTGTTGTGGTTTGTTTTTCACACTTTTTCCTTGACTTATTGTAAATGAATTCAATTACCATTATTGGTAGTCTTTTTTTTAACTGGGAAACAAAAAATAACATTTCAGTCATTTTTCTCCAATCTAGGATCATACATATTAATTGCTATTGATTCAAAATAGAAATAATTCTTTAAGTGTTTAAATATGAAATGGACCCAAAACTTTGTGGAATATACATTTAATAATATCACTGATTGATTTCTTACTTTCCTACTTGATTTCCTGCATATAATATAAAATTATATATCTGTTTACATGAATGTTAGCATATTGTGCTGGAGAGGAGCAGAAATTGTTACCTTAAAAAATGTTTCTTTGGCATACAGATTATCTTGTGCTGATTATTTTTGAAAATAACAAAACAAGAGAAACTGGATACCAAGTATCAGCATCCTTTTGTAAGAGACCTGTACATTTATAGGGGCCAATTTGGGGACTTGCTTAGCTTTCCTGGGTACCTCCTGTGTATACAGGAGACATACAAATGGACAAACTTCTCTTTGCTTTTTCTCTTGTTAATCTGTCTTTTATTATATGAGGTCTCAGCCAAGAACCTACAATAGTAGAAAGAAAATTATTTTTCCTCCCCTACAGTGCCTAAAATGGATTTTAACTGGTCAACAAGTTTACAGAGTTTGGTTGACAAAATATCTCAAATGTAGTCTCTAAGATTCTTTATCCAAGGAAAACATTTGTTTCTTTTCCCTTTATATATGCCTTCCTCTACATAATAGACAAAAATTTACTGTTAATTTATTAATTGTAGTTTGAGTTTGAGGAGCAGTTGGTTTAAAGTGGTAGCAGTGAAGAATCAAAAGAAAGACAATGAGAATTGTCAAGGATCAAGAATTCCTGTCCACTTAAAGTTTCTTCTAGCTGAACTAAGAATCAAATAGACAAGAGACAAACAGGAGGAAGTCAAATTGAATAGGTGTACCTATGGGGAATCCACATAGACATGGAAATTCCAAACACAGGCAAAATGATGTATATATGTTATTCTCAACTAAGAAGAAGGGGGTGGAGGTCTGGGACTTCAGAGAAAAGGAATGCACTTCATAGGTCAATACAAAAAGCAATATTTGTTAATTAGGTATTTGCCCTACCATGCAAATGTGTCACTCAGATAAAATTTTCTCTATTATCAATCCTTATTTTGGGAAATACCCCCAAAATAGATTCTTCTCTGTGGTTAAGGGAGGACAAAATTTCTCTTGAGCCTTCAGCTCCAAGTAATCCACATGTCAAAGCAGCACATTCAGGTGGAAGGTAGTCCCAAACCCCATCAGTATGATGTTCAAGCATGGAGAGATGGAGGAAAAGGAAGAGTAAGCAGGAAAAAAAAACATCATGTGATTTGTATCAGTGAGATTCTTTCATGGCTAGGCTTTTCAGTAAATGTTGAAGTAAAACTCTAAGAGTTGGGAAACACTTAAATGCTTTACCTTTATTTATAAAGTATACATACTTCTTTTCTCTATATTCTTATTGTGGATGATGAGATACATCTTACCACTTACCACTATATCTTGGGTGTTTTGAAATGTCTTAGAAGAAATGAAACCAGAAAGGACCAGTACATCAACCAAAGTATAAATTTTAAACTCTATTTAAGCAAAAATAGTTAACAGATTTTAGTTTAAAATAAAAAGTTTCATACATTTAAATATTTTTGCAGCAATGGGGAGAGCACATGGGGTCATTTTTTTTTATCTTTTTTTTTATTTATTTATTTTATTTATTTTCAGCATAACAGTATTCATTGTTTTTGTACCACACCCAGTGCTCCATGCAATCCGTGCCCTCTCTAATACCCACCACCTGGTTCCCCCAACCTCCCAACCCCCCACCTCTTCAAACCCTTCAGATTGTTTTTCAGCATCCATAGTCTCTCATTGTTCACCTCCCCTTCCAATTTCCCCCAACTCCCTTCTCCTAACACATGGGGTCATTTGATTGAAGTCCTTTAATAGATATTTTGTGATATCTGTAATCATTTTTAAGGAAAAATTAAAGGATGAATCATTTGGTCACAAAACAGATTCATACCAGAGCCAGGGAAGAAACTAGACGACCCTACCCAATTTCCCCATCCCACTCCTTACCCAAAATGAAATCTGTATATAAGGGACTGACAACATAGACTGGAACTAAGTTTCCATCACTTCATACTACATTCTGTCTCTACCCGCATTACTCTAGGAAAGGGAACACTATTTAGTTGTGTAGCTTAAGAGTCCTGAAGCCTAAAATGCAGAGTCATGTGACCTGAGTTTCAGGGCATATGTAGGCCCTAGTACTGATAGAGAAGTAAGGTACTCACATATATGCTACTGTTTTTCTATTTATGAGTTTCCATGATGCGTGTTGTTTGTCATGCTAATCTACTGTGTGTGTCATCTAGCCATTTATCTTAATAATACAGCAATTGGTGTAGTGGGGTAGATATCTGGTTGACCACTCATGATAGTTTTTAGAAGTCAATCAAGAGATTAGAGATCAACGATTCACTTTGGAAGTATATAAGTCTACTTGGGGCAACATGGCCAGCCATATAGATTGCTGCTCACTGACTGTGAGTACTATCTCAGCAAAACTTCTAGGAATAGGAGATAGAAGGATTAAGTTCACCTTGGATGGAGTTTGGTCATTGTTATAAATGACCTTGGAATAAGTTGCTTAGAAAGGGGCAACATAGAATGTTGAATCAGAGGTACTAATTGAAAAAAGCACAGATGTATGTGGAGCCCCCTTTGTGATCATTAAAGGCTTGCACACATGTGACAGTGGGGAAAATAGAGAAGAATACAGACTATTGAGTCAATTGCTAAGGAAGGCCTTAACAGTTATATCCATCTCCTGTGAGATTAAGAGAGTCAAGTAGCCAGTCTGATAACCAGTCCCTTGAATTATTGCTGGTTCACTACCACTTTAAATATGAGAATGAATATATACTTATTGGGTCTGCAGCACTTGCTTTCCAACTGCAGATGCCTTTACACACAGCTGTGTAAATATTGGAATTCCTATTTAGTATTGGGATATCTACAGAGCATTCAACCTTGAAATAATAATAATTATTATTGTTATTTTGGTTTCCAAGTAACCCAAAAATGCGTTTGCAATCCCATAGCACTTCATTTCCACTGAGTGAAACATCAGTACAGCCCCAAAGTAAGTGAATCATAGACAATTTCTATCAGCTTAACATTCACCATTCCCTGGCAAGCTGACTTGCCTACTGTTGAGTACAACCATCCCACGCAGTGTTCTCTCTGTTTTCTGATGGTTGTATGCCAGTAATCCAGGAGCTGGGGACTGTGATGGTGGTGCTATTTGAATGGCACATCATTCCAGTGCATATTGATGGTTTACTCTGGTGGAGCAATAAACTTAGCCCAAGCAAAGTATAGGCCATAGCAACAGGAAAATTTATCCCCAGGAATAGCTCTCAATTTATGAGTGATGAGCAGTTGGCATACACATAAATCAGCTCCTGATGATCTTGTCGTGACCAGTGAGTATTAAAACCAATATGGATGTTGATTCATTTCTACCATCTTAATCTCATATAAGAATCTTTATTGTGGCCCACCCAAATTAAAACATAAAGAGAAAGAATTTTTTTGCAAGGCAGTTCAGACTAAGTTTACAACTTATGAAACAATGACATTAAACTTCCTCTATCGTGTTGTCAGTGACAAGCCTTACAAAATTTATAATGTGAAATGGTAAGAATTATTATTGGATTGTCATGCTTAAAGGTTCCCCTTTGGGTTCTTGGAAGTGGATTAAGAGGTAAAGTTTTATTTGTGTTAAACTGACCCCATGCAGACTTACATATCCGAAAAAGGAGTTGGGACCCTGCAAAGTTCAAAGGAAACTGGCTATGACCCAGTATGTATATCATTGAAATGCAGATTTCTGCAAGTTTGGAATCCCGCCCCACGAACATGCAGAAAAGAGGTTGGTGCTTCCTTAATCATGAATAGTGATGTGGCAAATCATGCTGCTTCTCACCACATCATCCAACCGTGATGGACTGGCAGCACTCATGCCAAGAATCATGCCATATTAGTTGTCTTCTACTCATGTCCTAAAGACTTAATCTTGTCCTAAAGACAAGTTTTGCCATATGATATTGCTGCTGTATACTAGTTTCTGAGCTATCAGAGAGACCTTTCCTTCCTAGTCATGCATTTCTAATTCCTCACAGCCTTCTTTCTGGTCAGGGGTGACATCCAGCTCTGCTAGAATGCTATGCACTGCCCAAGAGATGAGAGAAGAAAAAAAAAAAAAAAAAAAAAAAAAAAAGAAGCACCTCACATCTGCTACTGCTCCTATTGCTATGTGTTTCCTAATCAGTGATGCTCCACCTGGTCTACTGAATGGGATTTTCTCAACCACACGATATTTCTAGCACTAAGACTTAAGGGAGATTTTAAATATAAAAGCAATGTAAGGAAATTTTTAAAAAAAGGAAAATGGAGATGGATTATAATGCAAATTGCATTTTAAAAATGTATGAAAAAATGAAAGCTAATGTTTGCTATTAAAAAGATCTTATGGATCAATTAGAAAAGATGAGATGAAGTTCTAAATAGGAAAATAGGCAAAGGGCATGGAAAGATAACTCATAAAAGAAGAAAAAACTATTAATAATTAGTTGAAACATTCAAAGTCATTAATAAGTAAAGTATGTAAACTTAGCATAATGAATGATATTCACCTTTGTTTTCTTAAAAGTCTTCCAAGTTAAAGAGATGATCACTAATAGCTTTTTCTAGTCATTCACCAATTTTAGATTTTCATTGTAATCAATACATATAAAATATATGGAGAAATGAGGACAGTTTAAAAATCTAAAAAAAAAAAATTGTTATCATACCAAATAGGCAACCGTACTTACTGACTTTCACAATATTAAAATGCTAACTTTTTTATAATTAATGCATTTTCTCTGTGAACTAATTTTGAGAAAATTTTTGATCTACCAACTAAGTTTTAGTGTTTTAATTCATAAACTTCCTTTTCCATGTCACATGATTTTTTGGTTTTTCTATACAGATCTTGTGCATTTAAAAAATAAATCCATTATTCATTTTTATATCTTTATTGATATTTCATTGATTGAAAACATATAATACATTTCAACTACCTATATATTTGTATGCATGCATGTGTCTCTATTCATATATGCATTCATTATCATACAACTTATGGAACTTCTTACTTTCATGAGTTAACCTCTTGTGTTTTCAAGGAAGACAGTAATTTCATGTCCAGACAATAATAATAATTTCTATGTTTTTTTAAAAGTTTTCCTTCAGTTTATTCTTATGCCATTTCATTGCCAGGATTTTTAAAAAATACATACTAAAAATTGAGATCGGGATAAATATAATATCTTATTGCTGACTCCTACAGGATTATCTCTGTTATTTCATAGTTAGTATGTTAAATGTCTACTTGAACACCACTTTAGGTTTAGATCTTTAATAAATCAGTTTTCAATAATGAGCAATCTACTTTTAATTATTTCATTTAAGAGACCATCTTCACATTATCTTTACTGTCATTAAATTTTTCTTTCTTCATTATTGCTTGCTTGAACTCCCCTCCCCAACTCCGGGAATATTTGGGGAAATTTGATTATATAGTTTCTTTTAGTAACTTAACCTAAAATAAATCTATTTCCTCTGATAATTCCATATTTTTCCCTCTTTAAAATTTGTAATATATTTTTGTAAGTCTTGTTAGTTGTTGCTGTTGCTAACTTATTCATGAGGAATCTCAATAGCATTGCCTTTCTGTTTGTTGTCACCACTCTCTCAGGAAGGAAGGAAGGAAGGAAGGACTCATCTCATTATGAGAATATATTCTTGTGCTATTTGCCTGTACTCCATCTGCCCTCATTCCAAGTTTGGCAATATTAATGAGACCTTGATAAGATCTTTTCCACACACCCACTCTGCTATTTAATGAGAGTCAGAATTTTAAGATGCCCCATTTGTCTTTTCTAACATATCCAGTTCAGTATACATTTACACCCAGCATCCTTAGCTGGCTGTTTCTCAAGGATGACATCCTTCCTTCTTTCTAGCACTAATTAATTTTTGCCCTTGTATTATGTTTGTCATTTCCCAAGGAATATACAGATGGGAATGTAAACTATAGACCTTACATTGCCTTTTTGCTCAAAAAAGAAACACCTTTTAATCAAAATAAAACACGGCAAATAGTTTCTTGTTTTTTGTGGTTTTTTGCTCAGTATTAAAACTAGTATATTCTCATGAAACATATGATTAATGTGTTTGTCTTACGAAGGTAATCACTGAATACCAATGTTTTTATATAGTGTTTTCCACAAAGTCATTTGGGGGTTTCTTTGTAGTTTTGAATGTTTTGTCAAGGTGACACACCTATGCTACCAAAGACAGTTGTGTCTTTCCGGAGAGCCCTGAACAAAATAAAATTAGTATGCCTATTTTTTTTTTTTTTAATGCAAGTGGATCCCAATAATAGGAGCTCACAAATTGTTACTGGGTCACTGATTTTGAAGAACTATTATCTTACACAAACCACTAAAATATTAATAAAAAAAAGGCCAAGAATCATACTTGTCAGAAAGCATTTTTTAAAGCCTTAGAATAAAAGGCACTGAATAGATTCATGTTTTCTTCTGAAGGAATCATAAAAATCCCTTGCAGTTCAAGAGATTTTCCTTGTACTAACACCTGACCAACTGATAGATTTCCAGATATGACCTGTATAAAATAACACACTGTGTCTCGTATACAGTGTTATCTCTTATATCTTTAAGAATCACAGAGGGAAAAATACTCCATTTTTGGTTTTGCATCTGAAGGGAACTTTCATATAGAAATTCAAATGATACAAATAAAACATGTTATTATTTTTGTTTCATATGTATTTAATGCCTAAAGTTTACAGATCATTATGAATCAAATAGATTAAGTTATTTATAGCATTTAAAGTAAAATGTGTTTGAAGTTATTTTTAAAAATCCTTGTTTTTCAATTCCCCCCCCCAGGTAAAAGATAGTAGAAATAACATCAGTTTTCTTAAAATGAAATTAGGGCACCAACTTGCATTCCCACCAACAGTGTAAGAGGGTTCCCCTTTCTCCACATCCTCTCCAACACATGTTGTTTCCTGTCCTGCTAATTTTGGCCATTCTAACTGGTGTAAGGTGGTATCTCAATGTGGTTTTAATTTGAATCTCCCTGATGGCTAGTGATGATGAACATTTTTTCATGTGTCTGATAGCCATTTGTATGTCTTCATTGGAGAAGTGTCTGTTCATATCTTCTGCCCATTTTTTTTTATATGATTATCTGTTTTGTGTGTGTTGAGTTTGAGGAGAACAGTGTGGAGATTCCTCAAGAAATTAAAAATAGAGCTTCCCTATGACCCTGCCATTGCACTACTGGGTATTTACCCCAAAGATACAGATGTAGTGAAAAGAAGGGCCATCTGTACCCCAATGTTTATAGCAGCAATGGCCACGGTTGCCAAACTGTGGAAAGAACCAAGATGCCCTTCAACGGACGAATGGATAAGGAAGATATGGTCCATATACACTATGGAGTATTATGCCTCCATCAGAAAGGATGAATACCCAACTTTTGTAGCAACATGGACGGGACTGGAAGAGATTATGCTGAGTGAAATAAGTCAAGCAGAGACAGTCATTTATCATATGGTTTCACTTATTTGTGGAGCATAACAAATAACATGGAGGACATGGGGAGATAGAGAGGAGAAGGGAGTTGAGGGAAATTGGAAGGGGAGATGAACCATGAGAGACTATGGACTCTGAAAAACAACCTGAGGGTCTTGAAGGGGTGGGGTGTGGGAGGTTGGGGGAACAAGGTGGTGGGTATTAGGGAGGGCATGCATTGCATGGAGCACTGGGTGTGGTGCAAAAACAATGAATACTGTTACACTGAAACAAAATTTAAAAAAAAATGAAATTTGGGCATCACATCAACTTTGAACCATATAAACAGGAGATTTAGCAAACTAAATAATAGAGTACAGTTGGCTATTTGAAAATCAAAACCTGTCTGTTTTCAGCAATTTCCTTTTTTTTTTTTTTTTTTAATTTAGTAACTTAAGTATTTAATGGGAAAATTTTTGCCAACAGTTTCTGGGTTCTGTTTACTCACCTGTAATCAAATTACTGAAATTCATTGAATGAAGGAAGTGAGCTGTAAACATTTAAATTTGGCCTCTGATTGTCACATTCCAACCTTATCGTTAATCTCTGATATGGGCAAGAGACAAGATATGACCTAAGTCAAGTAGCAAAGGCAGACTTGACTTTGTTTCCACTACTGGGAATTTCTGAGATTCTGTTTTCTTTATTCTCACTGCAATGTGTACAGTATCTACAGGAATTATGGAAGAATCTGAGATGGAGTTGGATTCCAGTAGTGACTAGCTGGAACTAACTGCATCTCTGAGGTCTACATTTCGTTTGTTGTTGTTGTTGTTGTTGTTGTTGTTGTTTTGTTTTGCTTTGTTTTGTTTTAATATGTGTAAACCCTACATCTGCATTTGGCGGTCAGCTAGCTCTATTAGTAATAGAGTAATGGATAAAACTGGGGTTCAAATCAGTTTGTCTTTGGAGACTATCTTCTTACCTCGAAAAGATGACAGACACTGGGAGTCTGAGCAGACTGGCCATGATAGAGATGGTATCTAGAGTACCATGTGAACATATTTTGAAGTTGAAGCAAACTGCATTTTTGGATAAATTGGGTGTGAGGTGTGACTTCAGGTGACTAACCTCTTGATTTACCTTAGATTTTTTCTAGTTATTGCCTGGAAAGTATTACTTTGTGACTTGGGACTCTTCTCAGTCCTGAGAAAACTGAGTGGTTGGTCACCATACTCCTGAGAACAAAAGGGGTGAAAGGTGGGTGCCAAATATTTTGGCATGAAAAAGTTGGGAGAATATAGTTGTTATGGAAAAATCTTTTCTGATGTAAACAAGTTTTCTAAGGCAGTTGTAGGAAGTTAAACTTTCACCAACACTGCCTGACAGATGGTATAGATTTACATCTTTCCCAACACTTGACCATGGTGGGCCTTAACAATTTTTGCCAATTGAATGTACATTAAAATATCACTTAATTGCACTGTAACTTGTATTCCATTAATCATTAATAGTTCTCAAAATTTATTTGGGTATGTTTCCTTCTTTTGTAAATTGTCTGATGATTTTTTTGTGCATTATTTCAATCTGGTACATGATTTTTCTTTGTGTATTTGTTGGGGATTTTAGACATTATATTTTTAAATCATCTGGAGTCAAAATTGCTTATTGGAAGTTGAGGATCCAAATTTTTTTGGAAAGTTTTGGTCCATTTTTCTGTTACATTGTTGAGTAGCCCTTCATTTTACCCACAATGTGACAGAGCATCCCTGCCATACCAAAGTTTCATATGAACATCGGTCTGTTTTATATATGAATTTTTCTACTCTTGATCATATACTGCGTTACCTCAATTCCTATATAATTTATACATGTATTTTTAACATAGACAAGCATCTTCACCAGGTTATTTTTCTTCAGAACTACCTTGTTATTCTGGGACTGTTAGTCTTACATATACATTTTTAAATCAGGTTGCAAAAATTCTTAAAAAATGATGTGTTGGTTTTGAGTGGAATTTCATTAAATAATAAGGTGAAATACTAGAAGATAGATATCTTTATGCTATTAAGTATTACAATCAAAGAACATAATATAACCTTCATTTACTTAGAATTTTTTAACCTTTCAAGAAACTTTTATAATTTTATGTGTAAAATATCAAATAATTTCAAATTGCCATTTATCATTGGGCACTTTGTAGTTTTATGCAATTGTAGAAGCATTATATAAAGTCATATTTCTCTTTCCCCACTTATTAATAAAATGATTTTTTTAAAGATTTTATTTACTTGATAGAGAGAGAGAGAGAGAAAGAGACAGCAAGAGAAGGAACACAAGCAGGAGGAGTCAGAGAGGGAGAAGCAGGCCTCTAGCTGAGCAGGCAGCCCAGTGCTGGGCTGGATCCCAAGAGCCTGGCTGGGATCATGATCTGAGTTGAAGGCAGATGCTTAATGACTGAGCCACTCAGGTGCCCCATAAGTCACTCCAACATATTAAGGACGTTTCTTCTTATTACAAGTTTGGTAAGAGTTTATTTATTTTTTCTTTTTAATAACTAACGGAAGTTCTATTTTGAAGTATTTTTTTTCCTGCAGCTTTCATTATAAAAATGTTACCGAGGACCTACTATGTGCCAGGCATATTTGTAAATAGTGACACATTATTTAAGCAAAATTACTTAAACGAAATAAAGAAATCTATGCTCTTCTTGTGTAGAAAGGATTATAGAACATACCTTCCGGGTTGTTCTACTTAATTCTGCTAATTTAGTTAACTAAATTAGTTAGTTTTATAATAGTACAAATTTTTGAATTCCTGGGATGAAGTCACATTGTCAATATTTATTATAATTTTTTAAAATATTACTGGATTTTATGTGTGAACAATTTAAAAAAAATAATTACAAATTTAGGAAAGATGTTGGTCTATATATTTTTTTCTTTTACTATACTCTAGAAGTTTGCTTCATATTTGAGTTAATTTTTCCATGAATTTTAAAACAGAAAATTTTGAGTTAGATAATTAAATTCTGAAATAATTTGTATTACAAAATCAATTTAATTAAAGGTTTAAAACAAGGCTGATAACGACTGGTGCACTTTATTACTAGGATACCTTCATTTATCTTTTTAACTACTTGACGTCCTTTCTGATTTATTTGTACCCTTGTAATATTGTTTATTAAATGTTTCAACTATCACTTTTCTTTCTACTTCTATTATTTTCTAACGATGGTTCAATTTCATTTGTTTATTGGCAAATAGTCATGTATAATTACCTACAGTAAATGTATTGTTATTTTAATTTTCATATACATGTAGATATAAATATATTATTCATGCAAATATATATATTTGGAGACAGAGAAGCAGAGACAGAGAGACATAGAGAGACAGAAAATATGAGTTTCAGGAATTGCATGGGGACTGGCAAGTTGTAAATATGTTGACCAGTTTGGCTGCTTAGAAATTTGGAGAAAAGTTGATGTTTCAGTCTTGAGTCTGAAACTTGCAGGCTGGAAACAGTTATGGTCTCTATTATTCAGTGTTGAGGCAAAATTGCTTCTTTTGTTTTAAGGCCTTCAACTCATTAGATGAGATTCATATTTCCATTATGAAGGCCAATCTTTACTTGAAGTCTCCTGGTTTAAATGTTAGTCACATCTAAAAAATATCTTCAAAGCAATATCTAGATTGATGTTTGACCAAATAACTAGGAACCATAGTTTAGCAAAGTTGACATATAAAATTAACCATCACAGTATTTGAATTTAGGAGGTTTTATATGTTAACTAGGAGACCAGGGCGGGAGATATAAATTCCTGCATGTCGATTAAAACATGGAACTTGATGAGATTTCCCTGCATGAATATGCAGATAAAGAAAAGATGTTCCTCAGGAACAAGCCAATATTATGTTGCAGCATCAACTTTGCATAGCTGCAGGAACCACTTTAAGATAAGGATGTAGAACTAGGGGTGACTCTTATAGTAATAGATTGCAGAACGTTGATATGGCCACAGACATAGTGGAGATTATTCATTTTGTCCATGGTTCCTTAGATAGCATCAGATTAGTAAATTCTCCTAGGAAATACCATTTATTTCCAAAATAAGATTATTGTTTTAGGATCACATTGCTTTTGTTCAGTATTTTTGAATAGCCCATATCCTGTTAATTCAACCATGATATTTTTATCATGAGTAATGTAAAATCCTTAATTTTTCTATCTATTATAATAAGTTTTTCTATCAATATTGCTACTTATATTTTGCTATTATAGTTATTATTCTCATTATGTTATGCATAGAACTTCTTGCAAGATGCTTTAGTCATGTTCTATTTATTATTACTGTAATTAAAATTAAATATCCTTTTTCCTGTAGATGTCATATAATTTACAATAAAAGAACAGTTTGTTTGGAAGTCTAGCCACCTCCTGCTGTTAGATAAAATTATTTTGGAACATTAAAGCCACACAAAAAAAGTCCTTCAATCATTCAAGCACAATAAATGCATTGAGACAGTTTTGCACTTATTTATTTGTTCTGGAAGTCATCCAAATTAACTTGTAATTCTAAATAACCACAGATGCCAATGCAAAGTAATTTGAAGTGACAACATATCAGTTTAAAGTGCAACCATAGCACTAGGTGTTACAATTTGTGTACACCAGGTTCAACCAGGGCATTCTACGATGAGACTTGGGCTCATTTTCAGCATGAACAGAAACATTTATAAAACAAATTATTCCAGCAACTAATAGACTAACAGGGATGGTAATTTTTTGTTCAGAGGTAAGGCAAATGACCTTTAATGTAATTGCTTTATCATCAACTATCTGCTAATTATATCAGCAAGGTTTCCCCAGGGAATTCATCTCTAAGAAATAGATGTTGAAGGAAACATTATTTCCTCAAAAGTTGCACTACTGAATGATGGCTTTTCTCAAATATCACCAAATGGTTCATAATTGCTATTCAAATTTTTGAAAATTCTTTTCCATGCATTTAAACTTGAAATTTCTAGAGGTAGAATTAAAATGTTGTTTTCACAATGTTCCAATCTAAATATGAATAATATAAGTTTCTCAATCAAATGTTAATTAAGAACATGTTTTAATGAGGGGAAACTTGATTCAGAGGTAAACAAAGTATGTAGGCAGTATAACTTTTTGGCTTACAATTAAAGATTTGTCAACTAAAAATATGGAAATTAATTTTTTCCTCCTTTTCCAATCTGAATACAAAAGAAACATCAAAATTGCCTTTCAGCCTATGTTTATTACATGGTAGGGGAAAGCCTCCCATTGTTTTATTATTTTTTTCTTTCAAATTTTAACCCATAAACTCTTTCTTGTTTATTTCCTCAGATTAACTGTTTTCTAATTACACCAAAATCTTACACCAAAATAAAATTTATGATGTTAACAGAGACTGAATTTTCAAAATATAAGTTTTAATTATACACATTTATTACATAATCAATATTTGCCCACCTAAACATTAAGCATGCACTGTAGTAGTTGACTTATATAAATCTTATTAACACTATTACCTACATATTTGACTGAAATTGATCTTATAAAAATGTATACAATGAATATGTCATTTACAAATTTCATTTTTTCTTTTTCATTTTTTTAAAAGATTTTATTTATTTATTTGACAGAGAGATCACAAGTAGGCAGAGCAGCAGGAAGAGACAGAGGGGAAAACAGGCTCCCTGCTGAGCAGAGAGCCTGATGCAGGGCTAGATCCCAGGACCATGAGATCATGACCTGAGCTGAAGGCAAAGGCTTAACTCACTGAGCCACCAGGCACCCCAAGTTTCTTGTTTTATTTAGGTACTATAGATGATATAAATGAAAATTTTATTTACCAGATAAAGAAGGTGACATCAGCCCCACAAATATAGTAAAAGCAGCTACAAACATGTTCTCTGAGAAGGGAACAAGACTGCTGAATTTATTTAGCAGTGCAATGCAAACTTTGTATCTTTGCCTTATGATGTAACTTTTAACAAGCATTTTACAACGTGTATAGCTCATATATATTTTGTTTGACCCTAATTCCACAACATAATTACATTTAATAATAAGTCAAAAACACACATACATAAGAATTTTTATTTTCTTATATGAATTTTCTCATCATAAATTATAATGGAATTTTTGACATATTTATTATTAATTTATAAAATCCATAAAGTTTATATAAGCTACCAATTTCTTATTAAACTTATGTTAATATTTAGCCAACTACTCCTAAATGTACTTTAAAAGCACTACCATGTATAAAACATTATCAATAAAAAAGATACATGCTTTTATAAATATGTATATGCTTTTGAATGTATGGGTGTGTGTTTATGTATGTTCATTTTTGGCTATAATTTTCTTAACACCCAGCCATGTTTTTCCTTTGGACTTTAGAGAAATATTTCTGTTTGACAGGAAAATAATTTATAAATTCTTTTTAAATTAAAAATTAAGATTTTATTTGAAGTAAGACTGATTTTATTTTATTTATTTTTAAAGATTTATTTAATTATTTGAGAGAGAGAGAGAGTGAGAGCAGGGTAAGTGGCAGAGGGAGAGAAAATCCAAATAGAGTCTCACTGAACAGGGAACCCTATGTGGGGCTCATTCTCACAATCCAAAGATCATTACCTAAGCTGAAAACAAGAGTCAAACACTAAACTGACTGAGCCATCCAAGAGCCGTAAGAGATGATTTTTTTTAATAGATTTTATGTATTTATTTGAGAAAGATAGTGAGAGAAAGCACAAGCAGGGGAAGCAGCAGAGGGAGAGGGTGAAGCAGATTCCCTGCTGAGCAGAGAGCCTGACACAAGGCTCAATCCCAGGACCCTGGAGCTGAAGGCAGACACTTAACCAACTGAGACACCCAGGAATCCCAACACTAAATAATATTAAAGCAATTTTAAGTTTAGAAAAGATTGAGCAAATAGTACAGAGAATATCTCCTATCTCATTTTTTTTTTAATTTTAAAGATTTTTTTTATTTATTTGACAGAGAGAGAGAGAGAGAGAGGTCATAGGTAGGCAGAGAGGCAGGCAGAGAGAGAGGGGGAAGCAGGCCCCCCACTGAGCAGAGAGCCCGATGCGGGGCTTGATCCCAGGACCCTGGGATCATGACCCGATCTGAAGGCAGAGGCCCCAACCCACTGAGCCACCCAGGTGCCCCTCCTATCTCCTTTTATCTCTTATCCCCTCCACTCAGTTTCCCTTATTATCATCATATTAACATCTGGCATTATGTGGTTCATTTTTTGTATTGATAAACCAATACAGATACATAAGTATTAGCTAGAGTCCATACTAAGATTCACCTTGTGTTGTGAAGTTGTATAGGTTTTAACAAATGTCTGACATGTATTCACTGTAACAATATCATACTACTGTTTTACTGCTCTGAAAGTCCTCTGTGCTCTTACTTACTCACCCTCCACCTGCTTATCCTTTCTCACCCCAACTCCAGGCCACCACCCATCTTTTTACTTGCTGCAGATCTGTCTTTTCCAAAATGTATAATTGGAATAAAAGAATATGTAGTTATTTCAGACTGTCTCCTTTCACTCAAAAATATTCATTAATTAATTGAAAAAAAACCACCTTGGTTGCATTCTATTTTTTTAAATTATGTGCAAAGCTGCTACAAATATTTGTGTGCAGGCTTATGTGTCATTCACTCAGTTAAATAATCAGTTCACTTGGTTCAGTAATCTAGGAGTGTGATTTCTGGTTTGAATGGTAAGACTATATTAAGCTTTGTAATGCACTGTCAAAGTCTTCCAAAGTGCCTGTACCATTTTGCTTTCTCACAAGTAATGAATGCAGAGTTCCTGTTGCTTTGCATCCTGAACAACATTTGTTACTTCCAATGTTTTGGATTTTAGCCATTCTACTGGGTATGTAGTCATATCTCGCTGCTGTTTTAATTTGCAATTCCCTAGTGATATCTTTTGTGAACATCTTTTGTGCTTATTTGCCATCTGCACATCCTCTTTGGTGAAATGTCTGTTCAGATCTTTTGTCCAATTTTAAATTGCTTATTTTCCTATTGTTGAATTTTGTGAAATCTTGTATACTGATACATGTCCTTCTTGAATAGACTTTTTCTCCAAGGGCCAACAAGGTACATACAAAGTTGCTCAGCATCACTAGTCAGTAGGAAAATGTAAATTAAAACTACAATGAGATATCACCAAATGCCTATTAGAATGGCCATCACAAAAAAGACAGGAGATAACAAATGTCAGTGTAGATGTGGGGAAAGGGGCACCCTTGCGTACTGTTGGTGAAGTTGTAAATTGGTATAACCACTATAGAAAACAGTATGGAGGATCCTCAAAAAATTAAAACTAGAACTACCATATGATCCAGAATTCTATTTCTGGGGATATACCCAAAGGTAAAAAACAAAACAAGATCAAAACAAACAAACAAACAACCCCCCCAAAAAAACTAACTTGAAAAGGTTTCTGTACCCCCATCTTTATAGCAGCATAATTTACAATAACCAAGATGTGTAAACAATCTAAATGTCTATGGATGGATGAATGGATAAAGAATTGTGATACTGGGGGCCTGGGCAGCTCAATCAGTTAAGAACCTGCCTTCAGTTCAAGTTATATCAGGGTCCTGGGATTAGGCCCCATATAGGGCTCCCTGCCCAGCAGAAAGTCTGCTTCTCCATTGCCCTCTACCCCTCCCCTCCACTCATATTCTTTCTCTCTTTCTGTCTCCTAAATAAATAAGTAAAATCTTAAAAAAAAAAAGTATTGATACAGACACACACACACACACACACACACGCACACAATGGAATAACATTTATTCATAAAAAACAAAACAAAACAACAAAACAAAAAAAATAAAGAAATTCTACCATTTACAACAATATGGATGGACCATAGAATTATGCTAAGTGAAATAAGTCAGACAGAGAAAAACAAATATTGTATCATCTTACTCACTTGTGAAATCTAAAAACAAAACAAAATAAAACAAAACTGAACTCACAGAAAAAAAGATCAGACTTGTGGTTTACCAGAGGTGGAGGGTGGGAGAAGGGAAAATTGTAAGGGGGTCAAAATGTACAAACTTCCAGTTATTAGATAAGTACCACGGATATAATTACAACATTATGATTGCAGCTAAAACTGCTGCATGGTATGTAGGAAAGTTGTTAAAAGAGTAAATTCTAAGAGTTCTTATCACAAGGAGGAAAAAAGACAGAAACCCTGTGTCAGATATACGCTTGACAAATATTTTCTCCCAACCTTTCATTCTTTTAAAAATGTCTTCCACAGCAGAAGTTTTTAATTTTAATGTAGTCCAATTTGTTTTTTTTTTTTTTTCTTTCCTGGATCTTTCTTCTGGTGATATATCTAAAGCTCATTGCCAAACCCAAGTTCACCTGGATTTTCCCCTATATTATCTTCTGGAAGTTTTAATACATTTGGCTTTTGCATTTTAAATTATGATCCATTAGAGTTAATTTTTGTGAAACGTGTACCATCAGTACCTAGGTTCAATTTTTTCTCAGGGAGAGCCAGTTGTTCCGGTACTATTTTGCCAAAAAGACTACTCTTTCTCACTTGAATTTCCTTTGTTCCTTTGCGAAAGATAAGTTGACTATATCTATGTGGCTATATTTCTGGGCTCCCAAACTATCTCATGATCTGTTCATGCATTCTTTCACTGATAGCACAATGTCTCAATTATAATATTTCTATACAAGTCTGGATGTCAGGTAGTGTCAGTCCTCTGGCTTTGTTCTTTTTCTTTATTATCATATTACTATTCTGGATCGTCTGCTTTTCCATATGTGATGGTTAATTTTCTGTGTTATTTTGACTGGAATACGCGGTGCCCAGACATTTGTTCATACACTATTCTGGGTGTGTCTGCGAGGGCGTTTCTGGATGAGATTAACATTTGAATCAGTAGACTGAGTAAAATAAATTGTCCTCATAATGTGGATGTGTCTCATCCAAACAATTGAAGAACTGAATAGAACAAAAAGGCCAAGTAAGAAAGAACTTTCTCTGTCTCACTTAAAGAGCTGGGACACTGTCTTTGCCAGCCTTCAGAACACACTGAAACAACAGCTCTTGGGGCTCCAGCCTGCCAGGTCTTGGAATTTATACAATCAGTCCCCTGGTAGCAGGTCTTTGGACTCAGAATGGAACTTCACATCAATACTCGTGGATCTCTAAGATTGCCGAGTACCTATCTTTGGATATGTCTGTTTCCATAATCACATGAATCAAGTCCTCATATGTATTATATTACCTATTAGAATATATCCTATATATAATATATGAGTATATATAAATATATTGCATATGCTATAGAGTGATACTTTGCATATCTATATTACCAGATCTTGGAATGAATTATCATTGTTCTCCTTACTACTGGAAACAGAACCATTATTTTGCAAAATATATTCATAATAGAGAGCCAATTCCAGAAACCTTATATCTGATTTTGAAAATTCATCCTTAAAATTTGATTTCTTTACACAAGGAAAACTGTACAATTGATGGCTGCCTAGTACATCTACATGCATAAGTCAAAACTCATAAAATAGTATACATTAAATATATGCAGCATTTGTATATCAATTTCTACCTCATTAAAGCTCTTTAAAAATTTCTTCTTCTAGAAATGTTCTTGGTACCAAAATCCAGGGTTCTCCGGGGAAACAGAACTAGTATATAACATAGAATATCACATATAATATAATACAGAATATCACATATATAACATATGATATATCATACGTAATATATATAGCCCATTTTCATACTATGTATATTAGGCCTGAAATAATTTTTGGAGAAAATCAGAAAGTTAAAATTCTAAAGGAAAGTTGGAGGATCAGGAGGAGTCACTAAGAAGTCAGTTTGGGAAGCGAAAAACAGCTCTAGTGGGGCCGGGAAGTGATAATGGATAGAGTAGTCTATGACAGATACTTAAGGGTCCACAACCAAGTGTCTGATGATGGGCTTGGGGTGCACAGTGTAAAAACTTAAAAGAAGTAGATACAACATTGAGGAGTGCTAGGAAAAGCTGAACCTGCCAGCTTCTGTGCTTTTTTCTGTCACCACAATTAATTGTCATGTCCTCAGAAAGCAATGACCGTTGCTTCACTTTTGCATTAAAATCTTACATAAGAACTTCTTCAAGGTTAATGTAACCCTGAATCTTAGAGGAAGAGCATTCTGGGAAATGTATTTGGAGTACAATTTAATTGACAGTAGAAGAATCCAGTGGAGGCAGAGACAGGCATATTTTATCTCATTTTATTTTGGGATATGCTTTAAAGATGAAGGAGATAAAATTTTTTGATAGTTTGAATGTGGATGAGAGAGCAAAATAACAGTAAAGAATCATTTCAGGAAATTATATTGAGCAACTGGAAGATTGATACTGCCATCAAATAAGTTGGAAAATTTTGTGGGAAGAGGTTTGAGAGGGAATAGGAGTTAAATTTTAGTTATGGTGTGTTTGAAAAAATCTATTAGACATTGAATGGTAGACATCATATAAATATTTGGCTAAAGGAGTTGAGAATTTAAGAGGGATTTTTTTTTTTTTTAACTTGGTATTTATCAGTATTCTGGCAATATGTGAAGTCCGGAGAATAGATCAGATTATCAAACCTGGTGTAATTAAATATTATGAAGCTTGGGAGATACAAGTTTTGCTAGATTGAAGAAGGCTGAGAATAATCAAAAAATGAATTAAGAAAAAAATCCAGATAATATGTTGTTCTGGAAGTCGGCTAAAGAATGGGTTACAAAGGAAATGGTACTCTGGATAGAAAACCTTCTATAAAAGCTACCTTTTCACCAGTTTCTTCTTTAAGGCCAAGTTCTGCTCACTGGAAATGATTTTCTGCCACTCTTGGTTCTACATTCTGGTCCCATTTTCCTTTAAATAATAAATGATTCCTTGGTGTTTGTGACTGAGTAGACTTCTCAGCCTGTGTTCTGCCTATAGAAGTTTGAAAGTCCAGCTACCTTTTTTTATTTTCACTTTTTTTTCCATCTTTCAGTATTTTCTTATGTATCAAATTAGAATTTGCTTTATTAGACAAATCCCCATGTTTCTTCTTTGAAAGAAATATCCTCATGTACCTACACTTGAGCATTACAAAGCTGTGGACTATATCTTTAAGATTCTTGGAAGTCTTTGTCTAGGTAAAAGGATATATGTGTCTTAATGTACTCAATGCCCTTCTACCATTAAGTTGTTCTAAAATTTAAACAACAACAACAAAAAAAGATCTTACAGTCACATTTCTTGATATCTTCACTCTTTTGTCTGCTTTACTGGTACTGTCCTGGATATTTAACATTTGCCCTGAATCCATTCATTAAGTGATAACTTTATTTTTCTTTTTCCTTGGAGGAACTAGGTATGAGAAACTCTTTTATTTTTGAACTCAGCAAGTTCTGGCTTCTTTAGATTCTCTCTAAATTCATTTTGAATGGTGAAAGTTCTTTCTTAGATCATTATTTTTTTATCTGTACCTTATGACAAGTAAGAAAATGGAATTCATTGTCACATTTAGGATCCAACTTGGAATTCCATTTAGCTAAATCCACCTGCTTTAATTAGCCATATTTTCTATTTTCTATTAGTGTATTACCATACACTACAGTTTCAGTACTATTTTGGCCACTGCATAATAAGAGACTCATTTTCTCTAGGATCACTAACCATCTCCTCTAGGCCTTTATATTTTCCATCTGACTCCAGGTACCAAAGTCAATGGTCAATATTATAGGGTATCATGAAGGCATCACTCTACTCCCAATATATGTTCACATTATTTATTATCACATTTAAAAAGTACTCCCAAATTTAGTCAATTAAAACAACAACCATTCTATTATATGTTAGGATTTTATGAGTCATAGTTTTAGTCAGGGCTTAGCTGGCACATTTCTTCTGTCACACATGGCACTGACGTGAGTAACTCAGTGGAATTTAGCTGGCAACTAGGCTGGGCATGGGGTGGTTTCCAAGATGTCTTTACTCATATGCCAGGTGCCTTGGAGGAAAGCCGGAAGCCAGAGCCTTTCTCTCTCTTTGTACTGTTAGCACTTCTCCACATGACATCTCCTGAAAGACCGCTGAACTGCTTCCCTGGTGGTTTAGGAATCCTGGTAGCTGTGGTACAAGCTACAGAGCTTTTCATGGACTTACCTTGGAAGTCCTAGAATGTCACCCCATTATCATATATTTGTCAAGTATGTTCTTTAAGCCAACCCAAAATCAGGAGAAAGAAAATTCACCTTGACATCTAACAAGTGGGGCAATGAAGTATTTATGGTCTTCTGTAATCTACCATACTGCTCTTAAATTTACCATTATCTTTTTCCACACTGTCATATTTAATTTTTCTATAACTTCTGTCATAATTAAGTATTTGCTTTCTTTTTAAAAGTCTTTGCTTATTTTTCTAACCCCTCACTTCCAGTTTTCCTTACAGCAGTTGTCTCCTGAATTTTATTTGTGATCTCTTTTTTATTTACCCTTTCTTTATCCTTTTTTTGATGTTCATCCCCAAATTGTAAACCGAAATTCCATCATCCAAGTCAGTATCATTTTTCAGATGGTGTTTACTTTGGATCAGACTTTTCACCATTATACCATACATTTTCATTTGGTTGACTCACAGATACCTTAAACTCAACATGTACAATATAGAAAATTCATTTTTTCTGTGCCCTCCAAATCAGTTTGCTCTCAGTGAACAGAAATACCATGTAATTAATTGCTCCCAAGAGAAGACTTAACATTTCCCTTCCAATTCCTTTTCTTTTCTATCCAAATGATGCCAAAGTCCTCCCATCCTTCTCATATATTTTCTCTGAGTTGATTCACATTTTTCTGTTTATAATGTCACTTTCCTAGCTTAGGCCAGCATCATTACTTCTTCTCTGCATTGCTGCTAACTCCTCCTAATTATTTTCATATAACTGTGTCTTAATTTCATCTAATCCATTTTCCAAAATAACAAATTGAATGAATCTTTTAAAACGTAAATTAGATCAAGTTTTACTGTACTTTAAAAAAAAAAATCTTCAAGGGCTCTCCTTTGCTTTTTTAATGAATCCCAAATCCTTAAGACAACCTCTTTGGCCCTGAGTAATGTGTCTTTCTGCTTACCTCTCCAACCTCATCTTTTGCATTTGTTACAAGCCATCTATTTTCACACAAACAAAAGTGTTTTATTTCCTGAATGACTACGTATCCCCCCAATGTTTTGCACAATTTTTTTAAACTGTTACTCCTACTTCCATCATAATTAATTCATCTTGCCAATTTTTACTCATTATGGAGAGATCATAGCCTTTCACCAGCTTTATATGATGCTCCAAGGTGAAGATTCTGTAGTCTCCCATGTATTTGTATAACTTGCCAAACTTGATTATCAAAACACTTCATCATACAGCATTTTAATTGAATTTTCCACTACATCATATGTTTTATAAGGGAAGGCATGGTTTCTGTTATTATTTTCATCTTTTCTCCTGTAATTCTTGGTCTTTTACTTAGTAATCTCCCATAAAATGTTTCATGAATATGTATACTAATGTTCATATGAAGTGTGGACTTTCTGAATGAGGCATAGCATTTGTCCAGGTGATCCTGGTTTCTAACTCTAGCTTCTTTCATTACTAGTTCTATAACTAAGACAATCAATATGACTCTATAAGGTTCTGATTTCCCATCTGCAGGATGTACCATGGGTAGGATATCATCTCACAGGGTGGCATTTGTTGGGTCAGAACACATTCTCACTTCCCATGTCCACATAGAGGTAAGGGAATATTTACTCCTCTCTCTAAGAGGGGAAAGAATAAGCACATTATGTACAGGCTTTCTCTGCCCCTTCTCTTTCTCTTTTTGCTTTTCTCATTCTTTTGGAACTCTTTCATATCGCATTCATTCCCATCTGGTCACGTAAGCAATAAGCTTTTCTATCTAAGCATGACTTACCCAACAGCTTAAATCTTTTGTCTTTATTAGAATTCAAACTCTTTGATTTCTCTGTCAGCCTAGCCTATCTACTAAATTTTTCCTAATATAGGAAAAGAAGAAAGGAAATTTTTGTTTTAGACTTTTTTTTTTTTTTTGGTTTTCTACAACTTGAATGATAATACATATAGTATGCAGATACTAAGAAATCTGGTGTGGTTATATTAATATCAGATAAAAGAGATATCTAAAGAAGGAACAATACAAGGGAAGTAAATGCACACTTCATTATAATAAAAACAAATTTATTTGGATATTTTGGAAAAAAGAGAGATGTATCATAAAAATGTTGATTGAATGATTGATTGATTTCCTTATTTATTTATTTATTTATTTATTGAGGGGGAGGGTCAGAGAAGGAGGGAGAGAATCTTAAGCAGGCTCTATACCCAGAAACGGACCCAAACTCATGATCTAATAACCATCAGATCATGATCTGAGCTGAAATCAAGAATTGGACACTTAACAGACTGAGACACCCAGGTGTCCTATCACAAAAATATTTAAATCACAGCAATGTACATAAGACAAGATGTAAGTGATTCTTATACTCAATTAAAAAGACTTGGACTTTAATGAAAATATCTTTGAAGAAGTAAGTGATCTGAAAAATAACTATGGAACATACAAGACCCCTATTCAGTATTTTTCAAAATTAAATTTCAGTAAAAGATGTTAGAAAACAACAGATGGATACGGGATTAAAATAGCTCTGGATTCTGTATCTGCTGGACTTCTACCTTCTATTTTCCAGAGGAAGTGACTGACACTTGGGTTGTATAGGGGGCATGACTGCCCATAGTTTTTGAGAGGCTCAAAGCCAATATTTGGGAATTGAATGGACACATGTAGTTAATGTCGTTTTCCAGGCTTTCATTTGTGGTTTTGTGAATACTTTTTGGTCATTATTTTGGGGGTTTTTAATGAGATTTCATTATAAAATATCTATGTTAATTTTGCTTTCCAATTATTTTGGTAATCCATATCTACACTTTTACAAATTTTTCTCACAAATTATAATTTTAAAAATATATTCTTCTAAGGTAACTCATTTTTTTTCTTGACAATGTAAGTGGAATTCTTTTCAAATTATATATCGTGCTTTCCAAATGATTAATTTTGGTTTGATGAATGCTTTTGATTTGTATATGATGGTCCTATATCTAGAAATGAGGAATGATGTATAATCTTTTTCTTTCTCTCTTTCTTTCTTCTTTCTTATTGGTTTCGCATGGAGACAACTATATTCAGTAAATATTAGTAAATTTTCTGGCTAATGTATTATTTATAACTTTTCAACTATGTCAAGGTTGTATATTTTTAACTTAGTATATACTTTTGGTTTTTAATTTATTATTTTAGTATGCTTTTGAAAACATATAAAATAGATCACCTTTTCCCTTTTTCTACTTACAAAAATAATTTTTATAAGCTATAAACATTTAAGTAAAATTTTCCAAGACTTTATACTATGTGTATGTTTAAAGACATTGGTTTCATATCAGCAGTGGAAGGAAGTCAACAGTAGCTTAATTTTAATATTTTATCTTGAATTATTTTTAAAAATTGTCTTTTATTTTATGTTCCCATTAGCTTTCAAGATTATTTGTGTAAAGGTGTAAGAGCACCTTTATAAGTATATTTATGTCCCATTTTAATTGTTGTGTTCTTTATTTTTCCTTCCTTCCTTCTTTCCATCTCCTCTTTATCTTTCTAAAAATGTGTCCAAAAGTAAAATTCAGAGGTCTATGCACTAAATTTCTGGAAGCTGCAGAGAATGGGATCAGTGAATAGGTCAGTGGTACTCTGTATTTGACCACTGCTTAAGGGAACTAGCTGCAAATTACATCTTGTCTATTCTGCAAATATCACAAAAGAGTGCAGGTAAAGTAGATACTGTACCAGAGAAAAAAGTATTGCTAAATGACACATCAGGCTGTGTGGATGACTTTTCCATATGTTAGTTCTTATCTTATACTTTTGTTCTTGGCAACCACCAGTACATTTAAAAAGACCTAAAAAAAAAAAAAAATTAACACACTATGGGTGATATAGACTTGATATTGAAAGTTAGAATATGGTTAATCACAAGGACTGCATGTACCCTAAAATGACTTGGTTGAAAATAAGGTCTTATCAAAAAAGATTTTTAAAAATCTTCAGAAAGCTCATTTATAACAATCTTCTCCAACTTTTTAGTTTCTATTTCTTTTGTTTGTGAAAGTGGTTTTCCACAAACAGCTGAGCCAAAGTAAGTATCTGACACCAGGTAAAAGACTGCTTGCTCAGTGCTATTACCTCCAAAGAACACTTTTTGGATGAGAATCAAGACCTTTTAAGTACTGCAAATATTCGTTTAAAGGGAGAATATAACTTGGTGTGTTGGCTGAATGAGATCTAAATCTCAAATGGTCAATACCTCCTTAAATGCTCTTCCACTGCTCTGGACTCTGGGAAAACTGAATGATTCCATATAAGCTGTGGGAAACTTTTTAGTATATCTAAAATATGGTCAAGATTAATCTTAAAAAACTGACAACTTATATGGTTGGAGACTTTCCTTTTTTTTTTTTAGTCATCTTCTAAGCCCCAGTTTGATGAATTGATCACTGAGCCCCTTGAATATTTTGCTTTGTCTCTTTCATCTTTTTAAACACCGAGCCACCCAGGCGCCCCTGGTTTACAGTTTTATATGCAACTATTTTAGACTTGATTTTGGTTTTATCTTAAAACATTTATTTTGAAAAATAATAATAAATAACCAAATACAAATGTTTCCAGTGTATGTGTATTATATCATATATTATCATCTGAAACCTACCTATTTTAACTCAAAATTTCCATTTTTGCCGATTCCAGTCCTTTAAAACCATTTCTACACCATACTTGCAAAAAACAAGCCTCATTTATTCTTGCAAATTCAACTCTGGAGATTATTTGGCAATTCTTATTCCTCTGCTTTAAAATTGTTCTTATAGAAAACAATTCTAGGTGTTCAGCTCACATGTCCAACTTGTAGTCTATTCAAAAGACTATATTGGAAGAGCAATGCCTCAGAAAAAGTTGGAAATTTTTGGAAAGCTTCCCAAAGCTACCTCTCTTTTTTCTTTTGTTTGTGCTGCTGGTAGAGAGTTTATTTAGAGGTTGGGGGTGACAATGGAAGTCATCAAGAGGAAATTGGTGGTTCTTGGAGAGAGATAAAAACAGAGAATGTGAGAGTTTTTCTAAATGCTGAAGAAAGGAATGAAGTGTCAGTCACTAATTTTTGTAAAGATATAAGGAAGTAGCAGTGGAGAAGATCATGTGTAGTTTTGCTGGTCTGGGCCATCTGTTGGTGAAAATGCAAATAAGAGGAGAAGACCTTTGTCTAAGCATTGCAGTGTCTAAGAATGAGAATGAATAGTCTACCTAAGAGAGGAATTATGGGTTTTAATCATGATTTGTGCATATATTTTTCAATGAATATCGATAAGATGGTTATAGTAAGCCCTCATTATTCTGAGTATAAATAAAAATAACTCAAAAGAAGAATGCTTAGATGTTTACACTAAATTGATGGCTGAATTATAAAAATAAATATCTTTTGGGAACTATTTTGCTTAGTGATACTGCTTCCAGGAAAGTATATTTAGGGGAGCTTCAAGAGCTTCGGGGGACTGAAAATATTTTATGGGCCAGAGAATATAACTGGGTATCCCGGCTAGGCCAGCTTAAACTCAAATTGATCTGTTTGTGGAAATAAAAAGCACTCTCACTGCAATGTTGTGGGGCTCTATTGTCATAGGAAAGGAAAAATAAAATAATAAAATATAATAAAAATGAAATAAGAAGGCAAGTATATAGGAGGTTCTTGCTTGTCATGCAACAGGACCATGAGCTCAAAGTACCTTTTAAATTTATTTTCTAAATCTAGAGATTATCCTTTTAAAAATAAAAGCCATACATTTTGTAGCAAGTCTAAATGCTTTGTTTCCACAAATAAGATCATTAAAATTGTTTGTTGGGAAGACAAACATGTAGTGTAAAAATATTGGCTACTTTTCTAAGGACAACTTTCTGAATGAACAGCCTACCCCTCTACTATCTATTACCCTCATTTATATGAAAATTTGCTGAAACTATTTGTTGCAGGGCATCACTAGTTTTATTTAATAAGGAGAGTTGCTACTCAGCTGCAACATATAAGGTTTTGTTTCATGAAGCAATTTCAGATTTAGGGAAAAAAAAAAACTCATTAAAGATTTCAAGAGTGCATTGTGATAACAAACTAGAGAAGGAGAAATCTCCAGGTTTTACTGTTTGGAAAATTAGGGAGCAAGAATGATTGATGGAAGTCCCTATGGCCTTTAAAGATAAAAAGAAGTTTGCATAAAACAAGGGTTATGCTGGTGGGTAGAAAAATAGCGATGCTGTTACAGACAGGTGGGTAGACAAAGATACACAGCTCAATATTACAATGCCAGAACAAAAGTTCCCCCAATACTTAACTTTTTTGCGGTTAAGAAAACTCAGAATTTGTTGTTCAAGAACAGTATTAAAGATGCTTGGGATATTTTTTTAATTGAGGGAATGAATAAAGGGAAAGTGGATTCCTGACGGATATAATTTAAGGAATGTACGTAATCAGGATTTTTAAAAAGGTGATAATTTATGCTCCCAGTATCTGTTCATTTTATGCAGAGCCAGTTTTGGGTTCTGTGGGAAGCACATGTACACAGAAAGGTTAAAGAGCTAAGAAGCATCTCTAATGCAGGGCACCATATTCCCTTCTAACAAGTCATCTCAGAAAGTACGAGCATCTCTACAGGAAGCTGTGAATTAAAGTAATTGGAAACTAAGCATTCCTCTAGCCTCATATTTTTATAACAGCTGAACTAACTAGATACATAAAGCAGGCACAAGAGGACTGAAGAAGGACTATGGTCATCATCACACATATAGGTAGTTTAAATGCAATGTTTTAAAGTAAGTCTTTTAGAAAAATGCATGCAATGGAATCGACCAAATCTTTCTCACAATTCCTCATTGTTGGTTAAAAAAAATAGATAAATAAATAAAAAGCTCATATGGGTTTTGTACTACATGATAGAAGTGACTGGTGGCAGGAAACAGCAGGAGGATACCTCTTGGATATTGGCTCAACTGATTCTGGCCATGAAAATTCAGTTATTTTAAAGATGAAGCTCAACAACTAGTCAATCCCCAAAGTGTCAATCACATAAGTGATCATGGCTTATAGTTAGATTTTCTCTTTCAGCGGATATACCATAACTTCTATTCTGTATAGGAACATATTCACTATAATTTCACATCGTTCAGGACCTCTTTGCACTTTTAGAAAATCTTTGAGGACCCCAGAAGCTTTTATTTATGTAGGTTTTATTTTTTGAATCCACCATACTCCCATTGCTGCAACCATCTCTGTTGTACCAAGAATGTGGGTCACCATCTCTTTTGGCAATTAGGGAAGGCTGGGCTTTCCTTGGTTCAGACATCAGCAACATTTACGTGAAAATATTTTTTTACAGGCATCAGGCAATCATTGGCTATCAGCAGTTGATAGAAGCAGAAAGAAGAAATTTTGAAAATCAGAGGTTTCATGATGTAGCAAGTGAAATCTTTTGAAAAGTGTCAACAAAACATCCATTGTGATTAATTAGAATGATTTGGGAAGATTTTAAAAATGTCTAGAATATTTGTTAAATAGGTAATATTGGAACTACAAAAAAATGCTATTTAAAAATGTCTTTTTATGATCATTCACATCATTCGGGAATAGCCTTGTCAATATGGGTTTATGAGTTCCGTAAGTCTCCTGAAATATTTGTATCATACCCAAAGAAAAACACTATTGCAGCTGTTAATACTACTACTACCACTACTATTACTTTTACTCTTAAACAACTAATAATAACAACTAATATTTACTGTCTGCCCACTACCTGACACTTACTTTGTCAGAAGTTGCTGTTTTTGGTCACCATTACAAGGTATTCTTTCATTCCTCTTTTAGAGAAGAAGCTGAGTATTACACCCAAGAACATAGAACTAGTAAGTTTAGAGATGGAAGGAGCCCCTTGCTTCATGATGCTTCCTTCATCTCTCAATGGAGTTCATTAGTAGAAAAAAATGTTAGCGTTCAACTGTTTGTTCTGTAGATATTAAGCATCTCCTTATTCATATTTTCAACTATTACACATGAAAAATAATAACTGCTACACCAATCAATAAAAAGGGGTTTCTGAGATTTTAGAATTTTGCAGTCTATGGGTATGCTCTATGAAGTGTAAGCATATATGGAATCTTTGTAAAATCAATTTTAAATTCAGTATACAGGGAGGAAAAAGAAAATAAGTTAATTTATTTTTGCTTATCTTTAAAATTCTATTGGAATAATGTAGCATTATCTACCCCCACTAAATTAAGAATTCCCCAAGATGAGAGATACAGAATAATTCCTATATTTATCAACACTCTATGTTTATTTCTTATAAAATTTGGGTGACTTTGTATCAAACATGTGGACAATGTACTAGAAAAGTCAGCCATGTGCCTATATGAAAATACATTCATTTATTCACTTTGACTAAATGGTTTTTAATATATATGTGTGTGTGTGTGTGTGTATGTATATATATGTATATATATATAAGAAAATTTAAAACTTTTTTAATGAATAAAATCATACATACTTTCTACCATATGACTGAGCCAGAACAATAAAATTTGAGTGATTATTTTAAGATATTAATATTAAATCAAATCAAAACTATTTTATCAATGAAAAAAGAGGCTTACCCATCTAAAGTATTAAAAAAATAATGTTTTAATATATTTAAATAATATATATATATTTATTGTATACTATTTATCATATGATATTCTTTAGTAAAAGATCTGTTTTTTAATCCTAGTTCTGAGCAGACAAGATTGGTAATTTACTTAACATTTCTAAAAAAATCCTTAATTTCAATGAGTAGGAAAAGAATTTAATGGAGAGAAGATAATATTGAATAAACTGTATTCATATTAATAGTGAACAAAGTAGCAACAATAATGGAAGTTGTACCAGTGATAGAAGTAGTAGTGATATAACATAATTAGAGCAAAAATTATTATAATTTTACCATAGTTTCTGGCAAAATATAAAAAGCATAGAAGAAATTTTGCCCATATTTTTCAGCCCAATGTTTTGCATATTGTCTCTCTCTCTTCTTTACTCTCTCTCTCTATATATATATTATTTGTTCTCTACAAGTAAATTGTACACATTTAAAATTTTCTGAAACTGGATATGCATCTGGAAGCCAATAATATCTCAGTCTTATAATTGCAATTTTTTATTATAGTACATTGATTTAAAAACACCAAACCTTGAAATATTACACGTATTTTGAAGTATAGTTTTCAATCTTTTCTTCATTTGCCATTTCAGTAAAAGTCTCCTAAATTATGTATTTTAAGCATGATATTTTACAAGTTTTTACCATATGTATTTAGCTATTCCTAATTTTGGAAATTCAAGTTACTTTTTTTCACTTTTATGTATAAAGCTGCCTTAAACATCACTTGGCGTCGATCTAAATGAACGTCTCTTCTTTCGTTCCTCTGAAGATCTTTCTATCAGTGAAATTTCAGTGTCAAAGGACAGAAATATGTTTATTTGTAGGAGTTTTTTTTTTTTTTTTTAGTTTGCTTCTAATCAAAATTTTTAATATCAAAAAACATGTATGTGCATTTAAAAAATAAAGAAGATAAAATATGTAAAAAGATAATTCCTTTACCAATTATTTATGGTTAAGAACACCTGCATATTTAAAAAAAATGAACATCTGTATATTTATCTACTAACAGTTCCTTTTTTTAATTTTCATTAATTTGCTACATAATACAATTTTTCAAGTTTTATTTCAATTCCAGTTAGTTAACATACAGTGTAATATTAGTTTCAGGTGTACAATTCAGTGATTCATTACTTACATACAATACCCAGTGCTCATCACAAGTGCTCTCCTTCATCCCCATCACCTATTAGTCTTATATTTTTAACTTAATAGTGCTTTATAAGTATTTCAACTTTACAAGCATCATACTGTATTTTAATTGCATCTTAATATATGTAACCTATTAAATATATTTAATTTTATGTTTAATAAATTTAACCAGAAAAAATTAAATCCTGTTGACAAAGCAGGTTATTATGTTGGAGACAAGGTAATTGTGGAAGAAACTATTACCTTGTCCCAGCCCAAGACAGTTCATTGAATTAGAGTGTCATTCAGAGTCTGTGAGTTGACTTATCAGTCTTAACGTTTACTGAAAAAAGAAAAGTATGCACATGAGTTCGGGTGTGCATACTGTTTTAAAATTAAGCAAATATATCTAACAATAACATCCTTGCAGGAAATAATCTTTTTTTTTTCAAGTTTTGACTTCATAGTCATTCAAAGCTCAACTTGGTTTTGCGTTTAATTATAGGATTTCAGCCTTTCTCTGTATTTGAGTCTTCACAGGAACATTGGCAAAGTCCTACTGTGTATTAGAAAAATCTTCTATTTATTCGGTGTATCTTGAAAACTGGTTTTATATTAGGGTGAAGAATCTAAAACAAGATTTTATTTTGTATTAGTGTGGAGATAATTATGTAAATCTAATTTCAGTGCAGAATAAGAAATGTAACATTATTTCTAATGTGGAGGCATTAACAAATGAAGCCATCCTCTATGGCTTTATTGATAAAGATAGGGATGTCACTGATCTTAGATTCATTTTATAATTATCATTTTAATAAAATTCTGTGAAATATGAAAGTAAATGTCCTTAAGACACTTTTGTAATTTCTTTGGGCATTTTTAAATTTTCATGACTCTTAATGCTTAATAGTTTCTTTGAATGATCTATGATTTACTACCACAGTTTACAAACACATTACTTGTTATTACTTCCTTACGGTATGGCCGTCCTGAATATCACATAGAAAGATAATACGATTTTTTATTTTAATTTGTGAGTGACCTGTTTCATATACTATAACACAGAATTAAATCAAAATAATTTATGAAACAGTAGTAATAAACCCAGCACATATAATTGATTCCAATGTAAAGCATTTGACAAATATGGACACTAATGCATTCATTGCATTTCTTGAATCTTTCACATGTGTTTGGGAAATTAATTAAACATATAACACAATGAGTACAAAAACTTTAAATCATGAATTTACTATATCACATGGTTTGGGAAATTTTTCCTTATGGAAATAGTGGATCAATGCATAGCTCTTTCCAGATAAATATTTGTTCTTAAACAATCAAGTGAGATTCATTCAAATGAAGACATTAATAAATGGTGGAATATATTACAAGTACATCCTTCAGATTGGTAACTCTTTAAAATAAAAAGAAAACAACAAAAATTATTGGTTAATTCTGGTGCTGACTGGGATTAAGTACAGTTTGCATCATCATTCCTAAATTTCTTTCTTTTTTTTTTTTTTAAAGATTTTATTTATTTATTTGACAGAGAGAGATCACAAGTAGGCAGAGAGGCAGGCAGAGAGAGAGGAGGAAGCAGGTTCCCTGCTGAGCAGAGAGCCCGATGCGGGGCTCGATCCCAGGACTCCGAGATCATGACCTGAGCCGAAGGCAGAGGCTTAACCCACTGAGCCACCCAGGCGCCCCATCATTCCTAAATTTCTTAAACTGAAAATCAGGCTATTCTCCCAAGAACCAGATAACTGAGATTATGTGAATTAACTTATGTTTTATATGAACTTATATTAACTTATATTTTATCCAATCACTCAATAAATTTCTTTTGAACCCTTATGTGTGTAGATCACTGCTCAGTGCCAAAGATACATAGAAGTTAATAAAATACTCCTATCTTCATGTATCTTACAATACAGTTTGGAAGAAACAAATTTAATGCAATAGCTTATTGTTATACAATATACTCCGCATTCATATAGCAAAAGTGCAGGAATATTCTAAGGAATTCCAAGGGTTAATCACTACTTAGGAATCAGAAATGTTAGATGAAACACATAAACTGTATTTTGAAAATTAATGGAAAAAAGACAGAAGTCATTTAGACATGAAATGTAATTAAGCGGCTCTTGCCTGTTCTTACTCAGATGGACTCAATCACTGAATGACAGCTTAGTTTACTAAATTACTCCTTATGTGGGACAAATTGTCACTCCCCTAGTGACTTGATGAGCAAGGTACACAGCAAGACAGGAGTGAATATAACAAGAGAGGAAACATTATTCTTTAGGGTATTAATAATCACTTGTAATTCTCTAAGCTTATTTTTAAAATTCAAGTGGAATATTTATTAGCTTGTTCTAACTGTGCAAGCCTCTGTGAGATGAGCAAGGCAATTTTAGATAATCCTGTGAAGTAGTCAAGGCCAATTTTAAAGATGTAAAAACTGAGGCTGCAGAGACCTTGGTCTTGAGCACAGGCCTGGGAATTCAATCTGGGTATTTTGACTCTTATTTTAATTTCTTTTTTTACTGTACCACATCGTCTCTTAAAATAGGTTTAGCATTTGGATACTATGTTCTGTTATTAAAGCAGCTCACCACCCATCTTTTATATGAGGTAGAAAATAGGTTTAAGCCTCTCCAGGGGAGTTCTTAACCTGGAAAGGAAGGAAATGCATCACAGGTGAAAGACAGCAGAACAATGTGACCTGCTGCTAATTTGCAGTGGTATTCATTTGGGTGGGATTTGACATTTCTGGGTAGATGTATATTTGTGATTGATATTTCATTCTTTAAAGCACAGCCTTTAAAACAGCTGTGAAATGTCAAGTTATTAATTTACACATTGCAAAATGTAGTGTTAGGAAACCGATTTACATCTTTCCAAATTCAACCCCAGGGATACCAGGGATACTTTTGAGATCAGCACATCATGAAGAAGATTATCCCTATCAGCATAACTCTAAAGATTGCTTCTCAACTTTCAGCTCTGCATATAAGCAAAGAGATGAGAAATGTATATCGGTCCAGCCATGGGAGATGCACTTCAAACGGGAGGAGGTAATATTTTGCAAGATGGGGCGTGAGGGGTGGGGCATTTTCCTTCTCATCATTTTTTGTTTTTGTTTTTGAGTTATTTTATATCATCTTGGGAGGAAGGTACAGGGCTGACAATACAATGGATTCTTGCTTACTACAGTAAAACTATTTCATCCTAAATAACATGCAAAGGCTATGCTACAGGTTGTCTCCCTGTAATATTTTCTTTGATTTTTTTTTTTCCTACTGTGTAGATGCAAACCTTAACAGTGAGCAGTTTTGTCTAGTTGTGCCTTGGGCATGCATTTTAACATACATGAAATACTTTCATAATAAAGTTTTGAGAGCAAATGCATGTATTAATGCTCAAATTCTATTGGAAATAGCACTTAGAAATTGCATTAGAGTTGAATGAATTTTTAATCACTGCCCCCACTTTTTTATTTTTAGAGAATTATATTAATTAGATATTCTTCTTATTTTAAACATCATATTTAAATAAGCTTTGTAATTCATTCATTAGCAAAGAAAAAGAATGCTAAAACAAAATAATAAAGGAGGTCCTCTTTTTTTTAAAGATATCACTTATCACATGCCTGACATTTTAATTGGGCAAAGACCAAAATATTTGTTCAGCAACATATTTTCATATTTCAAATATGTTAGTTCCTTACTGAGCAATTTGAATCTTCATAAGAAAGTGGAATTTTTTGGCAAAGATAAAAAGAAAAAGTTTTATCTGTACTATGGGATATAAAGATTGACTGAATGATGCTAAATTCATAAAAATTAATATAGTGGTGATATTATTAAGTTGGATAAGTAAAATGGTAACTATGAAATGTAATTTTTTAAAAGATTTTATTTATTTATTTGAGAAAGAGAGTGATCGAGAAAGAGAGAGAGAACACAAATAGCAGCAGGAGCAAAGGGAGAAACAGACTCCCCACTATGCAGGGAGCCCAAGACACAGTGTTGCATCCCAGGACCTGGAGCTTAACTGAGTAAGCCTCCCAGGTGGCCTGATAACTTCGAAATGTAACTTAAAGAGAATATTAAATACTTTCCTCTGGTACCTTAATCTGAGTGGCATAAATCGGGTCACTAAACGTTATAAATGTATCACACAACTGAGGTTTTCCTAAGATCTGCTTTTTAAAAATCATTGTATCTTCACATTTTATTGAAACATAATGACAGTAGTATTTTACTCAATGATGAATAAGTTCACTGACAATTGTTTAAAAGCAATTAATTTGAAGTTATCTTAAATTATCAACAAGTGAAAATATTCTCCACAATCAGAATTAGACTGACATCATGTCCCCTTGCCATCCCAGACCAGCCCCCCATTATTGAATCCAAGAAGAAAATCAAATGCATTACTTATCATGGCTTTCCTGGTGGTTTTCTAAAGACAATGAAGAATAGCAATATCTGATATATTTTCTGAAATCTTTAGCCAGAAAATAACAAAGGACTATAAATTTATCAATTAGTGAAATCATAGCAACATTAGGTAAAACCTTCATCTAAATGTTAAATTAAAAACAAACTTATTTATCTTATTTGAAACATAATAATATTGGTTAAAGTTATATTCACAGAACATTTATCAAATACCAGACGATATGCCACATTTTTTTCCTTCTCTGAAAACTTTTAAACCATCTATGTAATAATTACCATTTTGTTTTACAAAAATGAAAAAACCTTATGCAAGTATTATTACTTTCCTAAGGTCACAGAAGTAGGAAGTGTAAGGTTAACATCAAATCCACTGTCTAATATACTCTAGAGTAGAAGCTCAGAAACACCATGGGTCCATCAGCAGCAGCATGAGGAAAGGATTTTCTCCAGTGGTGAGGAGTGAAATATTCAAGTTTTCATCAGTAACCAATTTTACCCATTTGTTCAATAGTGGTCATTTCCCTCACTCCTACCTTGAGAAAACTTATGAAAATTATGCAATTCAGTGTACTCTCTTGTTCTAATAATCCATATGGGTTGAAATAATAATCTGATAAATCACCAACTATAAAATGTCAGTATTGGCTGACATCAGTAAGCTGGTAGAATAGCAGGGTTGAAAAGCACTTATGATGGTGTATTCTTGCCAAAGAGCTTTATAGATATGAGAAAAATAAAGTCAAGGATGTTAAAAAAAAGTTACCTCTCATGTTGATGATTTGATTTTGTTTTAGCTAAAGTAATAAAATGTTTCTAATATTTCCCATTTTATCATATAAATTTTGTGAAAATAAAAAACAACACTGTGTCACAAATGGTAAGTGATACAGGCAATTATTAAAAAAAAGAGTAAAAAGGGGAAAATATAATAACAAAATAAAATAGCCACATGCTAAGTGATAACTCTTTAATATTTTGTTTTAGTTCCTTCTAAGTTTTTATTTTTCTGCAAATATCACTCTCTTCATAATCATGTCTACATAAGCAAATCTTGCACAAGATGTATCAGCAAATATTACAATTCTTAGTATGTCTTAAGAGCTGCATATATCTTAATTTAATCCTTAAAACAATCTAACTGATTAGAAATAATTAATTCCCCTAGTTTATAAACAGAACATAAAGCACAAACTCTTTTTCCTTACAAATTTTATTTCTTTTCCTTTTTTAATGTGAATACATTTAATTTTAGCATTAACTTTTGGTCAAGTATGGTAACTTAATAATACTTATTTCTTTTTACTTCTAACCTCTCATAAAATCAACAGAACTGACTCAGATAATGTAAAACAAGAAACTTCAAATAATTTGTATTGTATGTATTAAGTAATACCAATTTACATCAAATTACTAACTGAAGTTAGCAAGTTTGCAGATTCTAGATCAGTACTACACAAAATATTATAATTCTATATAGTTAACAACAGAAAATCCCAGAGACTAAAATAAATAATACCGCTTAATTAGCATCAAATACCCAAGAATGAATTTTCAACATATGTGGAAGACATTAAAGAAGTCCTAAATAAGTGGAAGTATATTCCATATTCATAACTTGTAAGACAGTATTATTAAGATGTCACCAATTGACCTACAGAATCATTATAATCACAGTAAAAAATTCCAACATATTTGTTACGAATATTAATGAACAATTTCTAATATTTATATGGGTACAAAGAAAAGCATGTGGCATCTACTTAGCTGTATTAAAACAAATGAACAAAACCCTTATGATACTCCTTTTATGATTTAATAACTTATTAAACCAAGCTTTGTGTTTTGTATGATTTGGTACCTTATCCACTACTTTATATTTTCTATCAGGGGATTAAGTCATTTCTGTTTTATCTTTAGAAGTTTTCAATAAACATCTTTATTGGATCAATAAAGATCCAACAAAATGGATCTTTCAATATTATATTTTTTAAATGTTTTATTAAAGTATCCAAATATGCCATGGAATAACACAGATGAGACAAGACTGAGACATAGGATCATGAGAAGTTAGGGACATCTGTTCTTACTGGCTAAACTCTACCACATGCATCTATGCACATTATATAAGAATTGGACAAAGGGACAGTTTTACATTTATTGTTTCATGTGTTATTACCTGATTCTATATCCATACCCACCTAAATATTCAAATATTTATTTTTCTGTTATTTATATAAATTATAAATATGTTATATATAAATATAATTTTGATTTGTATAAATATTTTTATTTGATTTATATAAATATAATTTTACAAATGCCTTATAAATTTTGTATCTTGAGGCATAGATTGCTCATTTGTGCCATTTTTTTCTTCCATTGTTTTCCCCTTATTCTATTAGCTTTTCAATAACTGATTATTTTACAGATACCTTTATATTCTTAGCTCTATAATTATGCATGCATAATATGTCTTTCACCAAGTTTTGGATAAAATATTAATATATATATATATATATATCTAGTATGTTCTCTTTAAAAAAACTTTTCAAGATAAAACTCATAATTCTAAATATGTAAAAAAAGGCACAGAAGTTTTTTTAAGGCAAAGCTATATAAGTTTTAAAATAGATTGAGCATACAGGGGTGCCTGGGTGGCACATTTGGTTAAGCAACCAACTCTTGGTTTCCACTCAGGTCATGATATTGGGGTAATGAGATCGAGCCTGGCCTGGGCTCCACACTCAGTGTGGAGTCTGCTTGTGGTTCTCTCTCCTTCTCCCTCTGCCCCTCATGCTTTTGCTCTCTCACTCTCTCTCTCAAAAAAATGAATAGGGCATCTGGGTGGCTCAGTCAGTTAAGCATCTGCTTTCACATCAGGTCATAATACTAGGATCCTGGGATCAACTCCCTCCTTGGGCTACCTGCTTTGCAGGAAGTCTGCTTCTCCCTCTGCCACTCCCCCCACTCATTCTCTCTTCTCTCAAATAAATAAATAAAATATTTAAAAAATAAAATAAATGAATAAATCTTTAAAAAAATATACAGACAGAACACATATGAAAGTTAATTTGTGTATTAAGTACAACACACTCAGGAGCACCTTGGGCAGTCAGTTAAACCTCTGACTCTTGGTTTCTGTTCAGGTACTTACCTCTGGGTCTTGAGATCAAGACCCCACCCCTAACCACATAACCTTCTCACTCTCACCGGGGAGGCTGCTTGAAGATTCTATCCCTCCCCTCTCAACACACACACTCTCTCTACTATATAAATAAATCTTTAAAAAACAAACAAACAAACACAACACAACACACTCAAACATTAATCTAATTGTCTTCAGAAAATGAAATTATGAGGAAATGCACTTAGTAATACTAAACATGTTTGACTTTTCTCTAAAGAAAATGAAAACATCACTTCATTTTTAAGGTACTGGAAACTGTATGCAGTATGATCTGGTTATGTGAAATAAAACAATATTATTCTTGATCTAGTATCATATTTATAGTTATTGATGTTTTTATAATGGTATAAGTAAATAACATTTTATAAGGAATGTTGTCAATCATTAAGCAAATATATACTCAGTTCTTAAAATGAATTAAATTTTCAAAAGTCTATTTCTGAGCAAACATAGTAGAGGTCCTTAAATTTTTTCTAGGTAAATGTGTATAATAAGGGTAAATGTATTGGGACTATGGTTCATTGATCAAATTTTGGGACCTCTTTGCATGTCTACCTGTAAGATAGACACGGCGCAATGGAACAGACAGAAACCTGTGGGCCAGGCTACTAAAGCCTCTGTCATTTCATTGGAGGAGGTCATTGAGGGGACATGATGGCCAGTGGAGCTTTGAGCTGGGCCCTGGACAATCAGAGGCTCCTCATTCCCTCCTCTATCCTTGGAGTGTACTTTAAGCTAACCATTTCTATAGCTGGAGCCATTTTCAAGAGATAGCCTTGAACCATTTTCAAGGACATAGCCTTGAGAGAGTAGGGGATTGTTGAGACCATCTGGAGTAAATATGTGACTGAACCTAGTTAAGACCTCTATAAACTCTATAAAGATTTTGGCAGGTAAATATGGAGATGTACTTGTCCTGCAGCCAACCAAGACAAGTCTCCTATGTCCCTTGCTTATTAAAACTGCCACCTACCAATCTTGAATAGTTTGCATCTTTCTTTAGTCTCTCCTTGCCTCTGTGTACAGGGGGTCATTTTCAGATTTCACCCAGAAAGCTCCTGAGGGTACAAACAAACATACTACCAAGGATTTGGTGTACTTTGTTTAGGTGGGGCAATATTCCTCTCTTCCCATTTTCATACCAACTCCTCTACCTCAAATAACTACTTCTGTATTTATAGATGTATTCATTTTATTATTTATCAGTAAATAGTGATAAATACGTGGAACACTTATTGGAAGTGAAGTATATAGATGACATTGTAAAGATTGACTTTTGTAAAACGTTGTTAAAGCATAAAATGTTCATAGAATATCTTATGGTTATTCATTTGCATTCCTGAAAACACTAAATTAATCATGACTTTGTTTTCCTTTTAATGTTCAGTTGTATTTGATCCGCTAAATTTTTAAGAACTTTGCATGGCATTTATACTTAAAATTGGGCTGTGAATATTGTGAAGTATTTTTGTTGTTTGATGTTATTTTATAAACTGAATTTCTATGCTTTTGAACAAGTTTGTGAATATATGAAAAGGATTTTTAATTTCCCACTGATTGGAGGAAACTCAATATTATTTGTGATTGATATTTTTCTTATGAGATATTTATCCACTGTTTGAATTTATATAACATCTTAATTTAGGCTTCAAATTTGAAACAGTTTTGTTACTTTTTTTTTTAAGATTTTTATTTATTTATTTGACAGGCAGAGATCACAAGTAGGCAGAGAGGCGGACAGAGAGAGAGGAGGAAGCAGGCTCCCCGCTGAGCAGACAGCCCAACTCAGGGCTCGATCCCAAGACCCTGAGATCATGACCTGAGCCGAAGGCAGAGGCTTTAACTCACTGAGCCACCCAGGTGCCCATTGTTACTTTTTTCTTGAGAGAGATAGATTGTGAGCAGGAAGGGGCAAAGGGAGAAGGAGAGAGGATCTTAAGAAGTCTCCATGCTCAGCATGGAGCTCAATGCAGGACTCCATCTTACAGCCCTGAGATCATGACCTGAGTCAAAAGAGTCAGATACTTAACTGACTGAGTCACCCAGGTGTCCCAGTTATGTTACTTTATATTTTTCTATCATACTGTCAGTTTATTATTTATTTCAAATGATTTAGTTAGATATAACTGAGAATGAATCCAGACATTTTGGAATTTGTGCTACAGGATTTCCTAAAGTAGCAGATTGAGAGAAAGGAGGTGCTTCCATAGCACCTCTGTCTGCAATTTCATCTTTCTTTTTGATTCTTCTCCAAACCACATGATAATCTTAATCAGTGGTAGTTGGCAGAGGATTAGGTCCTCATGCACATTGTACTGAAGGTCTCAGTTCTTTGCAAGATATTGACTAGAAGTTGCTCTCTATTCCTTGTCATGTGGGCCTCTCCAACATGGCATCGGGCCAAATTCGTTTGACTTCCTTCATTCAAGAAATATTAAGTTCCAGAATCTGTGCAAAGGAGAAGTTAAAGGCATACAGCAATCAGTGCTGCAAACTACTCCCTGAGATTAAGTGCAGTGGACATCACCTGATAACTGAGATGACTAGTTGATGATAATTTCAGGAAGGAATCTTGCTAGTAAAGGAAAAGAATGGGACTGATACATTCAAGTAAAATTCTCTCTAGAACAGTTATGATGCTGTTGAAGATGAGCTTCGGTATTTCAAGTATTAACGACACAGTCTTAATACAGGAATAGATTTCTTTAAGAAATAATTGGCAATGTAAAACTAAGCTAATTGTTAAAAAAAAAATTTCCCAAAGTAGCCACATGTCATGCACAGAACAACTCAACGCTTCATAAGTATCAAGCTGCTCTTTCCCAGAGAAACATGAATCATAATATTGCTACTGAAAATGTTCATTAAATTAAATGAGAGTGCAATTAGCTTCCAAAAAATATTAAGTATTCCAATTTATTCTCAAGAGAAACTGTACATCCAAAATACGTTTATTAACTATAGTGTATTAAAACTTCTGATTTCAGGAATATTCCCTACTACTTCATAAGAATATTTATCTTAAAAGAACTTCAAGTTCAATTTCAAATGTAATGTCACATGTGTGGCAGCTGTTCTAGAAATGTATCCGTATCAAGGCAAGGAGTAATATTTTCTATCTTGATAATGTAAATTAAATGTTTTCATGAGATAATTGGTCTTTGTTTCCTCACATTAGTTATAAGGACTGTGTGTCTACATCGCTGATTGAATTTAAGGAAACTATTGAACTCAATACTAATTTCATCAATATCGTGAAATCTTCAAAGTATAAACATCTAAATAGCTATACATATTAAGTTAAAAAATATTTTTTAACTGAACAAATAGACTTAAAGAAATTAAGAGAAATTATCTGAAGCCAAAAGCATGCCTGGGACATAGATCTGTGAAGGTAAGAGTTCTGAATCTGCAGTATATAACAGGTACATCTATAAATTAAAGTAGCTCAGAATTTTAGTACATAGGAAGATGATAAGGCTAAATTTGAGGAGTTAAAGACCTCGTAGACCTATAACCAGAAAATGGGAACAATAGGAAAAACACTTTTCATAAAACAATAGGAACAATAGGAAACAATACAATAGGGAATAATAGGAAAAACACTTTTAATAAAGCACTGTATGTATAAAATATTTAAATGTTTATCTCTGACTTAACTCTCTATGAAGAAAAAATGAATTCCCTGAAAAGTTCCCACTGTCAGTTAGTCCCATGTGGCCTGTGACCCTATTTTATGCTATTTTCATGGACTATAACATACACAAATGCACAAGCATACACATGCATACACCTAATATTTAAGGCATACATAATTACCATTATAGTGTTCCAACAAATATAAGCTCTCAGTAAGAAAGAAAAAGAAAAAAAAATAAAATGTTCAGGGAAAGATATCATACTAAGTGAGAGAAGTGGTTAACAATAAATAAATAAATAGAAAACAAACAATACAAAACCAGATAGCAGGAATTTCATGTCTAGTATATGAAATGGATAATATTTTAATATGATTTAATGCAAAAATGAATAAAAATATAAGTAGTTAGCATAGTATATTAAAATGACCAGAAATATTGATGGATAAATGGATATAATTTATAATGACAAAAATATGAAGAAAAAAAATGAAAAACTCAGTGAAATCATTAAATACCAAGGTAAAAATTTGAACATTCTACACTGCAAACAGCTATGGTGGAGAAATTTAACATGAGAGAAGTGTGTAAACACAGAAGAAGGCCCACCATATGTCTGACTAGAGTTCTACATTAAACAAAACAGAGTATAAGTTAAGAAATATTTGCTAAGTTAATGACTTTGAAATGATCAGAGTTATTAATGTGAATTCACATTTTCAGAAAGCACAAATGTTGGAAAACAAAGGTTGCACTATTATGAAGTTAAGTTTCTTAGGTAAAGAGAAATGTCTATTAATAGCTCTCTTCCTCATATAAGCAGGCAGTAGAAAGGGAGATAGGGAGCTTTTTCTGAATTGTTGGATTTGGATGGCTTTTATCTCAAAATGGTGGTCATGCCAATGTAACCTATCTTGGATTTGTGGGGGACAAGGACAAGCCACACCAAAATGGACAACCTTTGTTTTCTAAACATCTCCTTTCACCTTCTTGCTAATCTGTCTCATGAGAATTTGATTCTAAGTCCAGATAGAAGAATCTTGAAGGATAAAGGAAATTTGTCTTCTCTAACAGCATTTATACTCTTTTGTGATTTGAAACAGAATAGAAGTTCTTTTGTGAAAAATGACATCATCTTCTGAAAATCTTAAATTTCTTCTAATTCTCTGAAGTAGGTCATTGTGGAATTGGCAGTTGCAACATTTCCCATTAGTAATTATGTGGGGTAAAACTTTATGATGTCACTTAGTGCAGGCAATTCCTGGTTTTCATTGCTTATATGACCTCTGAAAATATCAAAGCATAAGTCTGTCTTCGTGAACTCAGCTAAAAAAAACCAATCTGTAGAAACTAAAAAACAGTGTTTGAACATAAATAAAAATGTCAAAAGGTGAATGGTCTCTTGGATTTCTGTACATAGAACGCATAATTAGATCCATCATAAGAAATCATATTTGCTAAGTTAGTGTAAAACTATTGACCTTAGCATTGAGATACACTGTTTTATATAGAGAGGCTTGCACCTAACATAAAACCTATGAAAACAAATTTATCTAATTCATTATAATGGCCACCGGGTTTTGACCATCATCTATTTAATAGGTCTGACATGATACAAAATCTAACAATCTAACAAGAAGTTCTCTAATGTAAGAACCTTGCATCATTTCAGTCATAACTAAACCCCTCCAATTTTAACTTTGAGAACATGATGTTATATATAGTCTTCTGTGACTTCCTAGTTTTGCTCAGTATTAAATTTATGAGTTTAATCTATAGTTCACATTTTTATAATCCATTGTTTGAATTGTTGCATGACTTGATTACAACTGATTCACCAAATCATTCATTAATGGACATGTGTTATTTTCAAGTTGGATCATAATTCAAAATTCTGCTAGAAATTCAAATCAAAATTCTGCTACAAACTTGAAAGTGGAATGGTCACATCATAGAATAGACGTGCATTTCCTAAATGTTTTTCGAATAATTTACTTTTTTTTTTCAGAGAAAGAGAGAACAGCAGGAGGCATAGAGGGAGAAAGAGTGAGAGAATCTCAAGCAGACTCCTCTCTGAGCACATAGCCCACAATGGGGTTTGATCCCAGGACCCTGAGATCACCACCTGAGTGAAAATCAAGTCAATCACTTAACCAATTTAGCCACTCATGCACCCCCCATATTCTCTGAAATTATTTTTTAATCCATATCCTGGGCCTATTGGATTTACTGTAATTACAAATTTAGTGTTTGAATTATGGTTTACATGTGTATTTTCCTATTTGCTAACGAGAGTGAGGAATGTCTTATATGTCTGTACATTTGGATATACTTCATGTGAAAGACAAGAGCAATGCTAAGGGGAAAATTTATGGTTATCTTATTTTTATATTATATTAGATATTGTATGTTTACATTAAAAAAAGAAATATCTGAATTCAATGACTTAACTTTATAACTTCAGGGATTAGTAAAGAAGAACAATCAAAATTCAAAGCTAGAAGAGGGAAGGACATAATAAAGATTCAATAGGAGATAAATGAAATGAAGAATAGAAAAACAATAGAGAAAACTGACAAAAGCAAAAGTTAGTTCCTCAGAAAGACAAACTTTATTGATAAACCTTTGCCTAAATTGCCTGGAAAAAAGAGAGAAGACAACAATTAATAAAATCATAGAAGAAAGTGGTGAAATTACTACTCATTCTACAGAAATAATTTATAAAGAGTACTGTGGACAACTGTACACCAAAAAACCTAGAAAACCTAAATTAAATGGACAAATTCCCAGAGATAAAAAAACCTAACAAGACTAAATCATAATGGGAAATCTGAACAGACTTAACAAGGAGATTGAATCAGTATTCAAAAATCTCCCAACAAAGAAAAATCCTTGACCTAACGGCTTTACTAATTAATTCTACCAAATATTTGAAGATTAATCAATTAATATCTACCAACTATTTAAAAATTAACCAACACCAATCCTTCTCAAACTTTAAAAAAAAAATTAGAAGAAATACATCTTAATTCATTCTATGAAACCAGCATTGCTTCAAAATGTGGACAAATACCACTCTCTACCACAGAGACTTTTATGAAACATGTTCCCACCTTCACTTGGCCCCCAAATGCATGACAGAGCTCATGGTGATTTCATTTTACTTACTTAACCTATATAGTGCTAGCACCAATGTGTTGAGTGTACCTGTCAAAATATTTGAGATACCTAAATTAAGAATTTATCTTAAATGACATCCAATTAGTGTTCAAACTGAAATTTTTAGGAATACAAAGTACAAAATATCTCTATAGGGTGAATAATCCCACAACATTATAATGAAGTAAGAAAAGTTTAGAAAAAAGTTGCCTCAGCATATGCACAAGCCAAATATGATACAATAACTACAAGTAAAAAAAATTAACTCCCTATAACACCTTGTTAAAGAATGGGGGGAATCTTTATCAGATGTAGATAATGTGTATGTCTGTTACCTACTCAAATTTCTCTCTCTCTCTTTAATGAAATTCTATGATATCTGTGCTGTATATATGTCATATGTATTGAAAACATCAGGTCTTTGCATGTGAATTTCAAAGAAACCACATGAGCATAGTGTAATGTATAAACTTATAAAGTCACTATGTTGTATGCCTGAAACTAATAAAATATTGTGCATCAACTATACTCAATTGAAAAATAAGAAACAACAAAAACTAAAACTTAAAGAAACCACATAAGTTCTCCAAACTCCTTGTTAAAATTTTGGAATATTTTTACCAACTCTAACTTGAGGTAGTTTTTCCACAAACTCACACAATTCTGGAATATAATGAAGCTCAATTTTCTGTAACACAAAATAAAATCCTGTTATAAATGCACTGTCAAAGTATATAATTCGCTGCCTTCGGGAAGAATTTTATAATTTATCTTGCATTTGATGGGAAACAGGTTGAGTATCACCTTATAAATATTCTCCTGCTATAAAATATTAATTGAATCCAAGATATTTCCTATATAGAAAAAATTCATTATCATGACTAGAAATGTATCTGATTTGTTTTCCTTTAACTTTTTTTTGCTTACTTCCATGTAAGGTGCAAAGCCATATTGTGAGGACATGCTTTTTATTCACGCATGTAAATGGAGCCTCAGGACCCACAAAAGCCCTGTCTATCACCTGCTCCCATATTTAGTATTACTGTGTGGGATAGGGTGACTTATCTAATGGGTGATTATGTCAGGAAAAACTGTTGTGCAGCAACTTATTCTTTCCTTTCCTTTCTTCTTCTTTCCCCTCTGATTCTCTCTTCCATTCTGTGTACCTAGCCAGTCCCTACAAATGAAATGGCCAGTCTTGCATATTCCTACTATCAGCTTTACAAAATGACATTTTGAGTCTACAGGCCAATTCTGTATTATTATCTTGCAGGTTGTTAAAAAGAAAAAAAAAAAATCAAACAGAAAAGAAAGGTTATTCTTATTGGACCTACTCAACGACTTCAAAACATGGCATGAAATACAATGTTACATATTGTGATATAAATAACAATGTCAATAGAAAAAGGTAGAGCTCTTTAATTATATAATTATGTCTGTATCTCCCTATCTATACTATGTATAGATCTATTTACCTATTATCTATGTATATCCATATACTACCTAGCTTTACACACACACACATACATATATATATATATGTATTGTTAATATTGAAGTCTTTTACGTCTGAATTATTATGAATAGTGTTTTATATCTGATTTACTTTTGATTGGAAAATGAAATTGAGATATATATCATAATTAGAATTATTTTAAAAATACTACCACTATTTGATTACTTGTATTCTGAAAAAGCCCTTTGGTCTTCTCAAAATCTAGAAAGTTAGTAAATTCACATCATTGATTCTTTTTTTTTTAATAATTTTTTTATTTATTTTCATCATAACAGTATTCATTGTTTTTGTACCACACCCAGTGCTCCATGCAATCTGTGCCCACTCTAATACCCACCACCTGGTTCCCCCAACCTCCCACCCCCCCACCTCCTCAAACCCTTCAGATTGTTTTTCAGAGTCCATAGTCTCTCATTGTTCACTTCCCCTTCCAATTTCCCCCAACTCCCTTCTCCTAACTCCCCATGTCCTCCATGCTATTTGTTATGCTCCACAAATAAGTGAAACCATATGATAATTGACTCTCTCTGCTTGACTTATTTCACTCAGCATAATATCTTCCAGTCCCGTCCATGTTGCTACAAAAGTTGGGTATTCATCCTTTCTGATGGAGGCATAATACTCCATAGTGTAATTGGACCACATCTTCCTTATCCATTCGTCCATTGAAGGGCATCTTGGTTCTTTCCATAGTTTGGTAACCGTGGCCATTGCTGCTATAAACATTGGGGTACAGATGGCCCTTCTTTTCACTACATCTGTATCTTTGGGGTAAATACCCAGTAGTGCAATTGCAGTGTCATAGGGAAGTTCTATTTTTAATTTCTTGAGGAATCTCCACACTGTTCTCCAAAGAGGCTGCACCAACTTGCATTCCCACCACCAGTGTAAGAGGGTTCCCCTTTCTCCACATCCCCTCCAACACATGTTGTTTTCTGTCTTGCTAATTTTGGCCATTCTAACTGGTGTAAGGCGATATCTCAATTCTCACCACTCTTGTTCAACATAGTATTAGAAGTCCTAGCAACAGCAATCAGACAACAAAGAGAAATAAAAGGTATCCAAATTGGCAATGAAGAAGTCAAATTCTCTCTCTTCACAGATGACATGATTCTTTATATGGAAAACCCAAAAGACTCCACCCCAAACTACTAGAACTCATACAGCAATTCAGTAACATGGCAGGATACAAAGTCAATGTACAGAAATCAGTGGCTTTCTTATACACTAACAATGAAAATACAGAAAGGGAAATTAGAGAATCGATTCCATTTACTATAGCACCAAGAACCATAAGATACCTGGGAATAAACCTAACCCAAGAGGTAAAGGATCTGTACTTGAGGAACTACACAGAGCACTCATGAAAGTAATTGAAGAAGACACAAAAGATGGAAGACCATTCCATGGTCTTGGATCGGAAGAATAAACATTGTTAAAACGTCTATGCCGCCTAGAGCAATCTATACTTTTAATGCCATTCCAATCAAAATTCCACCGGTATTCTTCAAATTGCTGGAGCAAATAATCCAAAAATTTGTATGGAACCAGAAGAGACCCCGAATTGCTACGGAAATGTTGAAAAACAAAAATAAAACTGGGGGCATCACGTTACCTGATTTCAAGCTTTACTACAAAGCTGTGATCACCAAGACAGCATGGTACTGGCATAAAAACAGATACATAGACCAGTGGAACAGAGTAGAGAGCCCAGATATGGACCCTCAATTCTATGGTCAGTTAATCTTCGACAAAACAGGAAAAAATATACAGTGGAAAAAAGACAGTCTCTTCAATAAATGGTGCTGGGAAAACTGGGCAGCTGTATATAGAAGAATTAAACTCAACCATTCTCTTACACCGTACACAAAGATAAACTCAAAATGGATAAAAGACCTCAACATGAGACAGGAATCCATCAGAATCCTAGAGGAGAACATAGGCAGTAATCTCTTCGATTCTTTTTTTTTTTTTTTTAAGATTTTATTATTTATTAATTTTCCAGAGAGAGAGAGAGCCCAAGCAGAGGGAGCAGAAGGCAGAGAGAGAAGCAGGCTCTTTGCTGAGCAAGGAGCCTGATGTGGGACTCAATCTTAGGACCCTGAGATCATGACCTGAGCTGAAGGCAGACAGTTAATGACTGAGCTACCCAGGCATCCTAATTTTTTATTTTTCATTTTTTAAGATTTTATTTATTTATTTGAGAGAGAGAAAGAGTGCACAGGAGCAGGGGGAGGGGCAAAGGGAGGGGGCGAAACAGACTTCCTGTTGAGATCATGACATGAGCCAACATCAGAAGATTAACTGAGTCACCCAGACACTCTACATCACTGATTCTATCCTCAAAAATACATTGTGAATTAAAAATCAAATTTGGAAAGTAAAAAAAGACAACATCAAAGTGAACATTTGGTTATAAGTGTTAATTTGTTTAAGAAAAAAATTACTGAAATAAAGGATGGACGCTAAGATAGATTTATAGACTTAATCATGGATTGCTTTATTGCTCTTTTTTAAAAAAAAATTATTTATTTGACAGGAGACAAGGGACAGAATACAAGCAGGGGGAGTGGGAGAAAGAGAAGCAGGTTTCCCACTGAGTAGGGATGCAGGGCTCTATCCCAAGACCCTGGGATCATGACCTGAGCCGAAGGAAAATGGTTATTGATTGAGCTACCCAGGCACCCCACACTATTGCTCTTAATAAAAATAAATCATGATAATACGTGTAAAAAGTAACATGAAAAGTTACTTTCAAAATTACTAAAGACCTTAAAATGAAGGTGCGATCATCATGAACTAAAAAACTAGGGGAAGATCAAGAGGACATTGAATTTGAGCTGGTATACATTTAGCCCAATACTAAGTAACTTAAATATTTAAAAATCATGAGACATTTATAGTTCATATATCAAAGTTGGATTAAACACAATAAATAAATATGCTCTGTTCTCTACCTAGAATACAGAAAGAAGAGAGATTTCACTTAGTAAAAATATGTAATAATTTTTTTTAAGATTTTATTTATTTATTTGACAGACAGAGATTACAAGTAGGCAGAGAGGCAGGCAGAGAGAGAGGAGGAAGCAGGCTCCCTGCTGAGCAGAGAGCCCGATGTGGGGCTCGATCCCAGGACTCTGAGATCATGACCTGAGCTGAAGGCAGAGGCTTTAACCCACTGAGCCACCCAGGTGCCCCAAAATATGTAATAATTTAAAGAATAAGTGTACTCTTTCTTTTTCATGAGAAGACTCTGATAATGACTATATATCAAGATATATGAATATAATTCTAGCTTTTTGAGTGGGTTGAACATTGATGAAGTCAGGGTGCTGTGGTCAATACTTTCAGAACCCATAATTTACAGAGAAATTGGGCTCATCATGAATTAGCTCACTCAACTTTCTATCACCCAAATTACCTCCATTGATGACATATTTGCAAATAGGTTAAGGGAATATAATGCCCCCCTCCTAGTACAACCAAAAGTCCTCTTCCTGAGTTTTGGATATTATCTTTTGTTATTCTCTCTAACATCTAACCAATTACTATATTTATAGTATATATCTTAAGGTAGTTGTGAATATAAATACTAGATAACATCCTGTTCTTGGGGTGCCTGGGTGGCTCAGTGGGTTAAGCCTCAGGTCTTGGTCTTGGGGTCCTGGGATCGAGTCTTGCATCGGGCTCTCTGCTTGGCGGGGAGCCTGCTTCCTCTTCTCTCTCTCTCTGCCTGCCTCTCTGCCTACTTGTGATCTCTCTCTCTGTCAAATAGATAAAATCTTTAAAAAAAATCCTGTTCTTGATATTTATGGGAACACTGACAATGATGTAATAACACATTTGGTGATTAATGTATGCTTCTGGAAGAAATTCTTCATAATTAAAAGCAGTTTTCATGCATTTACAAAGGGCTTTAATCATGTTTTCATGTTCAAAATTATCAACTACCTTCTCTTGATCAATTATGATGAACATAATATGTCACTGATCAGATTGACCTTTTTCTTGCATTTTATGAGAAAATTTCAGTTCTATCTTGTCTCTCACAAGATGTTCTATAATCATACCCTTTTAAACACTCAGTATATCTTTGTTTCTGCCTTTGTTTTGACTTGAGCATCATTACTTTCAAAGATATCAAGTCCACAGTATATCTTTGTTTCTGCCTTTGTTTTAACTTGAGCATCATTACTTTCAAAGATATCAAGTCCATTCTGCTTTGTTGATGCAATATCTGGACACATCCTACCAGCTGTGATTTTGAAGACTGAATATTCTCCCTTGGTGGTGTGCATTGAGGAGTGATATGGAAGTTCTTGCCCTAAGAGTTTCTTCTTTCTTCTGAGTGTTGCCAGCCACAGACTAACCTGTGTCTCACTCCTATCCTGGTAGCTATGTTCCATCCATTCCTACCTCTCCCATCCTTGTTTTGCCTTTAAAAATTGGGAAAGAAAGAAAAAAGAAAGGAAGGAAAGAAGGAAGGAAGGAAGGAAGGAAGGAAGGAAGGAAGGAAGGAGGAAGGGAGGGAGGAAAGAAAGAAAGAAAGAAAGAAAGAAAGAAAGAAAGAAAGAAAGAAAGAAAGAAAGAAAGAAAGAAAGAAAGAAAAAGAAAGAAAGACACCTATCATTTCTGATTCTGGACACAGTAAGCAGAAGGAAAGAGCAAGCACACTTTGTAGGAACTATTGGAACTTTCTGACCAAGACACTGAATGAAGGGTATCTTAAGGTCATTCCACTTCCCTCTTCCTGCCATTGCCTTCTCTCAGGTTGAAGAAGCCCTTCATTAAAGAACTTAAACAAGGTGCTCATTAGACTGAGGTGGTTCTGGTGTTTGGCAGCCTGCATGGGCAAACCAAAATCTAAGCCAGAGTCAATGCACTCAAATCTGAGAAAATGAAACTTAAGAACAACCAATCACAGTCAACAGGGCTTTTTTTTTTTTTTTTTTTTTTTTTAACAAAGCAAATGTTTCAGTTGTGGACAATCGAATGTCTTGCTTTACTTCCATCATCTCTATAAAAACCTCCCTCCTTGTTCCTGTGGTGGAGAGCTCCCAACAACTTTTAGTCTGGCACCACCAGAATCAAACTGATGTTTGCTCAAATAAATCCTTATAAATGTTAATGTGCCTCAGTGTATCTTTTACCACCTTCAAAATTTGCCCCTTTTGCTGCAGGTTTTCTCATTTATATCCTGGACTAGTGTTTTTCTCCCCAGAGTACTTACTACATGACTTCTGTATTTCAAAGACCTTTAGGACTTTTTTTTTTTTTCCCTCCTGGGGATACTATATTTTTATTTTTAATCCCTACCTCCTACCCCCACCAGTAAAATATGAGAATTTGGTGGATGAGTAACAGAGTTTTCATCTGCCATCTGTATCTTTTCTTATATCTTCAGTTCTTATATTTACAAAACACCAGTATTCATTTCTGTTTTTATATATTTCTCATGTTTGCGTGTGTGTGTGTGTGTGTGTGTGTGCGCATATGTGTGTGTGTTTTTACTTTAGCAGCAAATACCTGCAGTCAGCACAGCTAATTCTAGATCTTATTTTAGAAACTTTGATGTTCTAACATGCTAGTGAGATTCTCTTCTAATCAACTTGTTTAAAATATTCACCTTAGGAAAATTAAATATTTTATACAAATATATTCTTAAATATGGAGCATATTTTATTAGAAATCACATATATAATTTATTACAGAAAAAGTAAGGAATGCCAAAATATAATTCCCAACTTTCTGAAGCAGAAACTACCATTCAGTTCCCCAATGTTGGGTTCATTTTGAGATTCAGTGATTCTAAGAGCCCCTGCAGCAAATGAAACTTTTGTGATAGATAGCCTCCAGCTGTTATGAGGTTTAGAGCTTGGTACTTCATTAACTGAATTCTTCTGGGCATGATGTTATTCTACCTACTCCCTCTAAGACATCAAGTCGTTAATGAGTTACTTATCCACAAACACATATTTAATACTCTTAAGTGGGATCACTTTCTGCTAAGACCAGACACAATTGTTTTAATTGTAGACTCTCACAACTAGACAAATTTCCACACTATTTCTTTCTTCTAAGTCTGAATAAAATAGCTGGAAAACCTAAGCAGAATCGGTTACTCTAAAATATGGGTAGATAGAAGATAAACTTATGATAAACGTATGTTACTATCTTCATAGCAGGATCAGAATTCACCTCTATTATCAGAGTTACTCTAATTTGTTTTCTCTTGTTCCCACAGCCTTCCTCTTCCAGACTGATGCAGTTCTTTCAAGTATCAATAAGAACTTAAGAATAAAAGAAAAAATATGTTTAGTATCTTTGAGAAGAAGAGCAGATGTAAGGCCTTGGTTTACTAGAGGAGTTCTGAGTCAGTTAATTATTTTTTCCTTTGAGATTTAACCATATATATATGGTTAAATCTCAAAGGAGATATATATATATATATATATATATATATATATATACACACACACACACACACACACACACATACACACACACATATATACATGGGAGGTAAGTGATCAGATATGTATATATCTCTCTGACACACTTTACTCCTGTTTACCATTCCTCAGGATATGTGCCTTCTTGTTACCTCTGGATGTCAATAGTTCGTTAGGTCTAAAACAGCTATAACCCCACAATATACCTTGTTCTTTTCTTTCTTACCTCTCTCCCATGAACTCATATTACTTCATGACTGATGCAAAAACAAACTGATTATTTCAAGAAACAAAAATGGAAGGTGAAATATAGATGGACTGACTTTATTCTACAAACGGTATAGGCCAATACAGTCAACACATATCTATCCCATACAACATTTTAAGATACATAGGATATTATTTTTTGAAGTGGTAGGAAGCTCTCTTTGAAATTGTATTACACAACCTACTCCTGGGAGAAGATTTTATAAAGGAGAATTTTAGGGAGTCATTTATCAAGATGGAGAAAGGTTACAGTCAATATTTTTAAATGCTTAATGTTTTCCAAAGCTACGAGAGGCTTAGTCTGTGGTGTGAAGGCAGTAGAGGAAAGGAAATGGAAATTTTCTTTTTCCTTCTCTCACTGAGGATGCAGCATGTCAATATTCATCTTCCATCCCCTGTTCCTGTTGGTATCATATGATGGTTATGTTCTTGTGTTAGATAATGGGAATCTAGAAACTTAAAAGTGGAACTACATTTCAATTAATAAACATGGCCACTTAGGCAAAATTTATTTCAAATTAATAGGAAAGGCTTAAAAACATGAGCATTAGTAATTATGAACGAAGCACATTTTATGTTTTTAGTAAATACTCAGGCATGTTTGACAAATATGCTTTCTTAAAGAGTAACATTTGATATGTTTAATATCCAAGGTGACATTGACAATTTTTAATGTGTGTAGAATGGACACTGATCAACAGGCTGGATAGGTGCCTCCCAGATGAATAAACCCTTTGTGTAGTCTTTCTTTCTGCCAGTAATTGACCAAATGATTGCACAATTTTGTGTAAGCTCAAGAAATCATTTATAGACATTTATACTTATAAGCTGAACTAATTTCATATGCTAAATGAGCTAAAATAATTATAATCTCCTATATGATACCTTACCTTCTAACTCAAAATGTCCTTCATTACTTCATTACTTAGCCAACACATGGCTAAAATGTATTTTGAAATATTTTTAAAAATGAAGTGCGGTAGACTAATGCATAACATTTGTTAAATAGAAAATTCAACAATTAATATTTACAAGTGTTTTGAGCAACAATGGTTATGAAGTTGTTAAAAAATTATGTCTCGGCTGATCAATGTATTTTCTTATACCTTAAGTCATTTATTTTTCATAACTCTTCAAGAAAATAAGTCTTTAAGCTGATTGTTCTGGCTCTGTTGAATTTAATGTAGGCCCTTTTATCCGAATGTGAGGAGAACCACTGAATATTTAGTTTCAGTTCATATTCCCTAACAAAGCTTTTAAGTGCTCAAATAAGAACATATAAACTGAATTCAACAGTTAAAAGTCCCTATTTCCATTTAACTTAACTGATAGCTTCTCAGGAGGTTGAGTGAGCTAATGGAAAGTTAAATAGGCCGAAAGAAGAAAACATGGGAGGTAAATGATCAGGGTTCTCTTTGGTGTTTACTCTTGGTTGCCCACAGAACTAAAACACTTTCCAGAACGGACACTGGAGGGTAGATTTATGTTGCAGGATTTTCAAAATGGAGAATAATGTTAATTTTTTAATCTAATTAACTTATTTGAAATAGCTATAAGATATACACTTAAAAGCATTAAAATATTTATTGGAAGTAAAAATAATTTATAAATTAAGATATAATGTTTCTAATATATTGATTGTATATATTTCAATTTGTCTATCATCCTTTCTTTTAAAATCAATTATACCATTTTGGAGCTGTTTAAATATACAGAATTAATCAAAATCCAAATATTAACCATGATGGAGTTACAGTAACTCAAATTATAATTTCTTATTGAGGAAGAATAAAATACACCAACATATAGTCATTTATTGTAAGGAATTCTGATGAATAGAGCAGAATGTATTGTAGGTTTTAAACTTGTATATAGAACAAGTAAATCTGACATCAAAGAAATTTATTAGGGACACCAAGAGTCTGTGCTTTACAGGAAAGGATAGGTGATAGGTATCAGTTACTATGAAATTAATTTTAAGTAGTTAGTGACTACCTCAAAGTTTAAAAAACATCTACCACCTCCTCCAACAAAAACAGCTTTTTAATATCTGTTTTGTCTATTTTTTCTTTATTTTCACTTTTTACTTATGTGTTTTGGTGATTTTTGAAGTGGCAGCTTTTAATTTTTTTTCAAGATTTTATTTATTTATTTGACACAGAGAGAGAGATCACAAGTAGGCAGAGAGGCAGGCAGAGAGAGAGGGGGAAGCAGGATCCCTGCTGAGCAGAGAGCCCCAGGACCCTGAGATCATGACCTGAGCTGAAGGCAGAGGCTTAACCCACTGAACTACCCAGGCACCCCAGGTTTAATTTTTATAGAAGAAAAAAAGAAACAAAACATGTTGACTTCAAAGGAGAGATAGTAAATAATACCAGAAAGGGCCAAAGATATAATGTCACTTAAGGAAAGTGGGAAATTAAAAATATATATAGTGTTTCAGTATTGAAAGAAGATAAGTAATGTGGATAGGACATTGTATTCAGTGGTTAAAGAGGCTGCCTATTTGAATGTCCTCAAGGGGTAAAAACAAATTTTAATAGATATCTAGACAGTAAAAAGTCTGTGTAAAGTTATTTTAATATTCTCTCTGTTTTTATAGAATACAATTACTAGTGATTAAAGGAGCTCCAAGTTATTCAGATGGACTGAGGAAAGAGTTTAGGGAATACTTTCTTAATGGTTACTTATATGACATATTTAAAATATTAAATTTTATGAGTCAGGTTTGGAGTTACTCCAGTTTCTAATCATCCCTGACAGGGCTATTTTTGTTAAGAAACATAAAATAAGAATGACCAAAACATTTTTCTCAAGATTAAACAAGCTGGAATGGCATGTGGAGCGCTTATTTTAACAGACACCAATCAGTCATGTCATAACAGAACATCTGCTGTACTGACGAAACATGTAGGGTGGTCATTAAGTCCAGAAACACAGATAATATTATTTTATCTGTGTAGTAATATATAATATGTATACAAAATACATCAATACATTTTATTAATTAGAAAGTGATTTATGTTCCAGAATCATAATACTTTCTTGTTATGAGCATTTAAATAAATTTCCAAAAAAAGAAAGTGAATTACATTTTTATTAATTTTTCTTACCAGTTCAGTTTGTACTTCATTCCCATTTCACCTGATCTGAGTCACAGTCATTGGAGAAATATGGAAGAAAGCAGGAGATAAAGAAGTGGTTTTAATATTTATTAGTTAGTAATACAATGTCAATCCATATCCAAAGTTCATCATCTGGTGAATAGAGATGGAGGACAACTGACAGTCTTGAATACGATAGGTGTATAAAAATGAAATATTTCCCTCTCATAAATCCGTGAAAAATTTATCAAATCTTTTCTAAAACCAGAACTTTGAGATGTGATACTCATTTAACATTTATTCACACATGATTGTAAGATATTATAAGATGGTGGAGCATTAATTGCTCATATTGATTATGTAAAATGTCATCCATATTTACTTGGATTTTACACAGGTTTATTAGTATCCGAGGACAGTCCTGTCCAGATTTTTCCTCCCACTCCCAATCATCCGATTCTACAAATCCTTACTGCCTTGGCCTTATTTTAGGAGCATTACCTTGAGACACAGAGTTATTTAAAAATTCCCAGCACAAATCCAAATCAGTCAGTGCCTGATAAAAATGAAAGGGATTTATTGCAGTCATAATACTGAAAGACATGACAATGTGCATTTTCTCTAATATTTCTGTATATAATATATATTATAGTGGCATATCTTTGTTTCACGACGCTTAAAGTTTTTGCAATTGGTGGTAGTATGTTCCTTAAAACAATAACACAAAATATCATACCTTGAAAATGTTACTGAAGAGATGATAATGGAAACACATTTATGAGTTTTGCTAAGATCTTCCAAAGGTACCACACAGATGCTGCATAATTTTAAAAAATTAAATAAGTAAAAACATGGAAAATCAATAAAGCTAATGTTCTCTTGAAAGGGAATGTGTTGGACTTATAAGATATTTTTCACAACTTTCAATTAAACACCTTGTACTCAATAACCTTTAAAAAATGTCCTTGAATCTTTTATATATTTTCATGGTATCTCTAATTGGAGTGAAAACAAACTAGTACCCAGGTTTTTCAAAGAAGATATTAGAAAGAGCAATAATTAGCATTGGAAAACATTTAAAAACGCAGAAGAAGGTGATGTTTCAGAAACCCTAAAAGACTCATGAAAGGACCCATTCATCAAGAGGATATAAATAACAATAGCTATACTAAGTTAGGAAAAGACTACTTTGGACAAATTGATGTGGGTCCAAGAGGTACAAGTTGATACCAATTTATGTGGCATGCCAATAACATATTTTGTTTGAAATTTTAAAATAATCATTAAAACATTAAATCTTAGAAAAATTGTTATTTTAAATTTAAAAACTATTTTTAAATATTTAGAGTAACTTCTTTTAAAATATTCTACTGTATCATAATGCAAAATTGGAATTAGAATTGATAATAATGATAAACACTTTACTTGCATAATTCACTAAAACCCTACAAATGTTCAGTATGTTTTATTTGTTTTTTTTTTTTTAAAGATTTTATTTATTTATTTGACAGATGGAGATCACAAGTAGGCAGAGAAGCAGGCAGAGAGAGGGGAGGAAGCAGGCTCCCTGCCAAGGAGAGAGCCCGATGTGGGACTCAATCCCAGGACCCTGAGATCATGACCCGAGCTGAAGGCAGAGGCTTTAATTCACTGAGCTACCCAGGTGTGCCATGTTCAGTATGTTTTAGATGCTAAATTATTTTATTTGAAATTGGGCAAGAACCTAAATGACATGCCTGAGGTAACACAGCTAACAGGTGGCAATGATAGAACTTAGTTCCTCATAATTCTTTTAAAACATTACCCATTTATTATAAACATGTAGAAATATATCACATTAATTGTTGTTTTAGTTTTAAAATATCTTTTACATGGCACATCACCTAAAAATACACATATTTACCAGTTTTAATCTTTATCATAATTTTAGTTATGGTATTCTTTTGATAAAGAATTTGAAAGTATACATGTATATGTTAGGAGCTGAATTGTGAACTTTCATAATTCATATGTTGAAGTCCTGACCCCAAATATTTCAGGGTTTCACTGTATTTGGAGCTAGTGTCTTTAAGGAGGTAATTAAATGAAAATGAAGTCGATATGATGTGTCTTAACCCAGTATAACATGTGTCTCTATAAGAAAAGGAGATGGGGTCACAAGTCACACTCAGAGGGAAAAATGTGGGAAGACACTGTAATAAACTGCCATCTATAAGCCATGAAGAAAGGCCTCAAAAGAACCAGCCGCTCTGATATTTCTACTCTCCAAAGTTATGAGAACATAAATACCTGTTATTTAAGCCACCCAAACTGTGATATGTTGTATGACAGCCCTAGTAAACTAATACAGAATGTATATTTATCTATCATTTATTTGGGATATTCTTTTAAACCTAATTACATATATAACTTTCTGTATTATTGAAACTGATTTCTTAGTTCATAAAATTTAATAATAATCTAGGAATAAACAAAACAGCATAAATATTCCATTATCATTTATTGCATGAATCAAGACTTCCCACGTAATTGGAGATTTTAGATCATAATAAAGTATATTCTAGCTACACATTTTCACTTATTTATATGTTAATAATCTCACTGGGAATTTGAGAAGTAGAAATTTAGTCATACATGCTCTTAGAGGGGAAAATACATATACTATCACTATATGTTTTGACCTACTACTATTGAATTATATGGAAATTATCAATAGACTATGGACTATTATGCTTAGATAGCTGTAATTTTATTTTATTTTTTTTTAAAGATTTTATTCATTTATTTGACAGACAGAGATCACAGCTAGGCAGAGAGGCAGGCAGAGAGAGGGGGGGAACCAGGCTCCCTGCCAAGCAGAGAGCCTGATGTGGGGCTCGATCCCAGGACTCTGGGATCATGACCTGAGCTGAAGGCAGAGGCTTTAACCCACTGAGCCACCCAGGTGCCCCCCAGATAGCTGTAATTTTAAAGTGAAATCTTAAAATATCCAATAATTTTCTACTTAAATTTATTTGTAAATGAGGCCCTTTTTTCATTCATATTGCTAAATATGCAATGTATTTCTCAAATAGCAAATATCTTCTCAAATTTTGGTCAAACTAATTATTTAAATAAGTTTAAATATTATTAAAATGATATGGTAATGATGTAACAATAGAAATACATTGTAAATAGCTTGAGAAGAGAATAAATAAAAGGAACTTGAAGTCATTCATATTCAATGTTCATTTCGGTTAGTCTCCATTCCTAGTTCATGATACTAATGGTAGTCATTTCTCTCATGACTATGTGGCCTATGTTGTTCAGTATTTGTACTGCCTTAGTAGGGAATATTTTATATGTGCTAATTATTCTTCTGTTGCTATATTTTCAATTGCATTTGTTTCAACTTCTTGTATTTCCACTTTTTAAGAAATTACAGGTTATTTCTTATACTCAATCGTGTTTAACAAATATCTTTTTTTTCATATGAGGAGTCCATTACAACTCTGCATTGAGACTGAGCACACAGCTTGCTTTCCTCCAGGTGGATTGCTTGACAACTGAACAGAAATTCCAAAACTTTTAAGAGATAGCCACCATCATTCACATCATTTCACAGAGTCTTTGCACAATAATCATCAAAACCCAATATTCTTGGTTTCTGTATCACCAACAGTGTCAACAAGGATCCACTGCAGATTACCATCTGAAGGCCAAGTTTAGCAAGCATTGACAAGTACTCTATAAATTTTAACCAATTCAGCATTTGAGATTGACTTTTATTAATCACATGAAAAAAAAATGGGGTGTGAGATATTGTCCAGGTTGTATTTCCAAAACAGTAAGTAAAGAAGTAGATAAAATCTCCTCATAAACGGTTTATATGTTAAGCAGAGGAAAGGGGCACCTGACTAGATTAGTTGGTAGATCATGTGGTTCTTAATATCTGGGTTGTGAGTTCAACCCCCACACTGGGCATACAGAACACTTTAAATGAATATTTTTAAAGTGTATTCAAAGAAAAGTAAAAGGTTAATCTAATATATTGAAACTTACATCAAAAAAAAGGAAAATCATTTATCAAGGAGTTTTGTTGTTACTCTTATTATTACTATGAAAAGTTCAGTGGGAGAGAAAAATCTATTGAAATTCTAGATATTAGAAAATCTGTTTGGGGAGCACCTGGGTGACTCAGTACGTTAAATGTCTGCCTTTGTTTCAGGTCGTAATCTTGGTTATGATCTCAGGGTCCTTGGATCGAGCCCCACCTCTGGCTCTCTGCTGAGTAGGGAGTCTACTTCTTTCCCCTTACTACCCACCCCTGCTTGTGCTGCTCTCTCTCTCTCATCTCTCAAGTAAATAAAATTTTTAAAAAAAGAAAAGAAAATCTGTTGGTAGATGAAAGTTCCATAAAAATTGTGTGACATCCAGTAGACATTTCATAATAATTTATCATTAAAATAATATTTTAGATATTGTGGTTTAAATATAAGTAAAAGAATAGACAAAATTTCCTCAAATGCACAGTTTTTACTGAGATAGATATTTGGCTGACAATTCCATACATTAATTATCTTCTACAACTTACTTTAGGTTTTTGAGATTAATAGTGTTTACTAAGGATATAATACTGTACAAGTAGAAACCTCGCTGAAAAACAAAAACAATAACAAAATCCTTATGCAGTCTTGATATAAACTATTGAAATTACAATAAATATGAGGCCACTCCTATTTCTAATTATTTTCTACATTTTTTGAAATAGGGCTATAGCTACCAAAAAAAAAAAAAGTGTATATAAAAATTAGAAGTGAGAGTTGTACGAAGCTCACTAGGGGACTTCTGGTCTAGTTGGGGCATAGGGCAAATTCTATGAACTTACTGCTTTCCACTAAGCCTCAGTAATTCCTCAAATTAAGTAGCAGGGTTCTGTTCATAAACATAAATTCCAGTGTTTCAGAGAAACAGAAACTATAAAGAATCTATGAAAGATCAAAAAAAATTAGAAGTTAATGAGGAAGATAGTAAGAAACAGTATTTAGACAGGTTACAGCAACTTATGGGAGTGTTGAGCAACTTCTGCAGAAATAGGAGGAAGCCTCCCCCCCCAAACACACACACACACTCACACACACACACACACACACACACACAGAGTTTGGTTCAGATGTGTAAACTGATGATGCCACACACACATCAAAAGGGTATGGAAATATTTGCCACTGGCATACTTGAGATCCATGTGACAAAGAAGGCAGGCCTTTCAAGCAAGTCTTACATGGCTCAGGATATTTTATAGTGATTAGTAGTGAGGTCTGAGTGAGGTTCCCCATGTAGTTGAGATCTGATGTGGCTTGAATTACCCACTGGTGCCACAGGTAGGAGCACCCAACATTTTTAACCATTTGTGCAGTTGTAGGACAAACAGGAAGATGGAAGGGTGAGGCCTAAAAGGTGTCAGCAATCATACACCAAAAATGGGGTCAGACTCCTTATTAAAGGATTATTTCAGAGAATTAAAAATGGAGCAATACCATTACACTAGATAAAGAACTTATTGTTAATGTGCTCATTTCATATATTTATTGAATATTTACTCTATGTTGGCTAATTATAATCTATACATACATACTCTAAAAATTAACTGTATTATTTCTATTTAACAGAACATATAATCTAACACTCAGGCTAAAAAGGTTAATTAAAACCTTAGGTCCTAAAAATGAAAAGTGAAAAGAATTTTTTAATTATAAGTCAATTATTTCCCTTAATACTCTACTACTTATCTAAAATGTATATGCATTAATTTTTACTGAAAATATAATTCCAATTATATCCAATACTGTTGGTTTTATAATATGCATTATAAGTATCTCTCTCATATTTTCTAACGTATGAACCATTGCTCAAAAATCTAACCATTTCCAAAAGATTTGTGTTAACATGAAACATATACAAATGATCTACCTTACAAACTAAATTTATGATACACATTGCCAAAGGACTAATGTTTATGGGGAAAAGTTCTTTGCGATGTCTTCCAATAATATGTAGATATTGGTTAACAGGATGGCTAAAATTGATATAAAATCCTGTCCTTAATTTATTATTATACTTAGCAAGTCATCTTTGCTGGGTGATATTTATGTACTATACACCCTCAACCAAAGGTGTTGAACTACATGGTGAAGTGAATAACAGCCTCTTGAAAATGTCCACGTCCTAATTTTTGGAACCCATGAGTTTGCTAATTTACATGGCTAGAGATATATTACAGATGTAATTAAATTAAGTAATTTGAGACAGGGAGATTACTCTGGATTATCCAGACCTGCCTAGTCTAATCATGTTAGTCCTTAAAAACAGAGAACTTTTCTCTGATGAAGTCAGAGCCAGGGAGATAGCACTATAAAGTAGTCAGAAAGACTACTGTTGTTGTTGATTTTGAAGATAGAGGAGGGGAATGTAGGTAGCCTTTAGAAATTGGGAGAGAAAAGGAAACATATTCTCTAGAGCCTCTGAAAAGTAATGAAGCCCTGCTAACACTTTGATTTTAACACAGGGAGATCTGTGCTGCACTTTTAAGATGTAGAACTGCATATAACATAATTAATTTCTGTTTTTTTAAGCCACTAGGTTTGTGGCAATTTTTATATAAGCCAAAGAAATTAATAGAAACTGGAAAGAAGGAAGGAAGGAATGAACGAACAAAGATAAGAAGAGGGAGACATGAAGAAAGAAAGGAAAAAAGAAAATCTATCAAGTGAAAACGGATTTATGTAGTCTTGAGGTTGATAGCTTCCAACCACTGGCTTCATATTTTTTTTTTTTGTTGTTAAGGCTTTTATTTCAGAGAAAGAGGGAGAAAGAGCACAAGCAAGGAGAGGGGCAAAGGGAGAAGGAGAGAAACTCAAGCTGACTCTGCTTGAGCATAGAGCCAACATGAGGCTCCATCTCATGATCTGAGATCATGACCTGAGTTGAAATCAGGAATCAGAGGCTCAATTGACAGAGCCACCCAGGTATCTCCATAAGACTTTGAGATAAATGAAAATAAATATCATGGGAATGTTTTAGTGATTACTCATGCATTATTCCAAAAAACTGATGTTCAGAAAAATCACATTAAAATACATATAATAGGGCATTGGTGTGGTCTTTTTTTTTTTTTTTTTCTTCTTAAGGATTTTATTTATTTTGAAAGAGAGAGAGAGAGAGAATGCCCAAGTGATGGGAGGGGCAGAGGGAGAGAGAGTCTGGAGGAGACTGCATGTTGAGTGCACAGCCTAATGTGGGGGTCCCTCTCACAACCCTAAGATCATGACAAGAAACAAAATCAAGATTTGGGCACTTAACTGACTGAGCCACACAGGTGTCCCAGGGCACTGGTGTCTTGAGAAATAAAGCAAAGTAACACAAAGCACAAGGATAGCCTTTCCAAAGGCAGGAAAAGAGACTCAATACTTCATCCATCACCCCATCAATCAGTCAAAATATATTTTCTAGTTCTCTTATACCAGATAATATGGGGATGAAAAGTATAACACATTTTGAAGACCTGCCCTCTGCTCAGTGTAGTTGCAACTTTGTTAAATAGAGAGTACTAGCACTTATAAAACTTGCCATGAATTATTTAAAAACAAACATAATTGCATTACAATTATAACTAAAACAATATTTCAGTTAATTTTCCATTTGTATGAGAAGTGGCTAGATATGAAAAAGAAATATTTTTTGTAGAATTGAATAATTTATAAAAATTAAAATAAATAAATGCTATAAGCTTATTAAAATGTTCATATATAAAACTAATTAATCTGAAAAGACAATATACTAATTCGTTTTGAGTTTAGATGCATATATTTCTGTGACATTTTGGATGATTGATACAATTTATTGCAGGAAGCAAGTTTTGCTGAGTAGTGATTATTGTTAATAGAGGTGAACACTTCTCTGTGCAGTATATTTTTGTCAGAGTATTATTTTCTAGAAAATAATGATTGACTTCAGTCATAAAAATAATATATCTGCATATAAATAAAACATAATTATTGATTACAGCTATCATATCGTTTTTCATTAACTTATAAAACATCCATTTTATGGTGTAAGTAGATTAAATACTTTAAATGAAGGGGATTATATTTCTAAAGTAATAAATTGATGGCAGGAAAATTATAAACATATGTGGAAAAATAGTTCTTAAATTTAAATAAGTAAGGGGAATTTATTTTAGGTGCATATATCTCACATTTCTTTCTTTTAGCTTCAACACAGTTCTATTTTTGTCTAGCATGTAAATTTCCAAAATTTAGTTTATTTAATTAAATTTTCCAATGTGGTCTATTTAAATAAATGTAAGAGGCATTTTTAGTTGTTTCAATCAAAAATAATCCAGAGTAATAGAAAAACTTCTAACAAACAAAAGGCCAGGACCAGACAGTTTCACAGGCACATTGTACCAAACAATTAAATACCTTTATTTCTCAAACTATGTTAAAAAAGAAGAAGAAGAAGAAGCAGAAGATGATGATGATGATGAAGAGGAAAGGAAACTTCCAAATTCATTCTGTGCAGCCAATGTTACTCTGCTACCAGAAGCAGATAAAGACACACACACAAAAAACTATCAAGCCAATACTTCTAATTTCTTTTTTTTAAAGATTTTATTTATTTATTAAGTCAATACTTCTGATGGACAAAGATATCAAAATCCTCAACAAAATAGTAGCAAAGAGAACAAAACAATGCTGGCAAACAGAATCCAACAATACATTAAAAAATATATATTCATGATGATCAAATGGGCTATATTCCCAGAATGCAAGGGTGGTTCAAAATTCACAAATCAATTAACATGTTACATCACATCAATAAAAGAAAGGATAAAAATCATATGGTTATTTCAGTAGGTACAGCAAAGTACTTGATAAAGTACGACATCCATTCTTTATAAAAACCTCAGCTAAAGTAGGTCTAGAGAAAACAGACCCACATCAAACATTATATTCAGTGAGGAAAAACTGAGAGCTTTTTCCCTATGGTCAGAAACAAGACAAGGATGCCCACACTCACCACTTTCATTCAACATAGTTCTAAAGTCCTACCCACAGCAACTGGACAAGAAAAAGAAAAATAAATCATCCAAATTGGTAAGGAATAAGTGAAACTTTCACTATTTGCAGATGACATAATACCATATAAGGGAAACCTTAAAGACTCCACCAAGAAACTACTAGAACTGATAAATGAATTCAGAAGGGCTGTGGGATGTAAAAATCTGTTGCATTTCTACACACTAATAAAGAAGTAGCAGAAAGAGAAATTAAGAGTACTACCATTTATAATTAAATCAAAAATAATAAAATACCCAGCAATAAACTTAACCAAAGAGGGGAAAGACCTATACTTTGAAAACTATAAAAATCAGTGAAAGAAATTGAAGATGACACACACAAAAATGGAAAGACATGCCATGCTCATGGTTTGAATTAACAAATATTTTTAAAATGTCTATACTACCCAAAGCAATCTACAGATCTAATGCAATCATTATCAAAATACCAACAGCATTTTTCACAGAAATAGAGCAATCCTGAAATTTGTATGGAACCAAAAACAAACAAACAAAAAATACCACAACCTCCCCACAAAAACAAAAACAAAAATAAAAACCAAGAGCAAAAGCAATCTTTCAAAAGAGAAAAAAAAAAAAAAAAAGGAGGGATCACAATTCCAGATCTCAAGTTATATTACAAAGTTGTAGTTATCAGTACAGCATGGTCCTGGCACAAAAGTAAACACATTGATCAGTAGAAAAGAATGAAAACCCAGAAAAAACCCTAAAGTTGTATTTCAATTAATCTTTGACAAATCAGAAAAGAATATCCAATGGGAAAAAGAAAGTCTCCTCAATTTTGGTGAAGCTCTTCTGGTATGTGCAAAAAAAATGAAACTCAGATCTCATTCTTAAACCATACACAAAAGTAAACTCAAATTGATTAAAGACCTCAATGGGAGACCTGAAGCCATAAAAATATTAGAAGAGAGCACAAGCAATAATGTCTCTGACATTGGCCAAAGAAACATTTTTCTTGATATGCATCCTGAGACAAAGGAAATAAAAGCAAAAATAAACTATTGGGACATCACCAAATAAAATAGCTTCTGCACAGCAGAAGAAACAATCAAGAGAACTCAAAGACAATGTAAAGGATGGGAGAAGATACTTGCAAATGATATATCCCATAAAAAGTTAGTATATAAAGAACTGATATAACTCTACATTCAAAAAACAAATAATCCAATTAAAAAATGGGCAGAAGACATGAGCAGAAATTTTTTCAAGAAGACATATAGATGGCAAGCAAACACTTGAAAAGATGCTCAACACCATTCCTCATCAGGGGAATGCCAATCAAAATTAGGATGAGATATCACCTTACATCTGTCAGGGTAGATAAAATGAAAAAACACAAGAAACAAGTGTTGGAGAGGTTGTAGAAAGACAGGAACTCTCACTCACCACTGTGAAAAACAGCATGGGGGCTTCTCAAAAAGTAAAAAATAGAAATACTTTATGATCATGTGATTACACTACTGGGTATTTACCCCAAATATATAATATACTAATTCAAAGGAATATATGCACCCTTACATTCATAAGCACAATTATTTACACTAGCCAAATTATGGAAGCAGCCCAAGTGTGTCCATCAATATATACAATTTTACTATTTATTTATTATATATTTCATATGTATATATCTCAAGATATATGTATATATCTTGCCATTGCAACAACATGGATGAAACTAGAGAGTATTATGCTAAGTGAAATAAAAGACAAATACAGTGTGATTTCATTCATATGTGGAATTTAAGAAATAAAACAAATGAACAAAGGGGGATTAAAACAGAGCAAGAGGCAAAGCAGGAAACAGACTCTTAATTATGGAGAACAAACTGATGGTTATTAGAGGGAGGGTGGGTGGGGTGGACTAAATGGGTGAAGGAGATTTAAGAGTACACTTACCATGATAAGCACTAAGTAATGTATAGAATTATTGAATCACTCTATCACACACTTAAAACTAATATTACAGTGTATGTTAATAATACTGGAATAAAAATGAAAAACTTGGGACACCTGGGTGGCTCAGTGGGTTAAGCCGCTGCCTTCGGCTCAGGTCATGATCTCAGGGTCCTGGGATCAAGTCCCACATCGGGCTCTCTGCTCAGCGGGGAGCCTGCTTCCCTCTCTCTCTCTCTCTGCCTGCCTCTCTGTCTACTTGTGATCTGTCCAATAAATAAATAAAATCTTTAAAAAAAAAAAAAGAAAAAAAATGAAAAACTTTATACAAAAGATAACCCAGAGTAGAACAAAGTAATTTTTTAGCCACTTCCTACCCAACTTCATAAACTCCTAAAATTATGAATTATCTATGCAGAATATCACTTGCATATGAAATAACATATTATATATTCTTATATAATTCCAAAGTATATTTAACAGTTCCTTTTATTTTAAATAAAATTATTTTCAAGTAACCAATGATTTCCCAAATTGAATTTCTTATAAAATTATCATAAAATACCATATTTGTTTACCTCATGCCCATTGTTTATTTCTAGTTTTTTCTTTAAAAGTATCTTTATTTTGGGGCTCAGTGGGTTGAGTCTCTGCCTTTGGCTCAAGTCATGGTCTCAGGATCCTGGGATGGAGCCCCGCATTCGACTCTCTACTCAGCAGGGAGGCTGCTTCCCCCTCTCTCTCTGCCTGCCTCTCTTCCCACTTGTGATCTCTCTGTCTCTCTGTCAAATAAATAAATAAAATATTTTTAAGAAGTTAAAAAAAAAAAGTATCTTTATTTCGGGGCACCTGAATGACACAGTCAGTTAAGCGTCCAACCCTTGATTTTGGCTCAGGTCATGTTCTGAGGGTTGTGAGATCTAGCCCTGTACTGGGCTCAATGTTCAGCTTGGAATCTGCTTGAGATTCTTTCCTTCTCCCTCTGCCACCCTCCCCCCCAGAAAATAAATCTTTAAAAAATATTTTTTTAATTTCACAATAAAGATAAATATTTGTGAAATTTTATACCTGAAAGTTTTCTTATCTAGAGTTTGATCATTGAAGAGGAGGAAAACAAAGGCAGGAAGCCATGTAACTAACAATGAATCACCGTACAACATGTGGGCCAGTGATGCACATGTGATACATGCAGAACATGATATTCCTAAAGGGTTTATTGAGTCATGTTTTACTAGATAATAAAGGGCAACCTTCTCTTCACAATAGCCAGACCTCCAAGGTCCTGTGAACCTCATTTTCAACATACACAAATTTCTTAGATACTTGTTTATCCTTCACCCTTACTAACTAAAAAGTATACAATCAGTCACTCTTCACAATCAAAGAGCAGCTCTTTCTGTCCACGGGTCCAGTCCCTATACTCTAATAATAAAGCACCATTTTGCACCATTAAATGTTTCAAGAATGCTTTTTTAACCATTGGACTCGACAATGCTGAACACCATACAAGAGGACTTGTGGACAGATTCCTTTTCTCCATAAAGCATTCCTTAGGTCTTACTGTTAACTGGAATAAAATGTATTAAGTATAGAGTGTCAATATAAATGGAACCAACATTTGCATGGGGAACAACGTAAATGGATAATTAATAATCATTCTTCTTTCTTTGTATTATTGGATCATTAAAAATTATTATACTGAGAATGAATAATAAATAGATTTCACCTACTCAGTCAAAATAAAAGTATGAACCTACATTGATACATCATAATCACCCAAAGTCTATAGTTTACCTATGGGCTTATTTTTGGTGTTGTACTTTCTATGGGTTTGGACAAAAGTGTATTGACATACAGATATACTGATACTACTAAAAATTGTAAAAGTTATATAAAATCAAATGGAAATCCTTTTTTCTTTTTTCCCCCAATTTTATAGAGAATGCATTTGATGTTTCATAAACATAATATATCTCAAAACTATTTATGAATTTGTTCATCTCACTCCACAATATTTTTAGGTATCTTTATCATTATCTTGCAAATATTTTAATGTTTAACTAGAAGTATACTGCTTAATTTCTAAATACATGCCAATTTATAGTAGTCATTTTGTTATTGACTTCTAGGTAGGTTATTACTTTTAAGAAACTGTTCTCTAAATGATTTCAATCATTTGAAATGTGTTCACTGTTTCTTTGCCATACCACATGACTATGTTTGTAGATAAATATTTTATAATGGTTTAAAGAAAGGTGTTTTTTAGTTGTTCAAACTTTCTCCTCAAAATTATCTAACTCACACTAATAGGTCTGTTGAATTTTTCACTTAGTCAGTGGCTGAGAGTTGTTTTAGATCCATCCACTATGACTGTGGATTTGTTTATCTAATTAGTTCTATATAAGTTTGCTTTATTATATTGAAGTCATATTGTTAGCTGCATATAAACTTAATCTTATTAATTTTCTTGCTCTGTGGAAACATATTTCTTGATAGTGTGCCTGCCAATTCCATTTCACTGGGCTACTTTTTGGCTTGGTTTTGTTGACTCTTACCATGTTTGTTTCTGTTAATACTGTCTTTTCCCTTGTCCCTTGGCAATCTTTGAGTTTAGTGATGAGTACTATGTTGATAAATTACTTTTAGAAATTATTTGATGTTTGATGCAATGTTATATATCTCCAGAGAGGATTTTTTTTTTGCTCCTTCAAAGTTTTGGGATACAAAAAAATCAATGTATAATTTGGTATGCAATGGAGTGAGATTAGCTTAAAGTCTGGAGATTTTTTTGAAGGGGCTCTTGATGACTTAAAACCAGATGAAATTCTTGAAATGATTAATTTTGTTTCAGTTTTCTCTTACTTCAAAAAATGATACACTGGCGTCTTGGAAGAAAATAGTAGTAGTTTGCATCAAAAATTAGAGTTTTAAGTTAATTGTAGAAAACATTACTGAATACATGTAAAAGATGAGGGAAAGTAGAAGTTCAAAGACAACAAAGTTATCTTGTTCACTTTGGTTGATGAGAGGAGAGAAATCAGTCATTCAGCCTTCGACATTTGAAACTGATAATTGTATATTATAACCATGTGGATATATGAGGTAGTCATTCAAATATAAACTTCTATATTTTAAATATTAGAATTGGCACGGAGATCAATTTAGGAGTCATTTACATTCATAAGAACAATTAAAAAGAAATAATATCACTAAGCCCTTAAGCAACCAAAAATTTGGACATCAGGTCAGGATGAGGAAGTCATCTCAACATAGAATATTGAGAATATGTGATTATGAAGGGTTGCTTGTGAGAGAAACCCATAGAAAGTGTTGCCTCAGGAAAGGAGTAAAAAGGAATTTCAAGCGTGGATAAAATTTCGATTGTATAACTGTTAAGAAAAGATTAGGTAAAATAGGTTTAGATTAGTTACTACTGGATTTAGCTTCATAGTAGAGCTTTGAAGTGATCTGATAATTATACACCAGTGAAAATGAGACCTACTTTTCTAATAAATCATTTGTTTTACTTTTTAAAAGTTGAAACATTTCTAAACTTTTCTATAGGTTGACAAAAGTGATCAGTTCAGAAAGTAAAACCCATTATAGAAATGAAAGGAAATAATTGGAGAATCCATGAGACAATTAACAGTAATGGAAGTGGAAGTAAATGGAAAACTTTACTTTTGATGGGATAAGGGATAAAAGCTGGAAATACATGGAAAAAATAAGATATTGTTGTTTTTTTTAAAGATTATTTATTTTAGAAAGAGAGAGAGAGAGAGTAGAGTACGGGGAGGGGCAGAGGGAAGAGGGAGAGAGAGAATCCCAAGCAGACTTCCTGCCAACATGGGGCTTGATCTCAGGACTTTGAGATAATGACCTGAGCTGAAATCAAGAGTCAGATGCTTAACTGAATGAGCCACCCAGGCATCCCCAACATTTCTTTTCTGAAAAATAAACATTCTAATTGGTTGGATTCCTATGCATGTTATTGTCTTTCCTAAGTCATTCTGGACAAATATTCTTTGTTTTTAGCTAATAACATCTAGTGAAAGACTATGAAATGGAAATTATATCCAATAAATATACCTTAAGTCAACTTCTACATACTAATTATGCCCAATCTCATTTGGATGAGAATGAGAATTACATCTTCCATTAAAAACACTATAATGGCACACAGATGTCATAAGAATGAATTTTCAATCATATTCTGAGTTAATCACTGATGAATACTGATTATGGGATGACTAAGTGGTATATAGCAATTACTCACCTTTGATTTAGCATCTGCATTGTTTATAAAAGCAAAAAAATGCAAGATTAGGGCTCCTGGGTGGCTCAGTCATTAAGTGCTATTTTTGGCTCAGGTCATCATCCCAGGGTCCTGTGATGGAGCTCCATGTCAGGATTCCTGCTTAGCTTCTCCCTCTCCCACTCCCCCTGTTTGTATTCCCTCTCTCACTGTCTCTTTCTCTATCAAATAAATTAATAAAATCTTTTAAAAATATGAAAGATTAGAAATTAATATTGAGGTGACTAATACTCTATGTACCTTCTTCCTATGGCTTTACAAGTAAATTGAACAATGAAGCTTATCAAGAAGCAACAGTGAAGTGACCTGCCTTTACATTTTGTTGACCATTTTAGAAATCTTCTTAAAAAGAGATCTAGAATTTAATTAAAAAATTGTCATTGGGGATTATTTTAAAGATATCCTATGCTTTATTATAATAACAATATATTTTATATTTGGAATTAAAGGACAGTGTGTCTAACCTTTACTTGATTCTCAGATTCCTTTCACTTAAGAACTTTAGAAGGCACCTAACACTGTTAAATGAGAATTGCCTAAAACTATGGTTGTGGCCTGCCTACGCAATTGTATTACTCTAGGAAAAGCTGACTCGAGAGGTTGCAAAATAGGAAAGAGCCTAACTCAGGGTTTTTATTATGGCTTAGGGATGAGGTTGTGGTGTGGGCTATCACACTTGAGAAAATCTTGCTTAGTTTGAATCTCCCACTGGTATCAAAAAAGGGAGCACCTGGGATTTCTTAATAGATTGCCCAAATATGGTAAAAGGGGAAAGGATAATCTCATGCAGCATAAAAGCTGTAGACTTCAAACATCAAAATATTGAACCATATTCCTCATAGAAACATAGGCACCTCCTGCTTTTTCTAGTGACACAATGGTCTTCATAATCATTAAACTAGATGCTTAATATTGTCCATTTTCTTCTTTCTATTTTCATTCTTACTGGCTCAATGTGCACCATCTCTTGTTTTAGCAAATATCGTGTATGTGTGTGTGCACACATGCTGTTTCCCATTTTCTAACATAACAGATGCTTTTATCCAGCATCTGTGCATTATTTCTATCTCTTTCAAGTCTTCACTTCTCCAGAAGTCTGAGCATGTCCTCTTAATGAGACTAAATCCGCATTCTTCTGCAGCGTCAGAAAATGGATGTTTGTATCTACTACAATATTAATTTGGTGAATGTCTCACATTTCTTCTGGGATCTAGGTTATAAACATCATGACAAATATCAGGCATTTTACCATTTTATATCACTAAACATATGGCTTATATATAGTAAAATTCAATACCACAGTTTTGTAGAAACAAGGATATAGCAATCATTTAACATTTGTTGTATTTAGCATAATAAAAAGGAACTCTTGTAAAATGAAAATGTATGTAAATCTGCTTTGAAAACTAATCATGCTAAAATTATTTCTTATTTCTTCTAAGGATATGAATACACCTGATTTAATTTTAATTCACCATTTTGGTACATTTATACTGCCCTTTTTTCAGCAACTCTAAGTAAATATATCCAATTTTTGCATCCTTCTAAGAAAGAAAAATTTGAATGGGAACAAGTTGTGATTTTTTTTTATTGCCTTTCTTGAGCCATTTATTAATATGTACTTATCCTTGGGCTTTGACTTATGATTTGAGCAAATCACATTTTATGTGGCTGTAAAAGGTGATTGTAACTTGCAAGACATTAGTAAGTATTAAATAACAAGTTTGTATTTTAATTTCACAGGTACTAACATTTTTAAGACACTGGAAAAATCAGAGTTGAGGTAGGCACAAATAAAATTAGTAACTGCTTTTGTCTTTTTCCTTTGACTGAACTCCAGAGACTGAAAGAGAAACATATACATTATAATATCACAAATGTGTAGCAAATACAATTTTTAAAAAATGTGATATGTTGCTTTTAAATTAAAAAAAATGAATGATTCACTTTATAATAAGTATCACAGGAATATATCACAGCCAAACACAGAACTTTTAAAATTATTTCAGGGATTGTAAAACCAGGAGGACATTCTTAGAAGGGATAGAGAATTTACTGCTTTCAGCAAGACTTGTTCCACATATTTTTGAAAACAAAAATACTAGCAGCCTTAATCTTTTTGAACTGGGCAGTGGGCTGTATTAATTCTTGAAGAAATACCCTCCTGACCTCAGAAAATGATTATGTTTGTGCTCTGAAATATGTCTTATAACTCAGTTTATACAACTCCATAATACAAATTTTAACATATTATTAGATTTTCTGTACTGATTGGCTTTTCTTAATATATGTATATAAACGCAAAAACAATCTTTACTTACTGATTTATTCACTCATTTATAATGATTTTGCAGGGAATCATTTAAAAGTTTTAAAGCCCAGAAATAGGTCTGAAAGTATAATTATTGTTATTAAAAATTATAACTTTAAAAGCAAATGCTTTTGACTTTAGTACTATTTAATTAAAATATAGTGTGTAGAATAAATCAATATTTGTATAATATGTATACAACTTGCATATTTAAAATATAATATATAAATGTGAATTATTGTGTTTTAATGAAGGTGATTGCAATGTCAATGCCATTATGATTTTGTGCAATTTTATTTCCTGACTCAATAAAATATGATTTCAAATGCAAAAACATAGGAAAACATTTTCTGATTGATTGTAGTCCAGAATATCAAGTTTTTACAGTATAATGTCTTCAAATTGAGGCACTGAGTTTTACATGGGATTTTGTAATTTTGAAGGAAATCAATATAAATAGATCATAGGGATACAGTGTCCTATTCTTCAACATTTAAGAAATTCTATATTTTTTGTTCAAGATGACTATTCTAGTGATTTCTAATTCTCCTTTAAATTTATATAATCGAACCCATGTAGAATCAGAAATACATACAAATTCATAAAGAGTAAACAAAAACATGGTTATTCATCATAGATTTTCTGATGGTATTATCATCTGAAAGGTATGAGGTTATCAATATTGATAAAGCACAATAAATAAAGTTTTTGGAAGCCAATGCATAGTTTAAGTTCTGAAACACTTCCTATGAATGTGGCTAGTGACCAATTTATCAGAAACATAATGATATATCAACCTGAAGAAAGAGAACATACTTTTATACAATTACACCTGTACGATTTCCCAAGAAAATAGAATAGGCTCCCACACCCAGTCATGCATTTATAGTTACAGTCTTTGGGCAGCCATTAAGAGATCAGAACTCTGGGGCGCCTGGGTGGCTCAGTCGATTAAGCGTCTACCTTTGGCTCAGGTCATGATCCCAGGGTCCTGGGATCGAGCCCTGCATTGGGCTCCCTGCTCAGTGGAGAGCCTGCTTCTCCCTCTTTCTCTGCCTGCGGCTCTGCTTACTTGTGCTCTCTCTGTCAAATAAATAAATAAAATCTTAACAAACAAACAAAAAAGAGATCAGAGCTCTTATTTCAACACAATTGGAAAGAAGGTGGGAAAGGCAAGAGTTAATTGCATGTTGGCTTTCAAAGTGAGCTACATGTAAGGAAAAAAAACAGTAAAACATTTGCAACAAAAGTAACTAATGTGCAGCCTATATATATTCATCCATTTTTTGGGAGTAGGAAAATAAAATTTTGAATTGGTTTTGATGATCAAAGAATAAATCACAATCTACATACTCAAGAAAAACAAATAAACAAAAATTCATTACTTTAAAAAGCATAATATTATTGCTTCATTATCACTAGTATAACTGAAAATCAACTGCTTAATAACATTTAGTTCACCAACTGTCTTCCAGCTCGAAAACAGAGTTAGATTTTTGTAAGCCTTGGGGTCCCTGGGTGGCTCAGTCAGCCTCCAACTCTTGATTACAGCTCAGGTCATGATTTCAGGGTCACAGAGGCCTAAGATTGAACCCCACTTAGGGCTTCATGCTCAGGAGGCAGTCTGTTTGAGATTCTTTTCCTCTCCCCACCACTCCGCCCAAGCTCACCCTCTCTCTCACAAATAAATAAATACATCTTTAAAAAAAAAAAAAAAAAGATTTTTTATATTCCTTCCGTTGAAGGAAAATAACAAATAAAGCATGTGCTTTGTCTGACTCAAGGTCAAAATAGTAAGGAAAGAAAGTGTTATAATTTAAATTATTCTCCAGGAAAAAAGTAAGAGATTTTTCAGAAATTGGAGAATATAAATGTATTGTAAAAATTATGATATAGGATATAGAGGATGATTCTAAAATACATGTAGCTTTTAATATCAATATGCATAAGAAAGCATATACTTTATATAAAGATAAATGTCTTGAACTAGGCATATTAAAATTTTTTTTTAAATTTAAAGCAAGAAAAAATTAAAAACAGAAGACATATATTTATAGCCTAAAAAACTTTAACTATAGGTAATATATTGAAGACATGGCACAGTGGAAAATTAAAATTAATAACATGGAGAGTGAAAACTTGTTGTACTCACCCATTCAAGTAATAGAAGGAAAAGATTGATATATAATATCAAAAACAGTGCTCTGCTTAATAATTATGATTTTCAAAAATGAGCCAGAAGAAAAATAATCAGAGAGAATAGAGATACAAGAGAATAATTTACTAGGATCAAAAGTAGCTGGAAAGTCATAGTAAATATTCTATTTGCCACAATATATTAGTGACTAGCTCTAAGATTAAACATATATTGGTGATATTTTTATTTATTAGGTAACAAAAAGGAAAAAAAATCACAATATGAAAGTAATTCAGAAAGTCAAACTGCTCTCCACTGTCTGGTACACTATCCACCAAAAACCATGGCATAATACTTACATATTTTTTTCACACAATGCGTTAAATACTATGGAGCCAGTGGCTTTATAGGCATTTTGCCATTAATGCTCACAATTTTTAATCCCCTTAAAAGATAAAGAACCCAATCTAAAGAGCAGTATATAATATTCCAAGTTCACAAATATAGTGAGGCATAATGCAAGATCCTAAAATCATTACTATGTCATTCTAAACCCCAGCCTCTTAAAAATTATAGATTATATCTTTATGAATTTTAGAAAGATATTGGAACCTAAAAATCAGTTGTAGAGAAGTAAGTGAATGGTAATTAAGAAAGATCAGTCAAGCCAACTCAGATACCAAACAGAATAAAGAGTACCAAGTCTAAATTGTATCAATTAGAAGATCAGAGTTTGTAATCTATTTAGCTCTGTGTGTATGTATGAATGCATGTGTGTGTTTACCCTTCTGTATTTCAGTCATTATGCTAATTAAGCAAATTATAGAACAAGAATGTTCCTGTTCTCATTGGACATTTAACCTAACCAAGATCTTACACATTAATTTAGGATCAACTCTATTTCAGATAATAAGCTACATGTTACAAGGTTGTAATGATCATTGCTCAAGTCACAGAACATAAAGTTGATATGCACATGAAAATATTTTGTACAATGTGATATTGGATGGTAAACATACATATTGCCCAAGATTTATGCTATCCAAAAGAATGATTAACTCTTTTTATGGGAGTTTGAAAAAGTTAAGAAATTAAAGGTGACAGTTGAGCCAACTCTTGAAATAAAGCTGATGTTGTTTAATTGTGTATGAAGATTAGTTCTCCATACTATTCCAAGTTACATGTCTCAAAACTAATTCTCATGCTAAGAAAACTGTTGAGTTAGAACACATAGGATTGTGTCTCACCCATATTCCACCCCAATGTCCCAATCATCCACCACATTCTCATTCTCCCTGCAATAAGAATTTTTAATTTTCTCTGTTCTCCTCATACTTCATATTCTTCTTCTCACAGTCTCAGTAGATACAATTTCCTATGTTGAAAAATAAATGAATATTTCATCTTTCTATTATATTATTCAAATTTACTAGCAAAAGACTCATGCTTTAATATTGCTATCTTTTTTTGTTTGGTTTTTCATTTCTATCCTTTTAATAGCACTCTTTATTCCTGATCAGAGAATGATTTCCCTACTGTGATTGAGGTTTACTTCCTCTTCTCTTTGGCTATTTAAATTAATAATCTATGTGCTCTTTATTTTCAACTCTACCTCTTATTGAAGATTTATCCCATTAACATTTAAATATGTTCAAATATATTCCATGTTGGAAAGTAAAAGACTTTTCTTTAATCCACTTGCCTTTGCAACTATTGCTCTTACTAATCCAATTGACATGAAAAAAAGAATAAACTCAGACGTCTTCAGTTAGGGTTTTCAATTTCCTGTTTTTCTTTTGCTTCTCTAGTTAATCTATTTGATTGTTAGCAGAGAAATGAGTGAAACTGTAGCACTAGAGAAAGAATTTTGGTCTTCAACTATATTGACAGGGCAACCCTTATATCTCTAAAAACACTATGACATCACAGGGTTTTTCCAACTTCTCTGTGTACCATTTGGCGTGCTATGAAGTCACCACCAGTCCTTTAAATCCAACAGATTAGGGTGCCTGGGTGGCTCAGTCGGTTTAGCCTCTGCCTTCAGCTCTGGTCATGATCCCAGGTCCTGGGATTGGGTCCTGCCTCAGGCTCCCTGCACTGCAGGGAGTCTGCCTCTGCATCTCCCAAACACATTTTCTCTCTTTTCTAGCTTGCTCTCTCTCAAGTAAATACATTTTAAAACTCTTCAAAAAAAAATAAATAAATCCAGCATATTATATTATTATCACAGCATTACTAGACATTTTCAATTAAGAATGGTCTGATACTTTTTTAAAAAAAATTATTTAAAATTTCAATTTTAGAACACTTTTTACTTGATTTATCATGTTCTTTTGAAATTCAGGTAAAGAATTTCTACTGAATAGTATTGGAGACTTTCTCTTAATGTTTTGAAGACTTATCTTAATCACACATTTAGGTTTTGATAAACTTGATTGGATTTTATAACAAGAATTTAAGCAAAAGTTCCTGTTTGTCACAAGCAACAAATCTTCATTGATCTTTCTTAAGTTTCTGCCTTTTCTGCCGAAAGTAAAAAAATGAAAACGAAAGAAAGGAAAAAAGAAAAAGAAAAACTTTGAGTATCACTTTTTATACAAAGAAATTATTCCCCTAGGGCTAATAATACATTATATGTTTATAAAAAAATTTTAAAAAAGAAATTATCAATATAAAGAAAACTTAGATAACACAAAAAAGTCAACATAGAGAAAATGTAAAATACCCAAATCTCACTGGCAAGCAAACAACTCATAATAGGTTATAAAAATACTCGTTTTGCTGCACCAACAACTATTCTAACCAAATAGAAGGCTCAGAGGAATCTCAAAACATATTTCAATGCTCTTTGATTTACATTATTTTATAATTTTCAAATAACTGCCTATCGTTTTAAAAGTTTATGCTTACATTTACATACTTTAAAATCCAATGCAAACATGATTTTGTGACATTTCTATAGTCATGTAAATTTTTACCAAACAAATAAATATTAAATAATTGACCAAATATAATGAGGGTTTTTCTGGTTTATTTATGGGTTTGAGGGCTTTTTGACATAATTATGATACTACTTTTGTTTTCCTTTTCTAAATCTCTATTTTTATTTCTACCTATTATAATTCCAGCTTTTTTTCAATTTACTTTTTGTAATTACATTCAGGCTGCAGTGTTGGAAAAAAAATTATTTGTCAAAATACTGTAATAGGTATTAATTGTTTTTACAACACTCAAGTCAGATTGAGCACTGTATACGTATTATCTCCTTATTGTTTACATTAAAAGTGGCATCTATCTCAGTGTTTCCATTTTATGGAAGTAAAATGAGACTTAAATAACAGAAGTCTCTTTATCTCTAACATAGTTAATGGGGGGGGGTTATTGTTTCAAACCCAGGTACTATGTAAGTCCAAATCCAACTCCTAACACCAAATGAAATGCCCCTAATCTTTTAGTTGCTCTCTTTCATAGTATGCATGGGATTTGATGTAGAAAGTTTATTTAGTAAAATTGTGTGGTGCTATACAGAAGCACTGGTTATTTTAAAAGGCCAAATATTGTTTCTGTTTTGTTCTTAGTATTCATCAGTTGGTGAATACATTATTTTCCAAGCAAAGGCGTATGAAACTCATTTATAATCAGCCTAAATTCATAGGCTAATATGGTAAACATTAATACTTGTTCTAATAAGAGGATCATATTACAAACAGGCACATTGATCTTATTTTTCTTGTTTCAATTCAGACCTTATAAAACTTAACAGAGGAACAACAGGCTAGAGGTTAGTGTTTAGAATCACTGTTTTAGAAAAGGCATTTTATCCCCAGTTTTTTGGCATTAAGAGAGAAAAGCAAATATATTCTAAAAAACAAAATCTTAAACAAGTATTTTAAATCCTCAGTAACTAAGCTAATGTAATCTCTTGATTATCTACAGGCTGTCCTCTTAGCAGATTAGGTGATTTCAACCTCTAGATTCCTTGAAAGAAACGCTGGCAAACTGAAGAATGTATTAAAATCTCTTTAGAGGTTAGAGTCTTAGATCCTCAATTCAAATCAAAATATCCACTTAGGGGCACCTGGGTGGCTCAGTGAGTTGTGCCACTGCCTTCAGCTCAGGTCATGGTCTCCAGGTCCTGGGATCGAGCCCCATGTTGGGTTCTCTGCTCAGCAGAGAGCCTGCTTCCCCTTCTGTCTCTGCCTGCCTCTCTGCCTACTTGTGATCTCTCTCTGTCAAATAAAAATCTTAAAAAAAAAAAAAAATCCACTTAGTGGAACAGCACTTCCTACATTATGTTGAAAGTTCTGGTGTGATATTCTGTATCCATGTTATACTAAGAAAATGTCAAATTATTTAGGCAAATTTAGTAGCTGGTGTCATGCATGAGAAAATGTAGACATCCATTTTGTTAAGCTAAAAATTTATTTATAAACTAAGGCTTACAGGATATCAATCTCTTTTCATTGTCATGACCACCTTTTTTTAATATATGGGGGAGGGGAATACACACTGAACTAAATAACAAGCTTTACCTAGTATCTTCTTAAAGAAAATACCATGTTAATTATATATTGCACTTATACACACATTTTAAGGATATTCTGTATGTTCCATTTACATTTATAAAAATTTCTTTACATACCTTAGTAGGGAACATATCTAAAATATCTATTTAAAAAGAATGAGAACAAGGTTGTTTTCTCCAATAAGTCTTACTCAACAATTGCCATTTAAATTTGTCTCCAGTGACCACAAATCATGTACAGATTTGCACTAATGAAGTTCAGTAATTGAAAGAAATGTTAATTTGACATTATAATTTCCATTAACCTTTACTTTATTTTTGATACTTATTACCAACTTCTAACTTTTTAAAATAGTGATAGCTCTTGGCATATCATTTACCAATTTATAATTTCAATTATATCTTTAAATATGAAGATTCGTCACACACCCTATGAAGTTTTTAATGAAATCATCTTAAATTTATAAAAATTTGGGGACTTATAATTAACAATATCTGAGTTTTTAAGATCAAAAAAGATATACTAGCCAAGTTAAAAGAATAAAATAAAAATTATATATTTAAGATATATTTTATTTTTAAAAACAATTTGAAGTTTCTTTTTAAACTGAAGAATATCTAGAACATTTCAAGTGACTGTATATTCAGTCACTAAACTCATAGTTCTTCAAACAAAAATGAGTTTTTATTCATCTTTACAAATTCAAGCCCTTAGAAAACAGTGTTTAGAACCAAGTAAATACTCAAATTCACTTTGAAATAGAATTTTTAAAAATAATATTTATTGAATAATAAACTTTTATTTTTTTATTTGTATTAAAGATTTTATTTATTTATCTGACAAAGACACAGCAAGAGAAGGAACACAAGCAGGGGGAGTGGGAGAAGGAGTAGACCCCCTACTGAGTAGGGAGCCCAATGCCTGGCTGATTCCAGGACCCGGGATCATGACCTGAGCCCAGGACAGACACTTAATGACTGAGCCACCCAGGCACACCTGAAGAGAAAACTTTTTTTTTAAAAAGATTTATTTATTTATTAAGAGAGAGTGAGCATTCATGAATGGGAGGCCAGAAGGAAAGGGAGAGAGAATCTTTAAGCAGATTTGTTGCTGATCATGGAGCCCATTAGGGCCTTGATCCCAGGATCCTGAGATTATGACCTGAGCCAAAATGAAGAAATCGGCTGCTTAACCAACTGAGCCACCCAGGCAAGCCTGAATAATAAACTTTTAAAAATTATGGATTTTCGGGACGCCTGGGTGGCTCAGTTGGTTAAGCAGCTGCCTTCGGCTCAGGTCATGATCCCAGCGTCCTGGGATCGAGTCCCACATCGGGCTCCTTGCTCTGCAGGGAGCCTGCTTCTCCCTCTGCCTCTGCCTGCCATTCTGTCTGCCTGTGCTCGCTCTCTCTCTCTCTCTCATAAATAAATATAATCTTAAAAAAAAAAAAAGAAAAAAAAAAAAAAAGAAAAAAAATTATGGATTTTCTTCTCTAATTTGAAGTCATCTTTTATACAGCATATGCGTTAAAATGTATATCTTAGTAAGTTCAAAGTATAGAATGGGCCTTGAAATGTTTGTTTATGCTTGCCATTTCAATTTTTTTCATTCTGACCAATATGTTTTGTTTCCTTCTTACTTAATAATAATACAAATATGGACTTAAAAGTAAGTACATAGGGGCGCCTGAGTGGCTCAGTGGCTTAAGCCTCTGCCTTGGGCTCAGGTCATGATCTCAGGGTCCTGGGATCGAGCCCCGCATTGGGTTCTCTGCTCAGTAGGGAGCCTGCTTCCCCCACTCTCTCTCTGCCTGCTGCTCTGCCTACTTGTGCTCTCTATCTCTCTGTCAAATAAATAAATAAATAAAAATCTTTAAATAAAATAAAAATAAATAAAAATAAAAATAAAGTACATAATAGCATATAGTTTTGGACTACAAATACTTCAAGTGTACTGAAATAAAAGCTCAGTCAAACAATATTTGTTTAATTTTTGCTATATTCCACATTCATTGCCTTTATTTTTTATTTTTAAATATTATGAACAGCAAAGCTGACATGAATAGAAGTAGAAGAGAAAGGAAACAGTAGGATATAACCAGATTTGTTAATACAGTTTTTGTGGGGGAAAAATGTCTTTAGTGAGAAATGGTTTAAAAACTGATAAAAGAGACATTAATTCATTCAGATTTCTGGGAGTTTGAAGAGTGATCATAAAGATTATGACAGATGATACAAGAAAAACTGAAAGTACATAAATAATGAAATGGTTTTTATTATATGTTCTCTATGGACTTTGATGAACTCTAAGAATATACTGTCTTTCATCTATCTTAATCACAGAAAAATCAGTTCTGTTCTGGCATCATTAAAAGTTAGAAGTTCTCAGAATGGAGAAAAAGGCTGTCTACTATTGATGTACTTTATAAATACAGAGATAAGCTAAAAAAAAAATAAACATACTGCAAAAACACACTATGATACCAGTAAGCAAAGAAGGATGAAGTGGTTACTGTAATCTCAGATACCATAGACCTTATGTAAAATAACATGACCAAAAAAAAAAAAAGAAAGAAAGAAAGAAAAAAAAAATGTGCATTAAATGTGCATTAAAAGTGCAGCAATTCAAGAGGAAATAAACATCATATGCATTTAATAACTTATCTTCAAAATCATGAATAATAATACCTAAAAAATTTAATTTTATATATTTATATAATAATGGAATGTTATATTAATAGAAGCTCATAGTGTATATTAGTTCACAAGAAAGTTATATTAGAATATAATATTAGTATATAAGAAAGGCCTAAATCCAATGAATTAAAGTTCATCCTTGGGAAAGAAAAGTAAATTCAATATCAGCAAAAAGAGGAAAATAATTAAGAAATTAGAGCCAAAATAATAATAAGAAACCACACAGAAAAACCTTCAAAGACAAAGCTTTTTCTTGAAAAGATTAATAAAATTCATTAACATCTAGCTGGACTAATGAAGGAAAAAAATGAGAAAAATTTTCCCATATCAGAAATCAACATGGAGTTACCACTACAGACTCTATAGAAATTTAAATAATCATAAAACTAGGAATAACTTTATGTCCACATGTTTTGTATTTTAGAGGAAATAGACAAATTCCTTGAATTATATAGCTTGTCAATATTAAAACAAAATGCTACAGAAAACCCAACTAATCCTATAAACATTAAATAAATTAAATTTTATCCAAATCTTCCCAAAAGAAATCTCCAGGCTTAGATTGTTTTACTTATGGATTTTTAAAAATATTTAAAGTAATACAAGCATTGATTTTGTTTAAAAGAACTGAGAAAACAGGGGAGTGAAGCTTCACAACATTTAGTGAGACTTAAAAAAATAAAATAAAAAACATAAAAATAACAGATCAATTTCCCACATGAACGTATACACATGCAGACACAAACACATAAAAACTTAGTAATTCAGCCAAATCCAGACTTATAAAAATAGCTTATGACTCATAATCATTGAGGTCAACTTTAGCAATATAAGTGTGGTTTAATATTTGAATTAATGAAATCAACTACATTACAAGATATATTATGTTTAGGGCAGTAGAAGCAAAAAACCATTTGACAGAAATTAATATTCATTCATGTGAAAAATTATCAGTTAAATTAAGTGTGAAAAAGAACTCTTGCCTTCTGGTAAAAGGCATCTACAAAAAGTTATACCTATTTGAAGCCAAATTACTGAAGCTATATTTCTAAGATTGACAAATGCCAAAAATTTCCACTTCATCAATTTATTAAACATTGTTTTAGAAGTTCTGGGTATTGTAATAAATTAAGAAAAATACAGATTTGGAAGAAATAGGTACTTTCATTTCTATTATTTCTGTTTTGGAAGATACTTATCTATGTAAAATGCATAAAGGAACCGATGAAATAAGTACTAACACTAATAATGAATTGATTACATTCTCAAGATACAAGGTTAATAAACCATGAATCAATTAGAGTTCATAAAACCAAGAATCAAATAGAGTTCATAAAAACATTTAGAAAAGGAAATAAAAATAATTCTATTTACAATAGCATCAGCAAACTAAGAGAAGGTAGGGATTTAAAAAAAAAAATCAAGTCCTCTGAATAAAAACTAAAAAAAACCTCCAAAAAAAGAAATAAAAACTTTAAAAAATAATGATTTTTTCTTAACTCTGTCTCACTAAAATATATGTAGTAGCTGAATAAAAATTAATTGGACAATGACTTCTAGTGAGTGTTTCTAAAAATAAATGATTATGACTCAGGACACATCTGATACAGAAAATTTAGAACAACTGGACCAGTAAGAATTGAAAATAGTACCAGTATTAAATGGTCAGGTCTCTGAATGACCTGAAATGGTGCATTATTTATTTGTTGTAGCACCATGTTATTTCAGATACAACTTAATATTTTGGCTGTTGATTATGTGTGATCAGTAGTGAAGTCATATACCAGCATCGGACCCTAGGAATACTCAATCCAAAATGAAGTAACAAAACATATATTTTTGAACAGAAGATGGGCAAATGAATGAATGAACTCCTTTATTAAGACTTCCTCATTTGTCCATTTATTCATTTATTGATTTAATTATTTATTGAACTAATCACTGTACTGGATGATGAAGGATATATATCTTTTGAAATAATAGCACCTGTCTTACTGGATCTTATATAACATGTGTAAGATATACATGACTTAAGTAAACTTGAAAAGATATGTAACACTATTAATTGTTACAAATGCTATAAAGAAAAATAGTACAGTGCAATAGCTTCTTTTTCTTTTGAAAATCCTGATTTTGAGTAATCGTGTCAATCTGCCTACAGGAACTTGAGGACAGGTTATTTAACTGTGCTTTTATTTCTTCCTCAGAATATGATTTTCATTAATGGAAGAAAACCCCAACTTATTGTACAAATGCTTTCAAATGTAAATATCCCAAAAATGTGGAAAATATTTTGAACTATTTGTATCTTTAGGGTAAATACCCAGTAGTGCAATTGCTGGGTCATAGGGTAGCTCTATTTTCAACATTTTGAGGAACCTCCATGTTGTTTTCCAGAGTGGTTGCACCAGCTTGCATTCCCACCAACAGTGTAGGAGGGTTCCCCTTTCTCCACATCCTCGCCAGCATCTGTCATTTCCTGACTTGTTCATTTTAGCCATTCTAACTGGTGTGAAGTGATATCTCATTGTGGTTTTGATTTGTATTTCCCTGATGCCGAGTGATATGGAGCACTTCTTCATGTGTCTGTTGGCCATCCGGATGTCTTCTTTGCAGAAATGTCTGTTCATGTCTTCTGCCCATTTCTTGATTGGATTATTTGTTCTTTGGGTGTTGAGTTTGCCAAGTTCTTTATAGATTTTGGACACTAGCCCTTTGTCTGATATGTCATTTGCAAATATCTTCTCCCATTCTGTCAGTTGTCTTTTGGTTTTGTTGAACTATTTGATTTACTTTTTATACTATAAGTGTTAAATTAAATATATATATATATATATATATATATATATATATATATATATAAAATTAGGTTAGAACAAAGGAAAACGGAAGCAGGGACATTGCTTTGCAACCAGAATATTGGATGTACAGGTAATTATATGTAATGCCTTGCATGATGAATTCTATTAACCAGTAAATAAGAAAAGTTTAATAGTAGTTACAAACTGAGGATAGAATCACAGAGCCCAAAATCACATGTGTACTGAAATTAGATATGAGGAAAAATGATACAGAATGCTAAAATCTAATATGAAAAGCAGGGAAGTAAAAGGTATCAAATATTACAATTACACTACAGGAAATTTGACATTTAAAGAGGTCAAAGAGCAGAATATTAGTAGTAGAATTACTATAAACTGGAAAGATTAAATATTTTATCTTGAAACTGGAATGGTTGAATTCAGAATTTAAGAATTGTTCAATTTAGTTTGATAATAAATTTTCATATGCTTGCTTTGGCAGCACATATATGAAAATTGATAATAAAATTTCCAGGAGTTCTTACAAAATTGAGCCTTGGATTAGATTCCTTGAGGTTTTTGTGTTTTGAAGGTAGATATTTTCATCTGATTCTTGTGTATTATGCCTTGAATTGAGAGTCATGTTCCTGCAATATTTATTCAAAACAAGTTTTTGAGCTTCCTATATTATCATAATTCTATTTATATATGTTCATTATATAATAAATACATTTATGAATACTTAGGAAAATGGTAATCATTTGAAAAATATTGACCTTAATTATGAAAATAAATAAATTGATATTTATTAAAAATACTGAATAATTAAATGTCTTTCACCTTTCTAGCTTTATCATTTTCTTAATTTTTAATGTATGATTGTAGCCTGATTATGACTTCCAGGTCTCATTCCACTGGAGCAGTGAAACCATCTTCCTGATTATACTACACATTGTGGAATCTGATCTCCCTGTCAGTTGGCTGTCCTTTATAGTTGACACCTGTTTCTCATGGATTTTATTTCTCACAAATCCTGAAGAATGTTTTTTTTTGATATCAGGGTATAGTTTCCTGTTGCAGCTGTCTAATTTGTCTAAAAAGTATAAATTCTTTATAATTCCCTTTGTTTTTAAGCTTCTTTTACCTTTCTGTGACATTCATGCTGCCTCCATTTAAAATTCCTTTTTTCTAGTGGATTCCATGAGCCATTCCTCTCTCAGTTCTACTTTTCTGACAACCTCTTTTGCTGGAAATTTATGTTCCTCTACTGCTTCTTAAATAATTATTTAAAAATTTTATCTTTGACTCCTTTTTGTTTCATTCTTCACATATAGTCAGGAAAAATTATCAATGCTTGCTTTCATTTGCCACAGATTCTCAAATTTAAAACAACTGCCTAGAAATTTATGTTGGCTACCACAATAATATCTCACTTCCATTTACCTCCACTTAAATGTACTAACAACACTTCAAATACAGACAAATTTAAACTAAACTCTTCTCCAGTGTTGTTTCTATAAATTAAACTGCACATACCTTACTTTTAACTCAATAAATTGTGCTGCCAGGTCTAAAAAAAATTCAGAGATAGAAATTATTTTTATTTATTTTATTTTATTTTTTAAAAGATTTTATTTATTTATTTGACAGACAGAGATCACAAGTAGGCAGAGAGGCAGGCAGAGAGAGAGAGAGAGAGAGAGGAGGAAGCAGGCTCCCTGCTGAGCAGAGAGCCCGATACGGGGCTCGATCCCAGGACCCTGGGATCATGACCTGAGCTGAAGGCAGAGGCTTTAACCCACTGAGCCACCCAGATGCCCCAGAAATTATTTTTAATACTTATATCTCTTAACTTTTATAGCCATTTACTCCCTTGTCCTATAAATGATTATTAGCCCCTTCTCTTCTATCTATTCTCTCAAAACTATTGTAACTTGGATTTTCATACTTGAAAGCAGAGCTTGGACTCTCCCCTTCATTTTGTGTTAGCATACTAAGATCTCGTATCGGTAGAATAGAAGATCAGAACTAGAAGAAGCAAGAGACCCAAATACATAGTGACTTACTGGGCAAGTTAGTTTTTCTTCCTTTTATGTTAATATGCTGAAGTGGGTGGCCCTCAACAGCAAATCAGCCTGATTCCTTCCAAATATCCTTTCATCACTCCTTAAGATCTGTCATTATCTACACTGTGAGAACTTTTGTCCTTAACAAACTATCCTATAAACTCTCAAAATCCAAAGTATTTAGTAATTTTCTATAAATCACAATGCAACCATCAATATTTTGTATATTATACTAGTACTTTACATCATCTTTGCCTTCAAATCAAGCATAAGCCTATCCTCTACACTTAAATTCACAGTTCAGAAACTCTGAACTATGTATGATTCCATAAATGACCAAGTCATTTTCCTTCTCCTCCTTCTCCTCTTTCCCCTCCTTCTCCTTCCCCATCTTCTCCTCCTCCTTCTTCTTCTTTCCTCTTCCTCCTCCATCTCCTCCTCATAATTATTATTTTCTTTTTTCCTTAATGGTAAACACATTCTAGAATATATTATCCACTTTTCAAGATATTACATATATAAACATCTCTCAAATTTTAGCTATTTTAATATTTCTTCAAGAAGAATTGGGGGACACCTGTGTGGCTCAGAGGGTTAAAGCCTCTGCCTTGAGCTCAGGTCATGATCCCAGAGTCCTGAGATCGAGTCCCGCATCGGGCTCTCTGCTCAGCAGGGAGCCTGCTTCCTCCTCCTCCTCCTCTCTCTCTGTCTGCTTCTCTGCCTACTTGTGATCTCCGTCTGTCTTTAAAAAAATAAAAAGAAGAAGAAGAAGAAGAATTGGGACACCTAAACTTTCATCACCATTTATATGCAGTTTAATGATAATTGTATTTAATAATTATTATTCACTTGCAGTAGGCTATAAATATATTGCTATCAGGATCAATGTCTGTTCATTTTGATAATTTATGCTCAATAATAATTTCTAAATTAATGATTTATAAATTGTTATCTAAAGCTATTTAAATCAATAAAATATAATTGTATTGAGATGAGAACATTTTAAGTCTGGATGTTATACAGCTTTGGAATTCTACATGAAAATTTTAAGACTACAATGATACCAACATATGCAAACTCATATAATGGTTGACATTACTATTAATAATATTTAGAGGTAAAACTTTTTAATGTGAGAAATTTTATGTTGAATCATATTTTCAAATTAAATTCTGTTTAGTAATTTTAGATTTTTTTTCTTATATAGGCTACTTATTTACATTTACAAGTAAGATTCCTAACATTACTTATAAGAATTGTGCTATTTTGCAACTTTATATATTTTAATATACTGCTCTTTCAAGTACACAAATTAGTTGCAAGACCTTGTACATGCATTTAAAATAATAGCAATAATAAAGTACACAGCACAATCTCATTTTGCTGGTACTATTCATTGATTCCATGTATCTTCTATTGCTTCGGATATTTTGCATAATTTCTGGATGGGAGAGATCTACATGAAGGTGCATTTCTAGGCAACCTGAATAAGTCATTAATTCTTCCTTATGATTAAAAGTGTTATCATCCCTTCTCATGGAGTTGTTTACTACTGTGATCATTGAAAACTGTATTTGCTGTCAGCAGACTCAATGGCTGACACTAAGTATATAAATCAGAGAATTGTCAGATTTATCAATGTCTAAGTATGAATTTCTACTAAGTAAGTCTGAAATATAATCTAAATAATGAGCTGTCCCCAAAAATAATAAAATAAAATACAAGTAGAAGAAATGCATTATTCAATTGAGGATGAGTCCAGGGAAGTTTCCTGAGTAGATGAAGTTTTATAAAGGATTTTAATGTAGGAAATCAGTTTGAATGATATAAATTTCAACCAAATTTCCATCTCCTTATTAAGTTTCTTTTTAAAACTTTTACTATTGCTACTTGTTTTAGAATTATCCCCATCCAAAAAGATCTTAAAATGTATCTAATTAGACTATAAAACTCAAAGTAATTTGTCCTTAAATTTTCTTTGAACAGAGAACAGCACTTCTACTACTATTGCTAACACCACTGCCTCCCTCACATTGTTTTCATTATATATAAACTATTACTTTTACTCTGCCACCCCAAGAAGGGAAATGCTTCAATATATCATGCAAAGCAATATGGCTTTAATTGATTAAGGTAACATATATGGCATTAATTTAATCTCTAATTATACAATGTAATAGTTTTCCTATTTTACTTTGGCTCAGATGGTTTAAATAATCTGGCCAGGATCACAAAGCTAATGAGTGAATAATTTAGAATTCAAATCCATAACTGCATGTTTCTAAGCCCACATTAGTTTCATTAATCATAATCCCAAAATTGTAACCATCATAAGGCCTATTACATTAGGCCCGCCAGTAAGAACATTTAACAGCTTTCCATAGAATATATGTATGACAAAATCTAAATTAATTATCTGATCTAGAGATTCAATGTGTGTTCCATCAAAGTCTTAGCAAATTATCTTTGAATATCAACAACCTGATTCTAGAGTTTATATGGAAAGAGAAAAGACCTGAAACATCCCAAACAATACTGAAAAAGACTGACCAATACTTGACTTCAAGACTTACTATAAAGCTACAGTGATCTAGACAGTGTGGTCTTGGCGGAAGAGTAAAGAAATAGGTCAACAGAACAGATTGGAAAACCCAACATTATTATGTCCACTAGGTCTCTGAGAATTGTAATCCATCAGATATGGGATTCTTAATCTTATTTTTGTCTCTTTTATGTCTGGGAGATATTTCTATGCAGAGTTGACCATTTGGAATTTACATTTACAGCTTTATTTTGTTATACATACACAGAATTATATTAAAGAGCCATAATAAAGCTTTATAAATGGTCAAGGTAAATAAAAATCCTTTTAAGGCATTTACATAATTTGCCTATAGATTAAGATATTTGCTTTTCCTGTCTGATACTACTCAGGCCAAAGGACCAAATTATTAACCCCTCTGATTTCAGATTTCCTATGCCTTTAATGATAGTACCTTAGTAACTCTTGAATTCTGCATTTAGCATGGCAAATGTGAAACTAGCTCAAAGTTTTCTGACATGAACAGTAGGAAAACAATTGGTAGGGCAGCCAGTTGAAACCAGGGCTGACACAGAAGTCATAGTGGAACTCCTAGGTCAATACCTATACATCTCTCCTTGTCACTTGCATTAATCATGTTACATCCTGGAAAAGATGAGAAGATACAGGGGAAATGCTCAGAATTATTCTACAATTCTACTCAATTATTTCAGAATTCATCAAAGTTATTAACTGATTATTAAAGTATAGTAGTAGTGAAGTACACCTACAAAAATTGCTTTTCTCCTTCCATTTAATAATCTGTTTCATTCTTTCCATCCAAATCTCTCAAAGAGTCTTCTACAAAAGGTGAAACAACAGGCATGGTGAATTTACAACAGCTATCATATGGTTGTATACATAGATAAAAATCTACAGAAAATTAATTAAAATAAATATGTTCATTTAGAAAAGGCAATACATTATTGAATTTTTCTATTTTATTTAACTACATATATACCACTTGTACAAAATAATTGCATATACTAAAATACAAAATTAATAACATTTTTAATATCAGCAACAAACAAAAATTTGAGATTTAAGAAAATACTGCTCACGAAAAGACCTAAACGTCAGATAACATTAAAAACATTTAGAGATGGTGAGAAAAACTTTGTAAACTCTAAAAGATTAAGGAAAAAATTATGGTGAACATATATAAATGGAAGTCTGTTATGAATTTTAATGATTAGTAATTTAAAGATTTAATTTTTACCTGTATTAGTTTACAGCTTTTGTGTCATCCCAGTCAAAATCCTACAAGTGTATGTGTTTGCATGTATAAGCATGTATGTATGTCTGAAACTAGACAAACCAAATCCAAAATTTATATGGAAGTATAAAGGATCATAAGTAACAGGACTGGCATGCTGGAAGGACCAATCTAATGGGAAGTAGCTCTTATCTCAGAGTTGCAGAAATTAACAATAAGGAAATCTGAGTAATGAGCTAGCAGAAAGGGAACAGAAACTGACCAATACATACATGTTTGCTTAATTGATGTGAAAAAATGACATTGCAGAGTAGTAAAGAAAGAACACTGTTTTCAATAAGTAACTTTAGCCCAATTCACTACTATAAAGAGAAAAAAAGTTTAATTTGCTAATTCTCAAATTATATTTAAAATTAAGTTCCCTGTAAAGGGAGGATTAAAAGCAAAAACAAACAAACAAACAAAAAACTCTAAGAGGGTAATAGGAAATACAGCTCTGGCTACTGAGTTTTAGAATGGAGGAGATATGGCAATATCTATTCACTGTTGGTGGGAATGTAAATTGATCAACTATGGCAATAGATGTGACAGTATCCACTAAAGTTTGACATACACAACTTCAGTGAAAAACCACATCTACTCCTAGATGTGTGTTTAATTGTGATGCATGTACTTGATGTACAAAAATGTTTATAGCAGCATCAAATCAGAAATCACATAAATATCCATTAACACTGAAGTATATCGAAAGTTTGAAGAAAAATACAGCAATACAAATGGACAGATGATGTCTACATCCAACGATATGGTTAAATATCATAAATGTCAAGTTTAGCAAGATATCCAAGAACACCAAATATATTAATCCATTTATATGAAGTCCCCAAATAGCCAAAATGAAATTCTACTAGTAGAAAACATAATTCTGACCCTTTATGAGAAAGAAAGAATGAAGTGTTGTGAAAAGGCATATGTCTTAGAAAATACTAAAATATATTATTTTACTAGGTTTGGGAATGTTATATAGAACTACTATTGAATAATTCATTGCATTGTAGAATTTTGTCCTGTGTACTTTTACTATACATACTTTATAATAAGAACTTTAAATAATTAAAAGAATTTATTTTTTCTAAAAATATGATTGTTCAATTTAGAAAACTCTAAGATTTAGTTATTTTATTGTCTAACTTTCCTGTAGCAGTACAATTTCTAATTATTTTCCAGGTGTTTAAAGTTTCCTGTACCTATTTATTCCATATATTTTCTCCCTAAATGCTATGCTGTGCAACCCTCTTGCACCATATTTCATTTTATTTAAAGATATTATTGATTTATTTGTCAGAAAGAGAGAGAGAGAGCATGTGAGCATAAGCAGGGTGAAGCAGCAGGCAGAAGGAGAAGCAGGCTCCCCACTGAGCAAGCAACTCAACGCTGAATGTGATCCCAGGACCCTGGGATCATGACCTGAGCCAAAGGCAGATGCTTAACCAACTGAGCCAGCCAGGCCTCCCCCATATTGCATTTTATAAACAAATAGTACTTCAGCTTGGCTTGTGTTTGTTTGTTTGTTTGTTTTTCCTTGTCAAAGTGGCATCCCTTAAATTTCCCTTCTAGTATCTTCTCATGGCCCTTTTCATCACTATTCATTATTGTTAGCTCTTATATGTGACATTCTATTTTTGTGACTCATTTTTTCCAACAAGTCTTCAAGACAGTTATCACATAGTAATCTCATTGTTTCACTATATAATTTGGTTTACAAAATATGTATTCATACATGTTTTGAAAGTTCTTTCTGAAATGAATACATATGCATAAATTTTCACTGCAATTCTGTATATCTTGTGTTTTCCATCATTATCAACTGAAATCAATTCTTGCTAATTGGAGACTGACTTGGAAAACTGAGTAACTTTGTTTATTATGACCTCTCTGCAAAATACATAAACAAATTATGAATAATGGGTATTTGACTTCATAGGTTGCCATGCATGATCAGTATAGACTGTAAAATTATTAGTACATGAGTATTAACTTTCTCAAGTTATGATCCATTATCCACTTTATATGATCCATTATCCACTTTAATATATTTAGTGAGAGGGTATGTGGTGGATTTAGATTTTGTGTCTTGGCACATGGTTTTATTTTTCTAGTTGAAATCTAATTCCATTTATTCCATTTTTTGTAAAGCGGCATGTCTTTTTTTCAAGCATGTTTTCTTTATCATGAAAAGAATCATGGAGTTTTCCTTTAAAAAATATTTCTTGGAAATTAACACTGATCACAGAGAATAAAAGAATACCCTAACATATGACAAATTATAGTTAAGTGTCTGAATACTTTTGGCAGTCATCTCAGTATGTATTAGTTCCTCAAATATTCCATGCGTATGTTTTTAAGAGGCAGTAGGGTTGTAGAAATATTATTTAATTTATATCAAGGTTAAGCAATCCAAAATATACTCTCAGAAAACATAATTAAATGGTGGCTTATATTATTGCCTTAACATATAAATAGAACAAAATGAAGTAAAATAAACAGAGAATAAAAATATGAATGGTTAATGAAAACCCATTTGTATTCTGAAGAGTAATACTTTATAATAAATTATGATTTTGAAATAGATTTATGATATAGAAGCATTTAACATTTCTTATTGACATCATGACATTTTAAATATCTTTGAAACTATTATAAACATTGAATGAGAAATAAATCCTGCCCAAGGAGAGTGTAAACACTATTTCTCATACTTACAGAATCAAATGAGAACAAGTTAAGATGAAGAAATCTAGGTATTGTTAGCTGGCCATTTTATGATGATTTTATTCATTAAATGATCTAAAGTAAGTATAAGAAATATAGTCTCCTGATGTCCTGTCTACCATTAATACAAACTGGCAAAATATCTGTGCTAAATCTGTACCAGTAAAATCATATCATACTAGTTATAGGTTGCTATGACAATGTAATAACAAAGGAAAGATGTTGGTTTCATAATAAAAAAATAAAAATATAAATTAAATACATATGAGATTCAAACTAGATAGATTAAATATCACTAATTCTTATCAAAATGATTTTAATATTCCAGAGGAAATTTTAAAAGGAATTGGTTCATTTCTAATATAAGGAGTATGAATTTTGATCAAGAAAGGATGCTGTACTTTGTCAAATGTTTTTTTCAACATCTATTAAGAGTATCATATGATTCTTGTTCTTTCTTTTACTAATGTATTGTATCACACTGATTGATTTGTGGATGTTGAATCAACCTTGCAGCCCTGGAATAAATTCCACTTGGTTGTGGTGAATAATCCTTTTAATGTTCTGTTGGATCCTTTTGGCTAGTATTTTGGTGAACATTTTCACATCTGTGTTCATCAAGGATATTGGTCTGTAATTCTCTTTTTTGATGGGGTCTTTGTCTGGTTTTATGATCAAGGTAATGCTGGCCTCATAAAATGAGTTTAGAAGTTTTCCTTCCATTTCTATTTTTTGGAACATTCTCAGGAAAATAGGAATTAGTTCTTCTTTATATGCTTGGTAGAATTCCCCTGGGAAGCCGTCTGGCCCTGGGCTTTTGTTTGTTGGGAGATTTTTGATGACTGCTTCAATCTCCTTACTGGTTATGGGTCTGTTCATGTTTTCTATTTCATCCTGGTTCAGTTGTGGTAGTCTATATGTCTCTAGAAATGCATTCCTTTCTTCCAGACTGTCAAATTTGCTGGTGTATAGTTGCTCATAATATGCTCTTATAATTGTTTGTATTTCTTTGGTGGTGGTTGTGATCTCCCCTCTTTTATTCATGATTTTATTTATTTGGTTCCTCTCTCTCTCTCTCTCTCTCTTTTTTTTTTTTTGATAAGTCTGGCCAGAGTTTTATCAATCTTATTAATTCTTCCAAAAAACCAGCTCCTAGTTTCATTTATTTGTTCTATTGTGGTTTTTTTGTTTTGTTTTTTTTTATTTCTATTTCTTTGATTTTTGCTCTAATCTTTATTATTTCTCTTCTCCTGCTGGGTTTAGGCTTTCTTTGTTGTTCTTTCTCCAGCTCCTTTAGGTGTAGGGTTACATTGTATATTTGAGACCTTTCTTGTTTCTTGAGAAAGGCTTGTATTGCTATATATTTTCCTCTCAGGACTGCCTTTGCTGTGTCCCACAGATTTTGAACAGTTGTATTTTCATTATCATTTATTTCCATGAATTTTTTTTCAATTCTTCTTTAATTTCCTGGTTGACCCATTCATTCTTTAGGAGGATGCACTTTAACCTTCATGTTTTTGGGTTCTTTCCAAATTTCCTCTTGTGATTGAGTTCTAGCTTCAGAGCACTGTGTTCTGAAAATATGCAGGGAATGATCCCAATCTTTTGCTACCAGTTGAGACCTGATTTGTGACCCAGGATGTGATCTATTCTGGGGAATGTTCCATGTGCACTAGAGAAGAATGTGCATTCTGCTGCCTTGGGATGGAATGTTCTAAATATATCTGTGATGCCCATCTGGTCCAGTGTGTCATTTAAGGTCTTTATTTCCTTGTTGATCTTTTGCTTGGATGATCTGGTATATATGTACAATGGAATACTATGCAGACATCAAAAAATGAAATCTTGCCATTTGTGATGATGTGGGTGGGACTAGAGGGTATTATGCTGAGCGAAATAAGTCAACCAGAGATAATTATCATATGATCTCCCTGATATGAGGAAGTTAAGAGGTAACATGGGGGGTTTTGGGGGGAAGGGAAAGGAAAAAATGAAACAAGATGGGATCAGGAGGGAGACAAATCATAAGAGACTCTTAATCTCACAAAACAAACTGAGGGTTGTGAGTGGGGAGGAAGTAGAGGGAGGGTGGTTGGGTTATGGACATTGAGGAAGGTATGTGCTATGGTGAGTGCTGTGAAGTGTTTAAACCTGGCAATTCACAGACCTGTACCCCTGGGGCTAATAATACATTATATGTCAATAAAAAATTTTAAAAATTATAAAAAAGAAGTATGAATTTAAATTAAAGACTTAACAGTACATATATAAGTTGCTTATGTATAATTTATTATTATAAATTAAGGTTAAAATCTTTTAAAATATTTAAAATTGTTATAGAAAATAAATTATCTATTATTAATATCATTATAAAATATATTTATTTAATCACTTTACCATTACTAAAATAAAGAAAAGAGAAAGTGAGGGGCACTGACTGGCTCAGTTTGTTAAGTGTGTACCTTTGGCTCAGGTCATGGTCTTGGGGCCCTGGGATTAAGCCCTGCATCAAGCCCTGTATCAGATTCCCTGTTCAGTGAGGAGTCTGCTTCTCGCTCTGCCCATCACTATGCTTGTGTTCTCTCTCAGTCAAAGAAATAAATAAAATATTAAAAAAAAAAGAAAGAAAGAAAAAGAAAAGAAAAGAAAGAAGGGAGTGCGAATGAAAGCAAAAGAGATTCATCAGATTTTTTTAAAAATTATATATCAAATTAAAATATATGTTAATAAAATATTACTAAGCCTAAAAAATGGCAAAATTTTCATATTCTTTGCTGAAGGCTACACTTACATTATACATTTGTAATTCACCATAATGGGTCATTAATCATCAAACACTAAAATGTAGGGTCCATATATTTTTTAAATCTATGTCCTGGGGACATAGTGACCTTTGATATTAAAAAGGAAGAAATATGAAACATCTTTTGAGTTGTGAGAGGTTTTGAGGAAAGCTTTATATCAACACTTAATTTTCCTCACCTAAATTCAATGGAGTCTATAAAACCTACCCCAAATTCTACTAAACACCTTTTGTGAGATGTACCATTGATATTTGCAAGCATAGTTTTTCCAATTAGTATGACATGAGGTAGCTTATTTTAGAAATAAAATGTTTTTTACTTTACAAAGTTTTTTTTGTATCATTCTTTTTTTTAATCATTTTTTAATTTATTTTCAACATAACAGTATTCATTGTTTTTGTACCACACCCAGTGCTTCATGCAATCCGTGCCCTCTCTAATACCCACCACCTGGTTCCCCCAACCACCCACCCCCCCACCTCTTCAAACCCTTCAGATTGTTTTTCAGAGTCCATAGTCTCTCATTTTTCACCTCCCCTTCCAATTTCCCCCAACTCCCTTCTCCTAACTCCCCATGCCCTCCATGCTATTTGTTATGTTCCACAAATAAGTGAAACCATATAATTGACTCTCTTTGCTTGACTTATTTCACTCAGCATAATCTCTTCCAGTCCCGTCCATGTTGCTACAAAAGTTGGGTATTCATCCTTTTTGATGGAGGCATAATACTCCATAGTGTATATGGGCCACAAGTTTTATTCATTCACCAAAATAATAAAAAAACATTGTGCTGTGTAAAATTACTAAAAGTGGAGAAATGCAAGAAGCATATCCTACCAAAAAGGAATTTAATATTCAGTAGGGAAGAGCGTAAAATAAATGAACAAGAAAAGTATAATATTGGTGATGTCATATGTAGAATATCTGTAAGGGATATGAGAGCAAAATAATTCATGCTGAAGGTACGGGAAATTATTCTTTGAGTTACCAAAGCTTGGACTATACCATAATTGTAATTTAATATAAACCACCAAAACTGAAACAGGAAGAAATAGAAAACTTGAACAGACTGATAACCAGCAAAGAAATAAAATCAGTAATCAAAAATCTCCCCAAAAACAAAAGTAAGGCTGGGTGGCTTCCCAGGGGAATTCTACCAAGCATTTAAAGACAAGTTAATACCTATTCTTCTCAAACTGTTCCAAAAAATAGAAATAGAAGGAAAACTTCCAAACTTATTCTATGAGACCAGCATTACCTTGATTCGCAAACCAGACAAAGACCCCCCCAAAAAAAATTACAAGCCAATACCTCTCATGAAGATGGATGCAAAAATTCTCAACAAAGCACAAAAAAATTAAACCTAATGGTACATTAAAATAATCATTCATCACAATGAAGGGGGATTAATTCCTGGGCTACAGAGTAGTTCAATATTCAGAAATCAATCATCATGATACACCACAGTAAGAAAAGAAAGGATAAGAACCATATGATTGTCTAAATAGATGCAGAACAAGCATTTGACAAGATACAGCATCCATCCTTGATAAAAATCCTCAACAAAGTAGGGATAGAGGAAACATACCTCAACATCATTAAGGCCGTATATGAAAGATCCCCAGCTAATATAATCCTCAATGGGAAAAACTGAGAGTTTTTCTCTATGGTCAAGAATTACACAGGCAGGGGTGCCTAGGTGGCTCAGTGGGTTAAAGCCTCTGCCTTCTGCTAGGGTCATGATCCCAGGGTCCTGGGATTGAGCCCCGTGTCAGGCTCTCTGCTCAGCAGGGAAACTGCTCCCCCCCACCACCCCTCCTGCCTGCCTCTCTGCCTCCTTGTGATCTCTGTCTGTCAAATAAATGAATTAAAAAAATTAAAAAAAAAGAATTATACAGGCATGTCCACTCTCACCATTGTTACTTAAGAGTACTAGAAGTCTTAGTTTCAGCAATCAAACAAAAAGAAATAAAAGACATCCAAATTGGCAAGGAAGAAAATAAACTTCCACTCTTCACAGATGAAAATTTACGTAGGAAAAAAACAAAAAAAAACAAAAATAAACAAAAAAAATGACTCCACCCAAAAATACCTAGCACTGATACATAAATTCAGTCAAGTCACAGGCTACAAAATCAATGTGCAGATATCTATGGCGGGGAGCTCGTAGCTGTGTGGCCAGGGAGACAAAAGATACAATCATCACACAATGATGATTTATTTTCTTTTGGGGAGGGATGGGAGTTCAAGAATAGAGAAGTATTTAAAAAACAGCTTTGGAGCAATATCTAATTTCGAAGTAGGTGAAATTTCTCAATAACAACTGTGTTCTTGATTTTTCAGAAGCAACAACTCTTTTTTTTTTTTTTAAGATTTTATTTATTTATTTGAGAGAGAGAGTGAGAGAGCATGAGAGGGGAGAAGGTCAGAGGGAGAAGCAGATTCCCCATGGAGCTGGAAGCCCAATGCAGGATTCAATTCAGGGATTGCGGGATCATGACCTGAGCCAAAGGCAGTCGCCCAACCAACTGAGCCACCCAGCTGCCCCCAGAAGCAACAATTCTAATGTCAAAGTCTTTCAGAAAAACAACAAGGACTTTATTCCCAGTGCTCGACCCTGAAGCCATCCCCAGCTGTCCACAACCTGTTTTCATGCCCTGCAATAGGCAGTAGACTAGAGACATTGAGATTCTGCACAGTGAAGGAAACGATAAATAATATCAAAAGGCAAACAATGGAATGTGAAAAAAAATTTGCAAATGATAGATAGGATAAAAGGTTAATATCCAAAATCTGTAAGGAACTTATCAAACTCAACACCCATAATGCAAATAATCCAGTTAAGAAATGGGCAGAAGACATGAACTTTAGACATGACAGAATCATGACATTTTTCCAAACAAGACATATAGATGGCTAACAGATACATGAAAAGATGCTCAACATCACTCATCATTAGGAAAATGCAAATCAAAACTACAATGAAAGATTACTTCACACCTGTCATAATAGCTAAAATTAATAGCACAAGAAACAAGTGTTGGCGAGGATGCAGAGAAAGGGAAACCCTCTTATACCATTAGTGGGAAGGCAAACTGATGCAACCACTCCAGAAAACAGTAAAGAGGTTCCTCAAAAAGTTAAAAATAGAACTATCCATGACTCCACAATTTAACTACCAAGTATTTATCCAAAAGATACAAAAATACAGATTTGAAGGGATACAGGTACCCCAATGTTTATAGCAACATTATCAAATATAGCCAATTATGGAAAGAGTTCAAATGTCCATCGACTGATGAATGGATAAAGAAGAGGGGGTAAATATATACCATGGAATATTAGTCATAAAAAAGAATGAAACCTTGTCATTTGAAGACGTGGGTGGAGCTAGAGTGTATTATGTGTATTACATTAAGCAAAATAAGTCAGTCAGAAAGAGAAATACCATATGATTTCACTTATATGTGGAATTTAAGAAATGAAACAGATGAACATGGAAGAAAAAGAGAGATGCAAACCATGAAACAGTTTCTTTATTATAGAGAAAAACCTGAGGAGTTCTGGAGGAGAAGTGGGAGGGGAGATGGATTAAATGGGTAATGGTCATTAAGGAGGGCACTTGTCATGATGAGTACTGGGTGTGGTTTTTAAGTGAAGATTTTCTAAATTCTACTCCTGAAGCTAATATTACACTATATGTTAACTAACTAGAATTAAATAAAAACTTAAAAACAAAAATAAGGGACACCTGGGTGGCTCAGTCTATTAACTGGCTGCCTTCAGCTCAGGTCATGATCCCAGGGTCCACAGGGAGCCTGCTTCCTGCTCTCCCACTTCCCCTGCTTGTGTTCGCTCTCTCGCTGAGTCTCTCTCTGTCAAATAAATAAATAAATAAAATCTTTAAAAAATAAAGAAACCAACCAACTAACAAATAAATAAATAAATAAATAACTATAATCAAGAGTGAAGATCACCATGCATCTTTGCCATTTCTTTTTATAAAATCCAAATATTAGGGTGCCTGAGTGGCTCTGGATTTAAAGCCTCTGCCTTCGGCTCAGGTCATGATACCGGAGTCCTGGGATCGAGCCCTGCATTGGACTCTCTGCTCAGCGGGGAGCCTGCTTCCCCCTCTCTCTTTCTGCCTGCCTCTCTGCCTACTTGTGATCTCTGTCTATCAAATAAATAAATAAAATCTTAAAAAAGAAAACAAATATTATGAGACAGGACTATGGCTAGAATAAGAGCCATGCTCTAAACTAAGAACAAAACAATAGACCTTAATAAGGAATCAAAAGTAGTCTGACTGGAGGAAAACATATGAGAAAATTTAGGTGACTGAATTTGCCAGAGTTTTTTGATAAAATATTATCAACATTATCAGTGATAGGAAAAAGAAAAAAAAAAACAGCAATACTTGACTCCTTTAAAGTTAAAAAACTTTTGCTCCATCAAAGACACTGTTAAGAAAATGAAAAGATAAGCCACAGTTGGGGAGAAAATATTTGTAAAACCCACATCCAATAAAGGACTTGTATCCACAATATGCAAAAAACTCTTAACAATTAGAGTGGGCAAAAGGAATGCCTGGATGGCTTAGTCTATTAAGCATCTGCCTTTGGCTTAGGTTGTGATCCCAGGGTCCTGAGATCAAGTCCTGCATTGGGCTCCCTGCTCAGTGGGGAGTCTGTCTCTCCCTCTGCCTGCCGCTCCCTCTGGTTATGTTCTCTCTCTCTCTCTCTGACAAAAAAAAAAAAAAAAAAAAGTAAAAAGAAAAAAAAAGTGGGCAGAAGATCTGAACAGACACCTCACCAAAGAAGACATACAGATGAGAAATAAGCACATGAAGAGATGCCTGACAATATATGTAACTAAGGAATTGCTATTAAAACGTTGAAATACAACCAGACACCTACTAGAATGTCTAAAATCTAATATAGTGACAACACCAAATTCTGGTGAGGATGTGGAGCAACAGAAACTCTCATTCACTGCTGAGAGAATGCAAAATGGTATGGCCACTATGAAGAATAGTTTGGCAGTTTTTACAAAACAAAATAGTCTTCCTATGCTATCCATCAATCAAGTTCCTAAGTATTTACCCAAATTAGCTGAAAATAAGAACACAAAAACTTACCCAGGAATGTTTATAGCAGTTTTACACATAATTGCCCAAACTTGGAGATCACCAAGATGTCCTTCAGTAGGTAAATAGATAAATAAACTATATACATCCATACGAGGGTCAATACTTAAAATAAATTTGTCAAAGATTTGTGAGTCCCTTAAGATGGAAAATTATACAATATTTATGAAACAAAGAAAACCTGAATATACTCTAAAATATCCTGTTACCATACAATCATTGCTACATGTGCTTCATTTACATTCAGCAGAAATTTGAGACTGACTTCCTGTAAATCTCTAAGAAAAAAGAAATTTAGTAACTTCTCCTTAGGTCTCGTTTTTCTAAAAAGAGTTAGACCTCACTAACATCTGTTTAATCATCACTGTTAAAAGAAAGAAATTACCTGCCTGGATTATATTGATTGGCTTGACCTGGGGTGAAATTGAATGGAAATATCATTCTAATGAAATGCTCTAGAAATAAAATAGGCATATGTCTATCTTGTTAGTAACAATATTAGTAGAATGTTCTCTGTGAAAAAGATTACCATGGTTGGCGGCATCAAATAGTTGTTTCAGAAATTACAGATTTGATTTTTTTTTAATTTTTATTTATTTTTAAAATTTCTTTTCAGCGTAACAGTATTCATTGTTTTTTCACCAAACCCAGTGCTCCATGCAATACATGCCCTCCCTAATACCCATTTGATTTTAAAAGATTTTTTTTTGGGGGGGGTGAGATTAAGGAGATTTAACCACCCAGATTGAGCAAGATTTATTTCAGATACAAAGAGCTAAAAGGGAGTAGGAAGCATTTATAAAAATGATTTTTGAGGAATCTGTTCTTTCTCAGGTATACTGTGCTTCTCAGAACCTTAACCTCCCTTCTCAATTATCATACGTGTATCTCTGTAATTGAAAAAATAGGCTTTGACTGAGATGATAGAGAAAATTACAAAACTCTTCTGGCTTTAGTGGAGAAATAACTCTTATTAGCAAAGTGAAACAATAAAATACTCCGTAAAACTTTGGTGATTTTACAGTAATCTGAAAATTTTAAGAGTATATCACATGCAAGCAAGAGGTCAAATTTCTACCTGTGTTAGAGGATGCAGGACTGCTATTCAAAAGTTTAAATCTCCATTTTGTACTTACATTATTGACATGTAAGAAACAAGGAATGTTAGTTCTGAAGTGGCTAACCCTTACGAAGCCATCTGCGATCACACTGGGTGGTTTTCAGGCAGTTGGTTTTAAAAAGTCACACAGCTCATTAGTGGTCCAATTAGCTAATACGTAGTATAGCACCCTGGCAAGTTGTCTCCACTGCCATGTAACATCTAGGCAGGAATCTCAACTCTGGAAACTGCCAGTGAAAGGAAACAGGTGGACTTGGAAGTACAGAGAGTCACCTAGAGACTCTTCTTCAAATATCAATGAGATCATCTAGAATTCTGCTCAGGATGCATACTTTGTCTGGATAGGCATCCAAATCAAAATGTGGTATCATCTCAATGCACTATTAATATTTAATCAATTTATTTCAGGATAAATTTTAATGTTGTAATACAGTGTATAGATAGATAGATAGATACATATATATATATATATATATATATATATACACACACACACACTTTTTAAAAAAATCATTTTAATTTGAGGAAAAGAAGGTGAGGCCTCCTCACTTAGGTTCTGAAATACATTTATTCTATGCTGTATTTTGAAAATAAGAGTATGACAAATTAATAGTTATCTGTCTCTAAGTAAAACTTAACACTTAAGGAAAATTTTTATTTTTTTAAAGATTTTATTTATCCATTTGAAAGAAAGAGAGAGTGAGAGAGAGCATGAGAGGAGAGAAGGCCAGAGGGAGAAGCAGACTCTCCATGGAGCTGGGGGCCTGATGCAGTACTCGATCCCAGGACTCCTGAGCTGAGGACAGTTGCCTAAAAACTGGGCCACCCAGGCACCCAGGAAAGTTTTGAACCAAGATAAAATCATAACCAAAAAATAATAAATACTGCTTAAAAATAATAAACAGTGCTTAACAGTGCATAGTTATGTTTAAGAAGGAAAATAATGAATAAAGCTCATGGAAGATAACCAAGTTTTTATAGACTGAAACCATACCAAATGATCTTATATAAAGTACTAAATTTTATACAAAATTTTAGTTTAGATCACATAGACACAGTAAAAGATATCAACAAACATACGCACATACCCATCCTTGTATATTGATATAAGCATGAAAGAACATTTTTAATCATTTCTACTGTTCCTAAGAAACATTATAAATGTTTTGATACATGTAGCTTTAGTTAATGAAGCCTTATCAATGCATTTGGGCGCTACAACCTATTAAGTGCATTGACTTTCAACAGAGAGAATCCACAAGTTTCAACAACAAGTTCTGATGTGGTAGTGAGAGGAGTTTCACAGTAATTATCTAAAAGTAGAAAATCCATTAGGATTCTATATGGAAAGTAATATGTTGTGAGAGAAAAGCAATATTTTAGGTTCAAATATGGCAGTTAATATTAGAAGGCAGTTTTATTACTGAAAGTTCTAGAATCCATGCTTTATAGGAGTAATTTTTAAAAAAATAAGTATTGTAGTCCATATTTATGGTAACTATTGTCTCTCCCACATCGTCTTTGCTAAACTGTCAAAAAGATGTAATGACAAATTATCATTACCTAACCCTGCAATCAAACAGATGATTCCACAATTGAGGATTTAACACTGTAGGAAGAAGTCATTTATTGAGAAAATAAAGAAAAAGCAAATGAAACAATTAGTATATCTCCAGGATATTATCAGGGCCTTCACTGAAAATTACAATACAGTCTGGTACAGATCTTGTCAGGACATAGTTTCTCAAGATTAGTGGTTGATGAGGTTACTAGACAGTTGTTTCAGTTACATATTTGGAGGGATAAAAGAGTATTGATATATTTTGTATTTCAAACAATTATATGAAGCAAAAGAGCAAGATAGTTCACACTTCTGGACAAGACTCATTTGCCTTATAGTTCTCCCTTTTCTTTCTTCGTGCATCAAAAACATTAATCCGCCTGTCTTGGGCCTGTTTGCATTAGCCATGCTGTCCTCCCTCTCAGATTACTTCTTCCTAAACATCTTTCATCTAAAACTGGGGATCCTGAACAGTTAAGCCTAATGTTTATCAATTGGTATGTTTCATGTATTTGTTATTCTTCTTATTATTGCTAATGATCCAGGGCATGTGAGTTTAATCAGTTTAATCAATTTAAAGCCTTGAAATTAAAACAAACAAACAAACAAACAAAAAAACTCTTTCATTACAGAATCAAAAGAAAATGTGCAACATATCTAATATAAGATATGCAGACATGATTCTCACTCTTTAATCTTCCATACATAGTACCTCTTATTCAGGCCCTTGTAAGAAAGATTTAATCATAATAATGACAGCAACAACAACATCAATTATAAACCTAAGGAGTTTCTAATGACCATGCCTTGATAAAATATTTACTTTCTGGCATTCAGGTTTCTTATGAGCTGAACTGTATTACTCCCAAAATTCATATTTTAGTTCTAACACAAGTACCTTAGAATGTCAGTGCATTTGAAGATGGAGTCTTTACAGAGATATTAAGTTAAAATAAGGACATGATGGTGAGTCCTAATCTAACATGACTGGGGTGCTTATAAGGAAAGGTAATGCGGATGTGGAAAGAGAAAGAGGGAAGGGGGTGTGAAACAGGGTTCGATGGCCATCTAGAAGCCAAGGAGAAAGACGTAGAGAACAAACCTATCTCTCATAGTCCTAAAAAAAAAAAAAAAGGAAAGGTAGGAAGGAAGGAAGGAAGGAAGGAAGGAAGAGTCCTTCCCTACCTTGATCTCTGACCTAGTATGCCAAATGTGAGAAAGTTAAGTTTCAGTCATTTAAGTCGCTCAATCTCTAATACTTGGTTATAACAGTCATAGTAATTTAAAACAAGATTAAAGCTAGGAACATAAATTTATAGGTTGTTTTGGTAATAGTAATAAAAATTGGTTATTGTGTTTCTATTAATGCATTCAATTTACTTGCTACGTTTATATATCCCCTGAGAATATTTTATGTTTATAAATACAAAAAAAACACACTCAGAGACACATACCTGATTTTAAAAGGAGTAATAACATATCCAAACTTTTTTCTACTTTGAGATTTTATTCTTTCCTAGAAATACTTAAATTTCAAGAGCAATACTTAAAGTTCAAATGCAAGACAAGTCTGGTGATACAGATTTCAGTTTTTTCTGATTAATTGCCATTAAAATAGAACATGGTTAATTCCCCAATATTTTAAAAAGAAACTTCAAATTGGATTTTTTATGACTTGTACTGTCATTATTGCATTTTATATCAAATGTAATAAATATTTTGCTGATATTAGCAATTGCAGAAAAATAGTGCATTAACATCACTTTTTAACATTGAAAGTTCATGTTAAAAGGGGGTCAAAAGGTGCCAACTTCCAAGTTATAAAATAAATAAGTCATGGAATAGAATGGAAAATGAAAAAGAACTTTATTATAATAGAACATCTTTAAGTATGTAAAATTCAGCTAGTGATATTTACAACAAAGCAGTATTAATTAAAATATTTTTATGAAATGATTTTTATGATTCTTTTAAAATTGTGGTAAAAATGTTGGTGGGAATGCAAGCTGATGCAACCACTCTGGAAACAGCATGGAGGTTCCTCAAAAAGTTGAAAATAGAGCTACCCTACAAACCAGCAATCACACTACTGGGTATTTACCCTAAAGATACAAATGTAGTGATACAAAGGGGCACATGCACCTGGATGTTTATAGCAGCAATGTCCACAACAGCCAAACTATGGAAAGAACCTAGATGTCCATCAACAGATGAATGGATAAAGAAGATGCGGTATATATATACAACAAAATACTATACAGCCATCAAAAGAAATGAAATCTTGCCATTTGCGATGATATGGATGGAACTAGAGGGTATTACACTGAGCGAAATAAGTCAATCAGAGAAAGACGATTATCATATGCTCTCCCTGATATGAGGAAGTTGAGAGGCAATGTGGGTGTTTGGGGAGTAGGAAAAGAATAAATGAAACAAGACGGTATAGGGAGGGAGACAAACAGCAAGAGACTCTTAATCTCACAAAACAAACTGAGGGTTGCCCGGGGTAATGGGTAGGAAGAGGGTGGTTGGGTTATGGACATTGGGGAAGGTATATGCTATGGTGAGTGCTATGAAATGTAAACCTGGCGTTTCACAGACCTGTACCCCTGAGGCTAATAATACATTATATGTTAATAAAAAAATAAAATAAATTAATAAATTAAAAAAAATTGTGGTGACACACACACATATTTGCCAGATTAACCATTCTTAAATGTATTGTTGCTTAGCATTAGGTCTGTTCATAGTGTTGTATGATCTGACTGTTCAAAGTACCTCTTATATGGAATCATGCAGTATTTGATTTTGTGATTGCTTTGTTTCAGTTAACATAATGTCCTCAAGTTTCATCCATGTTGTATCACATGAAAGGAAGAATTTAATTTCTTTTTAAGGCTGGATAGCAGTTCATTGTATACTTTTAATAAATGTTTATCACATTTTGTTTATTGATTCATTTGTCAGTGGAAAGACACATGGTTTTCTTCTATCTTTTGGCAATCATGAATGATACTACTGTGAACAGGGACATAGTAATGTATCATTGGGCTCCTTGTTTTAATTCTTTTGGGTATATTCCTGGAAGTTAAATTGTTAGGTTATATGGTAAATTTACTTTTTTTTTTTTTTGAGGAACCACCACACACAGTTTTCCATAGTGATTGCACTTTTTTACATTCCCACCAATGGAAGGGCACAAGTCTTCCAGTTTTTCCACACCCTCTCCAACACTTCTGTTTTTGACAATAGTCATCTTGGTGGGTTTGAAGTGGTATCTTATAGTGGTTCTTACTTTTCATTTCCCTAAGTTTTAGTGATTTTGAGCATTTTTCATTTGTTTATTGGCAATTTTTATATCTTCTTTGGTCAAATATAATTGAAGTCCTTTGCCCATTTATTAAATATGTTGCATAATTTTGAGTTGTAGGAGCTCTTTATATATTCTAGATATTAACACCTTATCAGGTATTGAAAATATTTTCTCCCTTTCCATGATTTGCCTTTTCATTCTGTTGCTATGTTATTTGATGCACAATTTCTAAGTTTGATGCACTCCATTTTATTTTTTTCTCTTGTTGCTCACTCTTTTGCTTTCATATCTATGAAATCATTGTAGAATCTGAAGTCATGAACTTTTCCCTTATATTTGGTTTTGTTTTGTTTCTAAGAGGTTTATAGTTTTAGTTATTAGGCTTAGGTCTTTGATTCATTTTTAGGTGTGTGCATGTGTGTGTGTAGTGCAAGATAAGTGTTCATTATCTTATATGATTCAACTTAATTTTCTTTCCATGTGAATATATAGTTTCCTCAATGCCATTGGTTGAAAAGATCGTCCTTTCCCCTTTGAATCATCTTGGCACTCTTGTTGAAAATCACTGTGAAGCTTTATTTCTGGGATCTGCATTCTATTCCATTGGTCTATATGTTTGTCTTTAGTGTCAGTACAACACTGTTTTGATTACTGTAGCTTTATAGTAAGTTTTCAAAGAATCAGACCTCTAAATTAATTTGTTGTTTCAAAGATAGTTATGTCTATACAGGGTTTCTTGAGATTCCATACTAATTTTGGGATAAGTTTTTCTATTTCTACAAAAATTATTAACTAGGATTTTTTTTTTTTTTTTGACAGAGAGATCACAAGTAGGCAGAGAAGCAGGCAGAGAGAGAGAGAGAGAAGCAGGCTCCCCACTGAGCAGAGAGCCCGATGCAGGGCTCGATCCCAGGACACTGAGATCATGACCTGAGCCAAAGGCAGAGGCTTAACCCACTGAGCCACCCAGGCGCCCCTAATTAGGATTTTCATAAGGAATGCATTGAATCTGTAGATTACTGTGGACACTAAAATATTTGACATAATTATGTCTTCCCATTCAAGAACACAAGAAGCCTTTCCATTTCTGTACATATTCTTTAATTTCTTTCAGAAATGTTTTATAGTGTTCAGTGTGTTGGTCTTTCAACCCCCTCCCATTAATTCTTAAGTTTTATTCTTTTTTTTTAATTTTTCTTTTATTTTTTAAAGATTTTATTTATTTATTTGACATAAAGAGAGAGAGAGAGCACAAGAAGGCAAAATACCAGGCAGAGGGAAAGGGAGAAGAAGACTCCCCATTAAGCAAGGATCCCAATGCAGGGCTCAATCCCAAGATCCTAGGATCATGACCTAAGCTGAAGGCAGATGCTTAACACACTGAGCCACCTAGCCTCCGCCCCACAAGTATTTTATTATTTTTGATGCTATTGTAAAGGGAATTTTCTTAATTTTCTTTCAGTATCATTTATTATTAATTTTAGAAATGCAACTAGGCTTTTGTGCAGATTTTATATCTTGCATTTTGTTAGATTAGTGTTAGGTCTAACTCTGTGTGTGTGTGTGTGTATGTGTGTGTGTGTATGTGTGATCTTTAGGATTTTATACATATAAGATTATGTCATTGGTGAACAGAGATAATTTAATTTCTTCTTTTCCGAATTAGATGTTTATTATTTTTCTTGTCTTGGACTTCCCAAATTACATTAAATAGAAGTAGTAAAAGCAGCTATCCTTCTCTTATTCCCGATCTGAGAGGAAAACCTTTCAGTCTTTCACTTTGTGGAGTATGATGTTAGCTTCAGAACTCATTAATGATCTTTATTATGCTGAGGTAGTTTCCTTCTATTTGTAATTTATTGTATGCACTTTTTTTTTTTCCTGGTCATGCAATGATGTTGAATTTTGTTAAATGCTTTTTCTGTATCAGTTGAGATGATCATGTATGTCTTTTTCCTTTCATCATGTTAAAGTAATGAACTACAGTGAGTGATTTTAATATGTTGATCATCCTTGAATTCCAGAAATAAATCCAACATGACTGTGGTGTATAATCTTTTAGTGTGATATTGACTTCTGTTTGCTAGTGTTTCACTGAGGTTTTTTCCCACCTATATTCATCATGGATAAGGCTTTATAATTCTCCTTGCTTACAGTGTGTTTTTCTGGCAATTTTATCAGGGCAATGCTGACCTCATACAATGAATTTGGAAATATTCTTTCCTTTTCAAACTTTTGGAGGAATTTGAGGAAGCCTGGTGTCAATTATTCTTTATATGTTTGATAGGATTCACTACGGAAGCCATCTGGTACTCGGCTTTGAAATGATTTTGACTTTTAAAATTAAAAATATATATTTATGGGCGCCTGGGTGGCTCAGTGGGTTAAAGCCTCTGCCTTCGGCTCAGGTCATGAACTTAGGGTCCTGGGATCGAGTCCTGCATCGGGCTCTCTGCTCAGCAGGGAGCCTGCTTCCTTCTCTCTCTCTCTGCCTGCCTCTCTGCCTACTTGTGATCTGTCTGTCAAATAAATAAATAAATAAAAATCTTAAAAATATATATATATTTATTAAGAAATAAACTCATGTTAGAGTTTACTCTGTTAAAATCTGAAAGTATGGTTCAGTCACTGTCTTAAAAATCTAGTGATATACTGTTTTATAGTGCCATTTTTCCAGGAAAAAAAAATCACATAAGAGGCGCCTGGGTTACTCAGTCAGTTAAGTGGCTGTCTTCAGTTCAAGTTATGATCTTGGGATCCTAGGATCAAGCCCCACATTGGACTCTTCTCTCAGTCAGCGGTGTGATCTCTCTCTCTCATTTTCTTGCTCTCAAAGAAATAGATAAAATCTTTTTAAAAATCACATAAGTAACTTTAGCAGTAGCTTATAATAGCTTGTAACAAGTCTATCTGTTATCCTTGATTTTCCAAACTTATATCTTACAAGCTGGCTGATATGAGTTGAACAGTGCCCTCCCCAAAATGTATATGTTGAAGACCTAACCCCCAGTACCTCAGAATGTAAACTTCTGCAAAGATAGCACATTTACAGAGATAATCAAATTACAATGAGGTTATCCAACATGACTGGCATGCCTCCAAGAAAGAAATTTGGACACAGGGCCATTCATAGAAGGAAGACAATATGAAGAGTTGTAAGGAGGATTCAGCTTTCTACAAACCAGGGGAAAAGGCCTGGATTAGACATTTCTTTCACAAATCTCAGAAGGATCCAGCCCTATGGGCATCTGGATTTTGGACTTCAAATACATGGTAAGTGTGATACAATAAATATTCATTGTTTAAGTCACTTAATTTGTGGTATTTTATTCCAGCAACCTTAGAAAGTTAATAAACTGGTTAATATAAATTATTTTATTTCATATGTAACTAATTCTTTTTTCTAGAATATTTTATTTATTTAACAGAAAGAGAGGGAGAAATCACAAGTAGGCAGAGAGGAAGGCAGGGAGAGAGGGGGGAAGCAGGCTCCCTGCTGAGCAGAGAGCCTGACAAGGGGCTCAATCCCATGACCCTGAGATCATGACCTGAGCAGAAGGCAGAGGCTTAACCCATTGAGCCATCCAGGCACCCCCATATGTAACTAATTCTTAAACGATTATTCTTTATAACATTGTATTGTGTTAAAAATATAAATGTGATATCTAGGGGTGCCTGAGTGGCTCAGTTGGTTAAGTGACCACCTTTGGCTCAGGTCATAATTCCTGGGTCCTGGGATTGAGCCCTGTGTCTGGCTTCCCACTCAGTGAGGAGTCACTTCCCTCTCTTTCTTTTTCTTTCTGTCTCTCTCTCTCCCTCTGCCCCTCATCCCTATTCATGTTTTCTCTCTCTCTCAAATAAATAAATAAAACCTTTAAATATGTATATATATATAAATCTATATAATGAATTATCTAATGATAAACAGTTTAATTTAGATTTTATATATATATATATATATATATATATATATATATATATATATATGGTCATGTGTTTACATTTAGGAACGAACATATCTACAGATAGATGAGATGTACTGATTTTCAAATGAACCTGTCATGTTCAAAAAGTAAGTCAAGGAACTTAAAATGAAGGCTATATTCTACCACATTTAGGAGAAAGACTATATGTTTATGTTATTATGGGGAAAATAAGCAACTTATTAAAGGTATCTATGATATCCTTAGACCTATATGATTGTGTTTCAATGAACATGAAAGATTGGGGAAAAACTCCAAAATTATTTCATCTAGTACTGTTTATTTCTATTTTATCTTTTTGTTGAAGATTTTATTTATTTATTAATTTGATAGAGAGAGAGTGCACAAGCCTGGGAGCAGCAGGCAGAGGGAGAGGGAGAAGCAGGCTCCCTGTTGAGCAAAGAGCCCAATGTAGGACTCATCCCAAGACCCTGGGATCATCACCTGAGCTGAAGGCAGCCTTTTAACTGACTGAGCCATCCAGGAATCCTATTTATTTCTGCTTTAACTCAGAACAAGTAGCTTCGAAGATTTTGGCTAGTCATATGTATTATTTAAATCAAACAAGTGAAAGATAATATTATCTTTAGATATTATTAGATAATATTATCTTTAGATAAACTAAATATTCTATCATAGGAAAATCTGAGTGGAAGCTGAATCAGGTACCATTTTTCAAACAACACTATAATAAATATGAAATGTTCTCATCAACAGTGACATCATGCATATTTTTGTTTTTCTGGCATGATAACAATTGTTTTTGCAGTACGATAACAATTTTTAAATCATACAAGAAAAGTATCTTAAAATTAGTTATTCAGAGCTAATATCAAGCACGTTCTCACTTGAACTTTGCACTTTTTCCTCTATTGCTTCTGAAAAGTTCAGAGCTATTTGACTTGGTTTCTTGTGGTACTAACCACTGGGGTGGAAACACTCCCTTAAATGAATTCTTCAGGCTATTAGTTTGGATGTGCCCCATTTATTTGTGCTCTGCTATTTTCTTGTACATATATTAGGTACTATGTAAGGAGATTCTATTAGTTTCCATCATCCCTCTACCATTCCATCTGTGATTTTGTAACTAAGGAATTTCATTATAAGATCAAAGAAACCGTTATCTAAAATATATTTAGAGACATGGAACATGTACCTACATGTTTAAAATGCACTAATTTCCACTATTTAAAGCATGTAGATGTCAAACAAAGTACTAATGGGTTATAAGAATTTCTAAGTCTCCTGTTCTGTTAAAAAACAACTATTATCACAGCAGTGTGTTCAGTCACTTACACAAAAATTCAGTTAAAAATTTTCTTACTAACATTTCATCTTAAAACTTGACATAGAATATTTCTTAGGAAAGTGTGTTCATCAGCTATTTTATGTCCTCAAAAAAACACTCTAAAACACATAAAAAAGATTTTTAAAAAGAGCTTATGTGTGTGTTTATGTATTTGTATATAATTATGTGATTATTTTTAGAAATAAATTAACTCCGTCTTATTTAACATTTGTTAATAACCAGCAGACCTAAGGTTTTATCCCATTTGCAAGCTAAGAAGTTACCCTGCTACAGTTTCCCATATAGCAGGGGAAAGCATGAGAGCCTGTTGGGGACGTGGCATTTTATCATTCAGAACAATAGTAGTCAGGATACCGGCACTCTTTTCTGCCAGTTCTCTGAGTCCCAATTCCCACAAGGGGATGAGAAGACCAAGGTGACACCTCCAGAATCAATGAGTTACATTACAGCAGAGGAAACCTGAGCTCAGCGAATCCAATTTTTTTTTTTACTGTCTAGTAAGCATGTCTTTCCTTTTCTCATGCCAGGAGACCATCTCTGTCTCTTCTGAGGCTCTTTGTTTTACAGGTAGTCTTGAAAATATAACCAGGAACTAATTAATCTTTGTCTGTGCTTGTAAGATAGACAGAAACATGAAACCGAAGAAGAATTATCCCCTAACAGTGTTTCAATTTGGTTATTTAAAAATATGTAAATTTGCATAAAGGTCATAGACTTCCAAAAGTGATATTGATAGTGGCTTGCTGCATGTTCAACATATATAGGCATACAAGACACCCTCCATTTTTTAACCTACAGTGGAGAAGAGAATATTTGTCATATTTGTCATATTTGTCGTAAGAGAAGTTTTGTCATAATGGACTTTAGAAAACCAAAAACAAACCACATAACAAGAAGAGCATTATTTATGAGAGGAGTGTAAATTGATTGTTTTAGGACAAGTTTTTCTTTATCTGTAAGATACTGGCTCCATCCCTTTCTCTCATTTTCTGTTCTCCATCCTGTCACATTTACAGATGGTGCATTTTAAAAAATTTAAGGTTAAAATCCATCCTGTTAAAAGTTTATTAAAGATACTATATAGCTAGCTTAACCTATAATAAGAGATGAAAAAGTAATTTTCAAGCTTTACACATTGCTAAGTTTTGCTTAGTGAAATCAGGAATCTCCTAGGAAATAATATATTGGGAGTTTGCTTGAGCTATCCTTTAAATATTCCTCTCTGGATTCAAGCAGACTTATATGGCTGACCAAGAAATTATGATTCTGCCCATCTGTATAACTTTTTACCAGAGAAACGATTCATAGTTAAAAATCTTGCAAATTTACTAAATCATTACGACAACCCGCCAAGCACTTTCATATTAACACACACGAATATAATGACATTTGCATGACACACTGGAAGATGAGGGTTTTTTCCTGTCCTGAAGAGATCTCACTGAGGGCTCAGGACAAGGGTATAAATGACTTGAGGCACATTCATACGTTACAGATGACAGTGACACACTGGTAGAAAACCCATGGTGGACATTAGTTAACAATGAAACAAGTAACTTATCTTAGAGCTATGCTGTGTTCATCAGAGAGAACAAAAAAGTGAGCAAACATTGTAATAGGTGCTATTTTAAAAATCACTTACTTATTTTTATTCTTTTATTCACTGCTATGCATATAAAGAGAAAGTACTATGTGATTATAAAAAAAAAAGGCACTTAACTTTGCTGTCCCTTAAGTCCTATGTCTCTAAAATAAGTTTAATTACTTAGCAACCTTACAGAATTGTGAAGAATAAGGGACAACATTCAATTTGTGTAACTTATCCTATAGAAATGAATGCAACATTAAGGAGAAAAGTGCTTATTCTATCATTCCTCAAGAAAATTCCTGTTAGTGAGAACAACTGAATAAATTATGAAATATTTACACAATGAAATGTATTGTCTTAGTTTGGAGTGCTATCACAACGTAACATAGATTGGGTGGCTATAAACAACATAAATTTATTCCTCCTATTTCAGGAGTCTGGAAATCTTGAGATCAGGGTGCCAGCATGGTCAGGTTCTGAAGAGAACCTTCTTCTGGGTTTCAGATTGTTTTCTTGTCACCGTGTTCTTAGTTGGTAGAAGGGGAAAGGGACCTGTCTGGAGTTGCTTTTGTAAGGGTACTAATCCCATCCATGAGGGCTCTACTCCCATGACCTGATCTCCTACCAAAGCCTCCTAATACTATCACATTGTGAGTTAGAACACAAACATTCAGCCTATAGTAAGTATGTTGACATAAAAAAGATAATGAAGTAGAGCAATCACAGTGTGGAGGTATTTTCACAAGATAAGGTTGAGTGATTTAAAAGAATACTTTAAAGAAAACTTAAAAATATACTGCACTCCAGACTAAGCAATTATATTAACATTATTTACCATATTGTGGATTAGGTTTCCTTCTCATACAGACTGCTAAAAACTGTGATTTGCAACACACACAAACATACACGCAATTATGTCTAGGCTTGGATAGAAGTATTTGTGCCACACAAATTTTAATATTATTTTCCATATGGTTTTCATTCTCATTTAATTTTAGTTTAATTCTCATTTAATTTTAGTTTAACATTTAATATGTCAATATGAAAACACATTAAAAAAAAACATGCAGTAATGGTTAAGTGTTAATTGGTTCATGTTTCACCTTATGAGGAATTTTAATTGTAAACTACCCACAACATAGACTACAATGTGTAAACAAAATTCAGTGACTAGAATTTTAATGTTTTCAAATTGCTATTGAAATTATTTTTAATGGAGAAGATTTATTTTATTTTAAATTTCATCTAAGCCCAAATATTTATCTCTGCCAATAAGAAAAAGGGCATATACACTTATTTAAATTCATGTCAACCATATTATTCATTTTATCTTTATGAATAAAACCTAGATATTTAAGATTTAATCATGATTATTTTTCTATGTAAGTTTATTAAATTTCCTAAACTTTCCCAATTTTGCTCTATGTATTCTAAACACTACATTAGAGGCACCTGAGTGGCTCAGTTGGCTAAACATCTGCCTTCAGCTCAGGTCATGATCCCAAGGATCCAAGGATGGAGCCCCATGTCAGGTTCCTTGCTCAGTGGGGAGCCTGCTTCTCCCTCTCCTGCTTGCACACTCTCTTTCTCTTCTTTCTCTCTCCCTCTGTGAAGTAAATAAATAAATAAAATCTAAAAAAACAAACAAATAAATAAACACTACATTATGATCCTTATTTCACATTATAGTCATTTTATTGACACAGTGATCTTTGTGCTTTTCAAGTAGAAAATGTTGATTCTTGAAATGTCCCAGATACTACTTTATATAAGTCATATAAATTAATAGTATATGTCGATTGTTTTATGCTTTGTCATGATTCCTATATACATGGATCTTACAGTGTATTGGAGAAGACAGTCATTAGGCAGCAATAATAAATATAAAAATTGCACAAATATGTGTGTATATGTGAGTGTATGTTCATAAATATTTGTGTTTTTACCTTCGGATTTGTATAAGTATAAATATGGTGAACTAGGTTGATCTGGTAGAACTCCAATTCAACCCCACTGTGACTCAATGCACACATATAAAGTGTTAGGTACAACATTATGTTTAAAATATTATTCTAGGAGCGCCTGGGTGGCTCAGTGGGTTAAAGCCTCTGCCTTCGGCTGGGGTCATGATCCCAGGGTCCTGGGATCAAGCCCGGCTTTGGGCTCTCTGCTCAGCAGGGAGCCTGCTTCCCCCTCTCTCTCTCTGCCTGCCTCTCTGCCTACTTGTGATCTCTGTCAAATAAATAAATAAAATCTTAAAAATAAAATAAAATATTAATTGTAAAATAAATAAATAAAATACACATTGTATTTGAAATTAAATGACTAAAACTTCCACAAATCATGCAAATGAAGAATCAGTTCAATATGAGGACACTGGAAGACTTTGGGATTATGGAACACATGTATATTAAGAGTTGGTGGCCTGGAAATAAGACAAAGGGAGACTACTGATTAAAACAATGCATCCTCCATGGAATAAAGAGAAAAAAGAAAATTTCAGAGTATCTTAGAAGTGAAGGAGAAGCAAAAACAAAATGAGTATGGTAGATCATTAAATATAAAAAACATAAATAAAATGGTAAGGATAAACACAAATATGTCAGTAATCAGAAAAATAAAAATACACATCCTATATATTCAAAATAACTCAATCATGGGAGGTTTATTTAGCAGTATAAATTTCACAAAACTTTTTTCTATTAGATAATTCTTTTTTAATTTCAAACTATTAAGAAATAAGAAAAAGTAAAGAAAAATACAGGTATATGATTTTATAATGCTAGTGTAACCCTGAAGCTGTTTTGAAATAATACAAAATAAAATAAAATTAAATTAAATTAATTAATTAAAAGTCTCTTATCATATAGACCACATTTCCTGATGGTAAAAATGTTAACTAGAAGTCACAGCTAAATATAATACATTCATTTAGAAATCAAATGCATAGACTTCCAAATAAATCTTGAGTAAAAGAGGAAATTCTAATTAAAACTGAAATATTTAATCCAAACAAAATTAGAAAGTTCTCTATATAAAACTTGTAGTCACAGCAACAGCATTTACAGAATAAATAGAAAGGAAGGAAATATATATGTGAGCAAAAAAAAAAAAAAGTCAAAAGTGGAAAAGAGTAGCAACAACTGAAAAGACAAAGCTGAATATTGCAAAATCAAAATCATTAAAGAAATTCAATTTGAAGCAGAAATATCATCTCCTCAAATAGACACCCTGGTACTTACCATAAATGTATTAGATCCAGCAGTTTAATCTCTAAATAATAAGCAACTCTTCTCTTATTTGAACATATTAAGATAATATAAAAAGCATCATTTATAATACTGGTACAACCATGAAGCCAATCAGAGACAACAGAAGAAAATAAATAAGACAGACTAATTTGGCTTATAAAAACAGTTGCAAAATTTATATATAAAATGAAAGTAATTCAAAATCTACAGGATATGAGAAAATAATAATATAAAGGATAAGTAGGGAAGAATTAGTTGAAGAATGCAGAGATGTTTAGCATTGTTTATTACACATATTTGAAAAGCAAACCCCTAAGTCCCTCTAATTACCAAATTGGATACTGATGAAGCACTCAACACATTTTGATGTTGATTCATGGTGAAAATAAAAATCAGTAATATTGAAATAAAATGGAACATCATGAACTATTGCAGACTAGAGTTTAAAATAATTTTAAAAAACTAGATAAAACATCATAATCAATGGTAAATTAAAAATGTATCTACTACATCTGAGGCACCTGGGTGACTCAGTCAGTTACGCACAGATTCCTGATTTAGGCTCACATCATGATCTGGGGGTCTTGAGATTGAGAACCTCTTGGGGCTCCGCATTCAGCGCAGAGTCTGTCCCTCTCCCTTCCCCTGCTTGTGTACACTCTCTCTGTCTCTAAAATAAATAATAAAACCTTTTTTAAAAATATATCTGCTACATCAACAAAATCCCAAGGATTGTTATCAACCTCATAGTGTGAACCTCAAACCAGATTTCCTATCTATATGCAGGTATTTGATGAAGCCTAGCCACTGCTACCAAAGAAGAAAGACAGGAGAGTGAACTGGCAACATCTAGTAAACATCTAAGAGATTCCTTAGAGAAATCTCTTGCATATATATTCCAGGATATACATGATACTGGTGATGGGAGTAAAAACTAGAAAAAGGGGACTTGTCTGCCAGTATGAGAACAGATCATTAAACCATAGTACGTCATAACATAAAATATTCTATAGCAGCTAATCAATTGAGTCATAGCATATGTTTTAATATTACAGATCTTAAAGCAAAATGTGAATTTAAGAATAAAATAAATTGGCAAGATATACACATGTGAACACACACAAAAACACACAATATTATGTATAATTTATTAGTACACATACAGCAGAAGTATAAAAGTGGGAATTTCTGTTTCTGTATGGACCGTTGCCAGTGTTCCAAAAGACAAGATTATATGAGCAGGTGTGCTTCTTCGGGGTTCTCCAGTTTCAGAGAGAGAAGTTAGAGTCCCGCAGCTTCCTTCACTTGGCTGTTGTCGATCGCCTGCAGGTAAGCACTGTTTTCACAGATGAGATACTTCACCTTGTCTGGAAATAGTCAACTAAGGATCTCTGTGCCTGCTGGGCCAGATATAAAAAGATATTTCTGTCTTGCCTTGACTCTGACTTTAACCTGAGCCCAGAGTGTTTTGGCTTTGGGTGTCTAGGTAATGCTAATAATTAATTTACCTGACTTGTCATAGTTCATCCAATAGAGATCACACTTTCAAATGTTAAAAATTATTTAGACATGCTGAAGTCACAGGCAAAATTCTGGACATCTCAATTAATGTCCAAAGAAAAGTTCTTCTAACAACTTGAAGGCCAGGAAAATCTTCTATGTGCATCCTCGAAAAGAGAGCTCACTCACTGACAAAATCAACAAGGGTAAAAGAAGGCAAATATAATAACCTTAATTTCAGTGTATTCTATTGATCTCTAGAGCATTCCATTTTTACAGAACTGTAAATTTTCAGCAAGGAAAAGGATGTTAAAGATTGTCTACACTAGCCTATTCTTCTGTGCCTTGACCTTTCCCAAAGTTGCTATTCATCGTCGGTCAGTCTAGGTATCTTGCCATCCTCACCCTGGAGGTGACCTCCTGAAGCTATTTATTTCAAAGTGGCAGTTTTAATTATTATAAAGGTGTTTTTTTTTAAAGATTTTATTTATTTATTCAACAGACAGAGATCACAAGTAGGCAGAGAGGCAGGCGGAGAGAGAGGGGGGAAGCAGGCTCCCTGCTGAGCAGAGAGCCCGATGCGGAACTCGATCCCAGGACCCTGAGATCATGACCTGAGCTGAAGGCAGAGGCTTAAGCCACTGAGCCACCCAGGCGTCCCTATTATAAAAGTTTTATGACAATATATACACACATTGGTTTTCCAATAACTTTACACCTCAGGGTTCCAGGTAAAATATCTAAGCCCTAATTGTCATGGAAGGCTTGCAAATATTTTTAAAAAGTATATATGTATATTTTTGTTTGAAATCTTAATCTGCCTAAAGAGAATCTACTCCACTAGAAAAACTCCTATGACAAGGCTTCTTTTCTTGTCTTCTTTCACTGCTACTGTTTGGAAGAAATCCAACTTAATGTCTTATTAAATCATGACTCTCAGAATTGTGTAACACTTCAACTGAAGTCTAAGAACCAGACAGAAAAGCAGATGTATTAGAATGCTGTGAAAAATATCTACCATTAAATGATGTTATCATGATTAATCTTTGTCTCTCTCTCTCTCTCTCTCTGTGTCTCTCAAAAGAACAAAATATGCTGCTTGCCTGTGTTTTGACTCCATTTTTCTGTGCAAAACACAGGAAAAAAAAGATTTTCTGTATAGCTATTAGGTTTAAAAAATGTTTGTTTTGGAAGCTAGATCATAATGGTGGGCCCTTAAATTGTAGTTGGCATGAACTGTTTTTAAGCCATGTTATTTCCACTCACTGAGTGTTAAGCTTTTAACTATGTGTTTTACTTAAATTCAGACTTTTGAGAAAAAGTCTTATCAATCTGACATATTTAATATACTGGTTGTTATATCTGGGTTTGTGCCATTTGACAATTTAAACAATGCCCTTTTAAATTTAATTTTTTTGAAGAGGAAGATTAAAGAGAGAGATTCACTAAACAGATCACTCTCTTTCTTTGTATTCCCAGAGTGTAAAATAAATATTTGCCATAAAATAATATTTACTGAAGGATGAATCTTTTGTAAGGGTTCCAGTCTACTCATCACTAACATTTTAACAAGTGTGCTCAACTATCTATGCATTTGCCTGATTTATGACCAAGTTCAAATTTCTCAAATGTCTGAAATAGAATCTCATCACTAATTATTTAACAATGACAGGACATTTTAATTGATTCGGCATTTCTCTATCCTCTGCCTATTTCTATCTTCCCAATCCTTCTTGACAGATCAACTTTCCTAAGCTCAGTTTTGATTAAAGTGTTTACTGAGGAACTCTATTTATCATAAAAACCCCAGTAGTAATAGTTTCTCACACACCATGTACTTTTATCTTATTCCTTACGCTCCCTTAAAAGCTGGTGACGTCTTCTGAACTTCAACAAGTTTTTAACCTTTCTTTTACTGCTGCAACTGAATACCACCTGCTTAAGTCACAAAACCTTACACGGTTGTCTGGGCTTTCCCTTTGTGTTAATGCCAACAATAGCAACAGCAGTGATGGATTACTTGCGTTGGTGGAACTAATGATAGGATTTTAGAAATAAAAGTTATCGTAACAAGTGTTATACTACAGTTATACAACATCCTCCTGATAGGTCCATATAGAAAGTGGTCAAGTTAATTTTTTTTTTTTTTGCAAAGTCAGAATTTAAACCTAAGTTTTACTTATTTTAATTACTGTGTTTATATTTGCTCTCTGGTTTCCTCTAATTGTCATTTACGTGTGCATCACCTCTTTGTAGTAAGTGATATGCATATATACAAGCACTGGTAGCCAGATCTTTCATAAAGTTCATGGAAAAAAATAGTCACCCTCTCTTTCTTTTTGTTTGTTTTTTTTTTTTCTTACACCTGCACTCCCTGTTTCTTCCACTTCCTTTCCCCTGTCCACCCCCCACCCTCTCTCCTTTCTCCCACTCATAGTTCAACATGAGACAAAAATATTTACTTTCTAAATTTTCTTACAAAAATTGCGGAACAGCTGATCTGCTTCACCTTTATTTTATTAATTTTTAAAATTATTCTCTTTTCCTGAAATGATCCTGGAAGTATCAAGAAATATACTCTGAAGAGTTTCAAACAGATGTTATCTGATTTCCTATTGATTTTAATTTTATTTATTGACCATATCTTTTAATGTTCTTTTAGTTTTTGAAATTTTGAAACATCTATTAATTAGAAATTTAGCAAAAACTTTTTTTTTTGAGAGAGAGAGAGAACTGGTGGGGTCAGTATAGGAGTGGTAAAGGGAGAGTGAGAGAATCTTATGCAGGCTTCATATCCAGCACGGAGCCTGACTGATACTGGGGCTCAATGTCATGACCCTGAGATTATGACCGGAGCCTAAATCAAGAGTCAGATGCTTACCCAACTGAGCCATCCAGGTGCCCCTAGCAAAAATTTTTGAAAAGGGAAGATTATTGGTTGCCAGTCAGCAACCATTTTTGTAAATTATGTTTTATGAGTGTTTTGGTGTCCTCAGAAACTTCCCTCAGGTATAATAATTGTTTTTAAATCATGATTGTTTCCCAATAGAGTCTCACCAAGTTTTCTTAAAAATAAAAAATTTAAAAAACCACGTAAGTGGTAAACATCATGTCCTTAGTACTGTTTTGGTAACTATGCACTACAGTATTCTGGGATAAAATATCCACCCAGATACTTTATGATATTTCTATTTTTGTCATAATTATGAATTAATTATCTCAGTTGCTTTAGAGAGTGCTTCCATATGTTTGTAAGTTTCATATCTTATTTAAAATAGGCACCAAATCAGCATGCAGGTTTTCATTCACAATATGTTAGGAAAGATTATTAAGACATATTATATAAGTCAGGATGATTGGTGGCAGTAATTCCCATAATCTTAGGGCCCTAAAATTACTTTGTTTTGTTTAATTAAATAAAATGCTTATAAATAACACCTGCCATGCAATATTCTGTAGAATAGAACAATTTTCTAAGTAAATGCATAGCATATGTATATTTTATAGTTCACTTTGACTGGAAAGAAAAGCATGCATTGAGAAAAGGGAAACTGTAAGCATCTGTAACATGTTGAGTCATAATTCATTGAAATCACTTGCTCACAATGTAATATAACCATATAATGAGTCTTTTAGTCATTTCTGATATTTGCTGGTTTATTGATCCTTAATTGGAGATTCCTCATTTATTTTTTTAAAGATTTTATTTATTCATTTGAAGGAGAGAGAGAGAGAACACAAACACGGGGAGCAGCAGAGGGAGAGGAAGAAGCAGACTCCCTGCTGAGCAGGGAGATGGATGCAGGACTAATTCCCAGCACTCTAGGATCATGACCAGAGATGAAGGCAGGTGCTTAACCAAGTGAGCCACCCAGATGCTCCTTGATTTTTCTCATTTATTTAAAAATATAAATTCAGAAATGCTGCTTACCATAATAAATATCACTTTAGTACTTTTGGATTATTAGTAATTTTACTTCGGAAATTCTCTCAAATTGTCTAAAATTTCAGGGTTGGTTACAATCTGATAGGAGAAACAGAACAGAAAAAGTAAAAATAACAATTGTCATCTGATTAAAATTCAGTTTCTTTAATTTGTTGAGGTTTGACAACTGTATCAGAACAGTGCAATTCAGTATTTTAATGTCATAACATCATATTACACAAATATAAGATGACAGTAAGATGCTTTACCCTCAACTCAATCACTGCTGTTTTTTCTGCATGTCAGAATATGTGTGTATCTTTATCCATGTACTGAAATTAATAAAACATACTGCATAGTTTCACTTTTGTTTCTTTTTCTTTTACATATTTGTTCATAACTTACTGATAATTGTGCTAATAGTCATCGACATTATTTTTATTATATTTTATTTCCTTAATTATTTCTTTACTGACATTTTATTCTGAATTTTTAAATAATTAATTGCATCTTTGTGAACAGCAATTCTATTGGGATGACTTTGTAAATATTAAGTAAGGTAATTTTCTAATAGTGACATTTCTAAGACACATTATAAGGTCACTTTACATTTTACATTTTACCCTTGTTTTTAATTTTCATTTCTACAAACTTTGAAATACTGTATACTTCTAAGTAAGGGGATTGAAGATTTTACCCACAACTCTGCCAAAATAGGCAATGTCATTATTTTAGTTAGCATTTATTTAATTAAATTACATAATCAATTGTATTTTTATGTTGTAGTATTTTTTAAATTTTTATATTGACTTTAATATTGTTTTGTAATGATCTCTTTAAAAAACAAATTAGCTTTTGTTGATATTAATATATTGAAATATTTATTCTCAGGTTACTTTTTTTTTTCTTTTACCTTGCTTCTTGAGCTCCTAAATTCAATTCCAGTGTGTGTGGAGGCTTTCCCATGGCAACAAGCAATACTTGGACACCAGTAATTTGTTATATAATTTAATGTAATTTTGACACTATCTACCTGGAGATAGCATCAGATTCCACAGATGAAGAGCTCAACCCCACAAGACTCCTCCATTTCAGAACAACCATCTACAAACTGGAGCTTCCACGGACCCCTTTTCAGCTCAGGATGCAAATCCCAAGTCCAGGTTGTTATGTGTCTGTCTGACCAACTAGCTATAAATCAGAGATTTCTATAATCCCTTCCTTGGATTTGATTAATTTGTTAGAATGGCTTGCAGAATTTAGGAAACCCATTTACTAGATTACTGACTTATTAAAAGGATATAAAATAACAGCCAGATGAAGAAATACATAGGGAGAAGTCCCAACAGGAGCTTCTATTTTTGTGAAGTTTAGGACCCAGCATGGTGGTCCACAAAATTGTTCTGGTTCCCTAACCTGGAAGCTCCATAAATCCTCCCCTTTTTGGGCTTTCATGCAATCTTTATTAGGTAGGCATAATTGATTAACTTATTGTTAATTATTTGATTGACTTAATTATTGATTAACTTACTGTTAATTTACTTTGGTGATCCAATCTCTAGTCACTCTTACCTTGCAGAAAAGTTGCAGGTGGGACTGGAAGTCCCAATTCTTTTTTGTTTTGTTTTGTTTTTTACTTTTTTTAAAAAAAATTAATATATAATGTATTGTTTCACAGGTACAGGTCTGTGAATCATTAGTCTTACACAATTCACAGCACTCATCATAGCACATACCTTCCCCAATGTCCATAACCCAACCACTTCCATCCCTCCCATCCCCCATTCCTTCAGCAACCCTCAGTTTGTTTTCTGAGATTAAGAGTCTGTTATGGTTTGTCTCCCTTCCCAGTCCCATGTTGTTTCATTTTTCCCTCCCTTCCCCCCATAACCCTCCTCCCTGCTTCTCAAATTCCTCATATCAGAGAGATCATATGATAATTGTCTGAAAGTCCCAATTCTTGATTCATGGTTGGTTTCCCTGGCAACAGGTCCCCAACCTTAGGTGCTTTTCAAAAATCACTTTTATTAATATAAACCGAGTTCTGGGGTTAAGGAACTTCTTAGGAACGAGACACCCATTTCACTCACCTCTGTGGCTCTAAAGCATTTTCGAAACTTGAAGACTACAGACCACATATTATGACAAAAGATGTTCCCATTGTTTTCAGCATTCAAGAAATTGAAAGTTTGGGAAGCTGTAAGTCAAGAACTGTGAATGAAGACCAAATATATGAGAAATATATTTTGATCATCTGAATGATTAAATATATATATATTTCTAATAAGTCATAATATCAGGGCACCTGGGGGGCTCAGTCAGTTAAGTGGCTGCCATTGGCTCAGGTCATGATCCCAGGGTCCTGGGATTGAGCCTGATGTCCGGCTCCCTGCTCAGAGAGTCTGCTTCTCCTTCTGCCTCTGCACCTCCCCAGATCAAGCTCTCTCTCTCACTCTGCTCTCTCTCTCTCAAATAAATAAATAAAATCTTAAAAAAATAAAAAAAATAAATAAATCACAGTATCATATCTTGCTTACTTATTTTATATGTTTTTATTTTATGTAGCAAAATATTAGAAATATCTTAATGATTTCTCCCATTAGTCCCCTGTTTAGCGTATCCTGTTTATTATTATGAAAGACTCTCTGACTCCTATTTTTAGTATGTTTTTTCCCCAACTTGTAAATATTTTTATTAGGGGAACTAGAGACCCTAAAATCTCACAAAATGGGACACCTGGATGATTCAGTCAGGTAAGCATCAGCCTTTGGCTCAGGTCATGATGTCATTGAATCCCATGTCTGGCTCCATGCTCAGCAGGGAGTCTGCTTCTCCCTTTACCCACCACCCCACTTGTGCTCTTTCTCTCTCTCTCTCTCAATTAATAAATAAAATCTTAAAAAAAAAAAAAAGCAGAGCAGATTGTCCAACATTGATCAGATTCAGGCAATATTCTTACAAAGAGATTTGAGTGGGAGGGGTGATACTATATTAGTTGTCCTTATTACATAGTTTTAAAAGGATCAAAAATCCCCTGTTTATATTTCTACCATCCACCAAAATTCATTATTTAGCCCATAAGCTTTTGGCAACTAATTATATTAAGAATTCTAAAGCCACACTATTTTTTTTTTAAATTAAACCACCCTCCAACTTCGGTTTTTAAATGTCTATAGGATTCAGGAAATACTGGATCTTTCTCACTGAAACACTTATATTTCCAGAAAATACAAAAAAAAAAAAAATTCAAATTAAAAAATTATCTTAACGCATTACCTAAAGTGTCTGGTTGGGAAACATTGAGAAAATAGAAGTCTATATTCCATTATTTTAAGGACAACCCCATTTGTTAAAAGAAAAACTGAGTCATGTTAAAAATTTTAAGTGTTTATTTGGTAAAAATCAATTTATATTGGGCTGTATTTAATCTGGTAGACAAAAAGGAGCTCCAAGGAGCTTTCTGTAAAAGAAAGACTTTTATGGGCAAAACAAAAAGGGACCAAGGGAGTTATACTGACAAAAAGCAGATTAGTTATTACAAGTTTATTTTCCTCTGAAAAATGAAGCAGTCTATCAGGCATATTATCTAACTACTACTAATCAGGTGCTTTCTGATTGACTGGTTTAAGATTTCATTTTTGGGAGAGCCAAAACTATAATTAAGTCTCAGTTTGGAGACTCCATTTTTTTGGCCAGCTGTCTTATTTTTAACAGTTATGAATCATGGAACATTAAAAGGCAAACAAGCAACAGTAACAACAAAAATCTATTTAACAGAATATTTCCAAAATACTTTAAAACACTTTTGACTTATTAAGGATCTATAAAGGAGGTCTGCATCAGAGATGGCACTGCAAACACAAATATCCTAATCATTCAGAACTCCTTCTCCTTCATTATCCAGACTTTACAGTCCAAAACCCTTCAACAGATTATGGATCCTTAAATGATCCTTTATTAGACTTTTTCGAAGTTCTATGACAACATATTTTGGTTTACCAAAGCCTCTACCATTTCTACAATTTGTACCAATTTTGGGGTTATGACCTAGCAATTCTTTTCTCTCATTTTCTGAAATAGTACACTAGAGACCCTTTTATTCCCCCAAGATAACTATTTTATTACTTATTTTTATTTACATATATATTTATTATTTTTCAGATTAATGAGATTGATGTAGCTTAACAGCCATCAGAAGCTTCTTACTTCACCTTCCATGTTTAATATACTCATGATTCTTGCATTTCTTGAGCACTTCCAAACTTACTTCAATGAACACTTTCTTTCTTTCTTTTTTTTAATTTTATATATTTATTTGCCAGAGGGAAAGAGAGTACACCCAAGTCCGGGGAGTGGCAAACAGAGGGAGAAGCAGGCTCCCTGCTGAGCAAGGAGCCCAGTGGTGGACTGGATCCCAGGACTCTGGGATTATAACCTGAGCCCAAGGTAGATGCTTAACTTACTGAGCCACCTAGGCATCCCAGATGAACACTTTCTTAAAACAACATGTATCATATTCCTTTTTCATCACCTTCTTCAGAACTTTGAAGATGATCAGTCTGTTTGTGGTATCAATTAATGATCAATGACATTTTGTAGTGATTAAAATAATCAATCCGCAGCAACCCAGCGATTGTGATTCTCTCTTCTTTTGTCTCTCTTAAACATTGTGCTCAAGTAAAGCAGTAAAACTTGCCAGGACCTACAAGACTTTTATAATTTTCTTGTCTATTTCAACCAGAGAAACAATCATGTGCACAATAGTGCAGACATGCTTGGCTGAGCTTATGGCTTTTAGGAACTCACTTCTCTAGATACATTTATTGCTTCCAGCTTTTCCTCCTAAGGATGGGCTGCTAAAAACCCTTAGAGATTTTCCTACTTTCTTCACAGAAAGATATTATGGCTTAATAATGTGGGATTGATGATGGCAAAAATGAAAAGCCAACTTAAAAAATGCAAGCACAAGATGCATTCCTACTAGAACTTGACTGTAATGCAATCTACATTTTCCCCCTCTCAGCTCAGAAGCAACTTAACAGTTTCGCTGGCATCTACATGTAGATTAATATGTGGGTTTCTAAATCCAAAGTTAAAATTGAGATAATTTTTAAAGGAGTTTTATCAAATATTTAAACAGCAAAACTCAAATTATAAAGGGTATCTGTGTGTTTCTGACATATTCCTGAACTTCTGAGAGCTTTTCCATGAAGGACAGTTTTGCCTATAATGAACTTCCATTCCCTGCCTCTCATATCAACCACTTATTCTTTTATTTTATTCATTTCTGATTATTTATGGGATAGAGGTCCTGGGGGAGTAACACTACTGAATAAATTTAATGCATTATTGATTTTTCTTTTTACATATTTAATTTGCATATTTAATTTACATCTTTGTTGGTAAATTAGTTTTTGTGGCTAATTTCTTCTATTTCCTTATTACCTCAATTTTCTGTGTTATTACTTCACTTTTAGTTTATTTTTCTATAGAATTAAAAGAACTTAAGATAGAAATCACCCAGATTAAGTTTCAAAATTTTAAATGAACATATTTGTATTTCTAACCCTATGTTCCATGCACCTCTGATTGCACATTTTGAAAAATTCCAACATTTGAAATTATTAGTTATCCTACTACTTTGTAAACCATCTATTATGGGCTTCTTGTTTCCTCCAAATTTTGTACTTTTTCTTGAGCAAATAAAACCTGCCAATTAAAAAATACATCAAAAAATCATTTTGATTCCTTAAGATTTAAAAGCTATAGCTACAGGCACCTGGGTGGCTCAGTTGGTTAAGCCTCTGCATTCATCTCAGCTCAGGTCATGATCTCATGGTCCTCAGAGGAGTCCTGCTTGGGGCCTCTTGCTTAGTGAGGAGCCTGCTTCTCCTTTTGCCTGCTGCTCCCCCTGCTTGTGCTCTCTCTCTGTCAAATAAATAAATAAAATCTAAATTTTTTTTTTTAAATAAGAGCTTTAGGTATCATCTCTCTTATTCCTTGGTCAAGAAGGAGGTGAACCATGAGAGACTATGGACTCTGAAAAACAATCTGAGGAGTTTGAAGCGGCGGGGGGTGGGAGGTTGGGGGAACCAGGTGGTGGGTATTAGAGAAGGCATGAATTGCCTGGAGCACTGGGTGTGGTGCAAACACAAGGAATACTGTTATGCTGAAAATAAAATAAATAAATAAATAAATAAATAAGAAATAAAAAAATAAAAATTTTTTAAAAAGTAGAATAAAACTTAGCACACATCTATAGGCTACTCTTACATTTTTTGTTGAATACTGTAAAATAATTAAATTATTATATTAATTTGATTTTTAAAGATTTAAACATTTTAAATTTGAGATATATCAGAAAAATATACAGTGCAGAGTAATATTTTTTAATAATATTAATTATTAGATTTATCAAAAATGTATTTTGTTCTACAGCTACTACAAAGTGTTTTACACGTGTTATTTCCTTTAATCCTCATAAAAACTAAAGGAAGTCAATCAAATGTTTGTATATATAGTTAAAATTTACAAGTGAGAAAATTGAAGCTAGATAATGAATTAAGGTGAAACAGCTAATATTTAGCAAACTATGTTGGAAAAATTCAGCTCAAAATATCCCATGTATACGATGCTATTTTGAAGCTTGTCAATAAAGAGTTTCTCTTTCATCTAATTTTGAATAGTTATTTTTCCTTTTGACATCATCTCACACTTTTTCCCACGTTATTCTTACTTGAACATGCACTTTATGCATTAGAGAGAGGATTTTTTTGTTCTTGTGTTTGTTTGTTGCTGTTATTAATTAGAAGCAGTCTTAGACAACACTGTGAAATACTTAACTGCATGGCTCTGTTTGAAATACTTAACTGCATGACCCTGGACCCTGAGATCATTCCGCTTCTAAACCTGAAAATTGCTTCATCTGGGCATAGGTACAAGGAGCAATGCTTATTTTGGTTAACAGAAAATAAATTGTTAAATTATGGTTCTTTAAAATTTAAAGGCATTGCTGTTCACATGAAAGGAAGTGATCTGAAAGAATCACAATGAAGATGCTTTGAACTGCACTAGAAATGCAATTATTAGGTTTTCCTTTGTAACAAGTCATTCCAAATCTGTTAGCTGAAAACCACAGAACTTTTTTTTATTTATCTGTTTTTCTAAATTGACAGGAAGTTATTCTGGTCTGAAAAATCTCAGATAAGGCTGCACAGTGTATGATGCCTTTCATGTTTAGCAGTTGCCTGGCTGGTTAGCCTTCGGAATCTTATTCATAAATTGGCTAATTTGTTCCAAGTTAGGACTATGGTCATGTATCTCTTTTAAGCAGGCTCATTTGCACTAATTCTCATGGTACATTTGCAGCTTTCCAAAGAACAACAAAAAAGACAAGCTCTCTTGGAAATGTACTTCTCAAGGATCTGCTGAGCCACACTTATGAATGCTGCATTGGAAAAAGCAAGTCTCATGTCCAAGACTATATTATTGAAGGGATGGAGAAGTTAATAAATGTATGCATCGATTTTATTTATTTATTCATGAATGCATTCATTAGTTTTGTTACCTAGAGAGAAGTGTCAGCATGTCTGAGAGTCAGATGATCATATATCCTTGGGATTTAGATGTGAAGGGTACCATATGCATGTATCAAAGAACAGAGAACACCGAGTATCCAGACACCTCAGCAGGTGCCACCTGGAGGCATATGTGTCTTTGGCAGAACAATGTACAGATAAGTCAATGTCAGCATATTTTGTGGCCAATAACAAAATGTGAGCATAGGGTCTTCCTGGGAACTTAGATGCTGCCCTGTTGAAATGACTTTTTATTCTGATAATGAATTCTTGATAAATTCGTGCACAATATTATAGTGAATTAATACCATATATATATATATATATATATATATACATATATATATATGCATACATACACAGGGCTCACACACAAAACAACTACTCGGCTCTATAGTTGTTAAACAAAAAAAGTTTAAGTGAATGTTGGATTCATTCTCATAGTAAAGATGTTTTGTTCTTCTTTCCAGATTTCTTTCAAATCTGAAGTGGTTATGACCAGCTCTGTTCATACATAACTCAGGTTTTCATGAAAGCCTCCAGATGCCTGAGATACAACTTTAGACTCTCATTTCTAATGAGTTAGAATACCACCTAAATAAGATTGACACAACTCAATGCAGATTTATTTAGGATAAATTCACCATGAAAGTATCTTTTATTTTTTATTTTTCTTTTTTTTTTTAATGTTTTATTTATTTGACAGAGTAAGACAGCGTGAGCAGAGGGGAAAGGAGAGGGAGAAACAGAGTCCCTGCTGAACAAAACCCTGGGAACATGACCTGAGCTGAAGGCAGATGCTTAGCTGACCAAACCACCCAGGTGCCCCATGAAAATATCTTTAAATCAGGCATATAAACAGTAGCTAGAATGAGCATTGTAATTTATTTTATCTTGTGTCTTAAAAAAAATTGTAGACAGTCTCTAAAAATAATTATCAAATGTTTCCTTCTCTGTGAACCTAGAAAATATACAACTATTTTTTGTTTTCATTTTACCTTATTTTATATTTATTTTATTTTATTTTATTTTATTTTATTTTTTCAGTATTCCAAGATTCATTGTTTATACACCACACCCAGTGCTCCATGCAATATGTGCCCTCCTTAATACCTACTACCAGTCTCACCCATCTCGCCCACCTCCCCTGCTCCTTCTTGGTTCATCTCCCCCTCTGATTTCCCCAATTCTATTTTCCTTTCCTTCTCCTAATGTCCTCCATGTTATTCCTTATGTTCCACCGGTAGGTGAAACCATGTGATAATTTACTTTCTCTGCTTGACTTATTTCACTTAGCATAATCCCATCCAGTCCCAACCATGTTGATACAAAAGTTGGGTATTCATCCTTTCTGATGGCTGCATAATATTCCATTGCATATATAGACGATATCTTCTTTACCCATTCATCTATTGAAGGGCATCTTGACTCTTCCCATAGTTTGGCAATTGTGGCCATTGCTGCTATGAACATCGGGATATAGATGGCCCTTCTTTTCACTATGTCTGTATCTTTGGGGTAAATACCCAGTAGTGCAATTGCAGGGTCATAGGGTAGCTGTATTTTTAATTTTTTGAGGAATCTCCACACTGTTTCCAAAGTGGCTGCACCAACTTACATTCCCACCAACAGTGTAAAAGTGTTCCCTTTTCTTCAGATCCTCTCCAACAGTTGTTATCTCCAAAGGCAAAGGAAACTGAAGTGAAAATGAACTTTTGGGACTTCCTCAAGATAAAAAACTTCTACACAGCAATGGAAACAGTCAACAAAACAAAGAGGCAATCCACAGAATGGGAGAAGATATTCACAAATGACACTACAGACAAAGGGCTGATATCCATGATATATAAAGAACTCCTCAAACTCAGCACCCAAAAAACAGATAACCATGTCAAAAAATGGGCAGAAGACATGAACTTCTCCAAAGAAGACATAAAAATGGCTAACAGACACATGAAAAATGCTCATCATCATTAGCCATCAGAGAAATTCAAATCAAAACCACATTGAGATAGCCCCTACACCAGTTAGAATGGTGAAAATTAATAGAACCTATACTATTAACAGTACTTAAAAAAAGGGGCGACAAGATGGTGGGGAAGTAGGAGGAGGCGCCATTTCAACCTGTACCCTAAAGTGAGCTGATTACCTACCAAAGAACTCCGATCACCCATGAAGTCAGCCTGAGATCAGAATTATACATGTCTGGATCTCTGCAGGGACAGAAGATGCAAGTGGGCAGGTAAAGCAGAGTGGGAACATTGGACTGATATTGGAAGATAAACAAAAGGGGGAGGGAGCCACCAGAGGTGACCGCTTGGAAAGTAATACCCCTAATAAGAGAGTGCCCTGCATCTGGGAACCAGCATTAACTTGGAGACTGGTTGAAAGCACTCAAAAAGAGCAAAGAATTGTGGGGGAGGGGGGATTGTGGGAATTGGGGTGGCTAGGGACAGGGGCTTAAGTCCCCAGACCGAGGACAGCCTCCCCTGGCGCTGAGCCAGAGAGAGTGTGGCGGAGAAACCAGGTCTTGGTCCCTGAGCCACCAGCGCACCCAAGAACACGTGGGGTCCGGCTCCTGTGAGGGGCTGGGAGCCACGCCAGATGGCAGAACACCAAGCCTTGCTAACAGAGCCTGAGACGTGCACGCCCCTCACCCTCCCCTGGGAGAGGTGCCCAAAGGCCCAGCCCGGCACTCTTAGACCCAGAAAGACCAGGCACTCTCAGCCCGGGCCAGCGGGAAAATCTCAGTAAGTAATCACTGCTTGGAACCTCTCTGGCGGCCGCTGCCCTGGTTTTGGGTACAAGTGTCCCCAGGGACCGCGACTCGGAACCTGCTCTGCCAGCTGCCAAGGGGGAATTTATATGGGCTCTGCAGCACCCACAGGGGACCAGACTGAGGCTTCTCTCTGAGAGGGAGGTCAGGGTGCAGTTTGCTTTCCTCTAAACCTACAAAAACCATCAAAAGGGGTCAAGGCGAGAGAAAAAAAAAGTGAACAAACATAAAAACCTCCAGAGAACAAAAGCCTGAAAAAAACGGTTTCTGCAGAGCCCACCCCCTTGAGGGGGGCGGGAGGACTTAACTCAGGGAACATCATTGACTGAAAACCCATGTGGCAGGCCCCTCCCCCAGAAAACCAACCAGGAAAGAAAAAAAAAAAAAAAAATAGATGACAAGAGAACAACCACCACTACTTCATAGGACAACTTTTATTTTTAACTCGTTCCCACTATTCTGGTTCATTTTTTTTTTAATATATAGATAATTTTTTAACCTATTTACCATCACAGTGAGATGTCCAGTACATCAAATTCCATAACAACCTTCTAACCTGAACTTTTTGATACATACACCTGTGTTTTTCTTTTGCATTTCTATTTTTTAATTTTTTTTTAATTTTAGTTTAGTTTAGTCTAGTTTGTTCCTTTTTTATATTTATTTTCTAATATTCATATAGAGTCAAACTTCAAGGTAATCCCCTTTTCCCAATCAATGTTGCCCCTATAAGTAAACCAATTTTTAATCCCCCTTTATCTTAGGAAAGTTGAGTCCTTTAACAAAGATATCAAGATACATCCAGGAAGAATCAAAACAAACTTCCTTGCCCACAAAGAGAATTTATAACCACTCTCCCATCTTTTTCTTCCACCAGTGTTTCTGTGTTTTTGTGTTTGTCCTGATAGTATATAAATCTTATACTTGGGGTTCTTTTTGATGAGGTTCTTCCTTTATTTGCATATATTTTTTTTTCTTCTCTTGTCATATACTTTTAACAGTCTTTTTGTATGTCTGTTTTTTGTTTGTATACTTCATAAATCTTACCTTGGGGTCCATTTGGGCTGAACCTTCTCTTTTATCTTCCCTTTTATTCCTGTCTCTCTCTCTCTCTCTCTCTCTCTCTCTCTCTCTCTTTTTTTTTTTTTTCCGTTTTCTTTTCTTTTTTCTCTCGTTTGGGTGGGGAACCCTGATTGCTCAGAAGCATTCCAGGGTCCACCTTGACTGCACCACGGTAGATACATCCAGCTACATCCGTTCAGTCATCTCTCACCAAAATGACTAGGAGGAGGAATGCCCAACAGAAGAAAAATACAGAGGATGGGCCTTCTGCAACAGAGCTGACGGCTATCAACATAGACAATATATCCGAAAGAGAATTCAAGCTAACAATTATCCAGGCAATAGCTAGGTTGGAGAAAGCCATGGATGACCAAATGGAATTGATTAGGGCCAAACTGAAAGCGACCAGGGATGATGTTCACAATGTCAGGGCAGAACTGAAAGCTACCAGGGATGAGGTCCACAATGCTCTCAATGAGTTCCAATCTAATCTAAATTCTCTAAAAGCTAGGGTAACTGAGACAGAAGAGAGAATTAGTGATCTGGAGGACAAACAGAAAGGATCAGGAGAAAGCCTGGAACAAACAGCTTAGAAGCCACGAAAACAGAATCAGGGAAATAAATGATGACATGAAACGTTCAAACGTCAGAATTATTGGAATCCCTGAAGGGGAGGAGAAAGAAAGAAGTCTAGAAGATATAGTGGAACAAGTTCTTCATGAAAATTATCCCAATCTCATGAATGGAACCAGCGTTCATGTACTAGAGGTTTCCCCCCAAGATTATAGATTCCAAAAAAAATCAAGGCACCTGATAGTCAAATTGAGGAATCATAATTGTAGGTATAATCTCTTGAAAGCCGCTAGGACAAAGAGGCTCCTTACTTACAGAGGAAAGCCCATCAGAATAATGTCAGACCTGTCCACAGAGACCTGGCAAGCCAGAAAGGGCTGGCAAGATATATTCAGGGCACTAAATGAGAAGAACATGCAGCCAAGAATACTTTATCCAGCAAGACTGACATTCAAAATAGATGGAGAGATAAAGAGTTTCCAAGACTGGCAAGGCTTAAAAGACTATGCAACCACCAAGCCGACACTGCAGGAAATATTAAGGGAGGTTCTATAAAAGAGGAAATATTCTAAGAATAGCATTGAACAGAAATATAGAGACAGTCTACAAAAAGACAGACTTCAAAGGTAACACGAAGTCAATAAAAAGTTATCTATCAATAATCACTCTCAATGTGAATGGCCTAAATGCGCCCATCAAACGACACAGGGTTGCAGATTGGATAAAACGCCAGGACCCATCCATATGTTGTCTACAAGAGACCCATTTTGAACCTAAAGATACACCCAGAATGAAAGTGAAGGGATGGAGAAGCATCTTTCATGCCAATGGGTCTCAAAAGAAGGCCGGGATAGCGATTCTCATATCAGATAAATTAGATTTTAAACTAAAGACTGTAGTCAGAGATATAGAAGGACACTACATCATTCTTAAAGGGACTATCCACCAAGATGATCTAACAATTGTAAATATCTATGCCCCCAATATGGGAGCATCCAATTATATAAGAAAACTGTTAATCAAGATAAAGAGTCATATTGATATGAATACATTAATAGTAGGAGATTTTAACATGCCTCTCTCAGAAATAGACAGATCATCGAAGCAGAAAATCAATACAGAAACAAGAGCATTGAACGACACATTGGACCAGATGGACCTCATAGATATATACAGAACATTCTACCCTAAAACAACAGAATTCTCCTTCTTCTCAAGTGCACATGGAACCTTCTCAAGAATAGACCACATACTGGGTCACAAATCAGGACTCAACCAATACCAAAAGACTGGGATTATTTCCTACATATTCTCAGATCACAATGCTTTGTAACTGGAGCTCAATCACAAGGAAAAGTTCGGAAGGAACTCAAACACCTGGAAGCTAAAGACCACCTTGCTTAAGAATGCTTGGATCAACCAGGAGATCAAAGAAGAACTTAAGCAATTAATGGCAACCAAGGAGAATGAAGACACTTCAGTCCAAAACCTATGGGATACAGCAAGGGCGGTCCTAAGGGGGAAATACATAGCCATCCAAGCCTCCCTCAAAAAAATTGGAAAATCCAGAATACAGCAGCTGTCTCTACACCTTAAAGAACAGGAGAACCAACAACAAATCAAACCAACTCCACACATAAGAAGGGAAATAATAAAGATTAGAGCAGAGATCAATGAGGTAGAAACCAGAGATACAGTAGAACGTATCAATGAAACTAGAAGCTGGTTTTTTGAAAGGGTCAATAAGATCGATAAACCACTGGCCACACTAATCCAAAAGAAAAGAGAGAAAGCCCAAATTCATAAAATTATGAATGAAAAGGGAGAGATCACAACTAACACCAAGGAAGTAGAAACAATCATCAGAAGTTATTATCAACAGTTATATGCCAATAAGCTAAGCAACCTAGATGAATTGGATGCATTCCTGGAAAACTATAAACTCCCAAAATTGAAGCAGGAAGAAATTGACAACCTGAATAGACCAATAGCTAGTAACGAGATTGAAGCAGTGATCAAAAACCTCCCAAAAAACAGGAGCCCAGGACCTGACGGATTCCCTGAGGAATTCTACCAAACGTTCAAAGAAGAAATAACACCTATTCTCCTGAAGCTGTTTCAAAAAATTAAAGCAGAAGGAAAACTTCCAGATACTCTCTATGAAGCCAGCATTACCCTGATCCCCAAACCAGACAAAGACCCTACCAAAAAGAAGAATTTCAGACCAATATCACTGATGAATATGGATACTAAGATTTTCAACAAGATCCTAGCAAACAGGATCCAAGAGCACATTAAAAAGATTATCCACCATGACCAGGTGGGATTTATCCCTGGGCTACAAGGATGGTTCAACATTCGTAAATCAATCAATGTGATAGAACAAATCAATATGAGAAGAGAGAAGAACCACATGTTCCTCTCAATTGATGCAGAAAAAGCATTTGACAAAATCCAGCACCCATTCCTGATTAAAATGCTTCAAAGTATAGGGATAGAGGGAACATTCCTGAACTTCATAAAATCTATCTACGAAAGACCCACAGCAAATATCATCCTCAATGGGAAAAAGCTTGCAGCTTTCCCTTTGAGATCAGGAACATGACAAGGATGCTCACTCTCACCACTCTTGTTCAACATAGTATTAGAAGTCCTAGCAACAGCAATCAGACAACAAAGAGAAATAAAAGGTATCCAAATTGGCAATGAAGAAGTCAAACTCTCCCTCTTCGCAGATGACATGATTCTTTATATGGAAAACCCAAGAGACTCCACCCCCGAACTACTAGAACTCATACAGCAATTCAGCAACGTGGCAGGATACAAAGTCAATGTACAGAAATCAGTGGCTTTCTTATACACTAACAATGAAAATACAGAAAGGGAAATTAGAGAATCGATTCCACTTACTATAGCACCAAGAACCATAAGATACCTGGGAATAAACCTAACCAAAGAGGTAAAGGAACTGTACTCGAGGAACTACAGAACACTCATAAAAGAAATTGAAGAAGACACAAAAAGATGGAAGACCATTCCATGCTCTTGGATCAGAAGAATAAACATTTTTAAATGTCTATACTGCCTAGAGCAATCTATACTTTTAATGCCATTCTGATCAAAATTCCACCAGTATTTTTCAAAGAGCTGGAGCAAATAATCCTAAAATTTGTATGGAATCAGAAGAGACCCCGAATCACTAAGGAAATGTTGAAAAACAAAAATAAAACTGGGGACATCACGTTACCGGATTTCAAGCTTTACTACAAAGCAGTGATCACCAAGACAGCATGGTACTGGCATAAAAACAGACACATAGACCAGTGGAACAGAGTAGAGAGCCCAGATATGGACCCTCAACTCTATGGGCAAATAATCTTCGACAAAACAGGAAAAAATATACAGTGGAAAAAAGACAGTTCCTTGAATAAATGGTGCTGGGAAAACTGGACAACTATATGTAGAAGAATGAAACTCGACATTCTCTTACACCGTACACAAAGATAAACTCGAAATGGATAAAAGACCTCAACATGAGACAGGAATCCATCAGAATCCTAGAGGAGAAAATAGGCAGTAACCTCTTCGATATCAGCCACAGCAACTTCTTTCAAGATATGTCTCCAAAGGCAAAGGAAACAAAAGCGAAAACGAACTTTTGGAACTTCATCAAGATCAAAAGCTTTTGCACAGCAAGGGAAACAGTTAACAAAACAAAGAGGCAACCCACGGAATGGGAGAAGATATTTGCAAATGATAGTACAGACAAAAGGTTGATATCCAAACTCCTCAAACTCATCACACACAAAACAGACAATCATATAAAAAAATGGCAGAAGATATGAACAGACACTTCTCCAATGAAGACATACAAATGGCTATCAAACACATGAAAAAGTGTTCATCATCACTAGCCATCAGGGAGATTCAAATTAAAACCACATTGAGATACCACCTTACACCAGTTAGAATGGCCCAAATTAGCAAGACAGGAAACATGTGTTGGAGAGGATGTGGAGAAAGGGGAACCCTCTTACACTGTTGGTGGAAATGCAAGTTAGTGCAGCCACTTTGGAAAACAGTGTGGAGATTCCTTAAGAAATTAAAAATAGAGCTTCCCTATGACCCTGCAATTGCACTACTGGGTATTCACCCCAAAGATACAGATGTAGTGAAAAAAGGGCCATCTGTACCCCAATGTTTATAGCAGCAATGGCCACGGTTACCAAACTATGGAAAGAACCAAGATGCCCTTCAACGGATGAATGGATAAGGAAGATGTGGTCCATATACACTATGGAGTATTATGCCTCCATCAGAAAGGATGAATACCCAACTTTTGTAGCAACATGGACGGGACTGGAAGAGATTATGCTGAGTGAAATAAGTCAAGCAGAGAGAGTCAATTATCATATGGTTTCACTTATTTGTGGAGCATAACGAATAGCATGGAGGACATAGGGAGATGGAAAGGAGAAGGGAGTTGAGGGAAATTGGAAGGGGAGGTGAACCATGAGAGACTATGGACTCTGAAAAACAATCTGAGAGTTTTGAAGGGGCCGGGGGTGGGAGGTCGGGGGAACCAGGTGGTGGGTACTAGAGAGGGCATGGATTGCATGGAGCACTGGGTGTGTTGCAAAAACAAAGAATACTGTTACGCTGAAAAGAAATAAAAAATTAAAAAAAAAAAATTTAAAAAAATAGTACTTTAAAAAAAAAAACCTCATTTACTGCTTTGTTATCCTAATTTCAAATAAAATAAAAATTAAGGACTATTTTTTACTAATATATAAATCATTAAAAGAGTACATTTTGGGGCACCTGGGTGGCTCAGTGGATTAAAGCATCTGCCTTCGGCTCAGGTCATGATCCCAGGGTCTTGGGATCGAGCCCTGCAATGGGCTCTCTGCTCAGCAGGGAGCCTGCTTCCTCCTCTCTCTCTTTGCCTAATTCTCTGCCTACTTGTGATCTCTGTCAAATAAATAAATAAAATCTTAAAAAAAAAAAGAGTACATTTCTTTGATCTTAATTCCTGGAAAGACTTTTATTCAAAATGTGCTATTAATTCAATATTTTTCTAGAGTCTTTATATAGATAAAACTATATGCAATCTCATAAATATATTTATGTATTTATGTATCATCATCGTTTCTGGATTAACGCATAGCATTAATTGAATTTTTGTAACATTTCTTTATTCTATTGTACCAGCATAGAAAGCTCTTTCACAGAGCTTTATGCCTGTGTGTGTGTTTGTAAACACAATGCACGTATACTAAAAAAGTATATGTGTGTTAATACATATGTAAAACCATTTATTACTCTTTACCTTGAAAACTATTAAGTAATATTTATTTTTTTCTGTGTTTCAAAATTATTAATGCCCCAGTAGTGCTCCCCACTATACACTATACTATTTTTTGTACTATACACTATAATAGAATATCTATTTTTGAAAGAAACTTCATCATCCCATAAATATTTCTAGGGTCTATGAAGGTTGGAAGGTTGCAAGACTCTTACTGGATTAGAAATTATCAGACATTAGAAACTATCAAACAGAGCCCATTAATGTACCCTTCATATCTGAAATTTATTTTCTTTCAGTCAAACTTGAATGTCACATATAATGTATGAATATTCTGATCATGGATAAATTTAACACTTCAGTTCCATTCCATTTTACTTTAGTGTTGTAAATTTTGTGAAAAAATAACTTTTTGTTTTCATTCAGATTGTGGGCAAATTAATTTCTTTTCCATTGTAGTACTGAAGTCACCCTTTTCCTATTTACTGTGTGCTGAGATCACTCTCAGCTTCTAAGGGGCATCCTTCTCCATGGACTGTTCACAGAATGGATGTTAGCTTTCTTTCCAGGCCAGCTGGAGTTTGTCTGATTTTCATTTTTTCCTTTAACCAGAGAAAATACTCTGCTTTTAAAGGATTTATTTGATTTGATGAGGCCCATCTGGATAATCTTCCCATCTTAAGACCAACTGTGTCCTATAACATAACCGAATCATGGAGTAAGATTCATTTTTACAGATCTGAGGATTATCCAGGACATATACACCCAGAGGAGGGAAATCTTAAGGGACATCTCAGTGTGCTGCCAGACACTAACGAAAGAATGTTAAAGTAGGTATGAGAAATGTTCTCGTAAAAGTTTTACCTCTAAAATTTGCAATATTTTTGAAGAGGCTTGAAAGGATATGACTAACTGTACAGCTGAAAATTGAAAATATGGGTGCTAATAGGAATATGAAATCTGAGGATCTTAACACCTGCCCTCCGTTTTTATGTTTGATTCTGTGTCAACTTTAATACCATAGTCAAGATCGGATATTTTATCAAAACATTGATGATACTTATTTTAATAATGGGTGCTCATTTGTGCCATAAACTATTTCAGTATAGCAAAGGCCTTTCAGATTAAACCAGTGTTTGTACCTTAAAGACTTCCTTAATTTCATCTTACTAAATGCAATGAGCATTTGCAACTCTGCAAGGCACACACGTTCTGGAAATGTCTTTATTATATTTCACATCTTCTTACAGACTAGTCAGTTATTTCATGACTCCTTGTCTGTCTTGTAAGATCTTGCCAACTATATCTGATAACAACCAACACACACAATTTTAAACTTATTTTTTCCCTAAGATCTTACCCTAATTGTTAGAAATTCATTGAAATTTTGATTAGCATGTCAAGATAATGGAAGCGGCAAGGTGACCCAGTATTTTGCACTCAGCTTCTTACGTCAGTTTCTCACTACGAACTGCTCAGTCACTACCACATAGGAGCTTTCCCCATAACCACTACCTGAAGTGACTTCTACAAACACTCTAAACGCTCAGTGTCAGTTGTGTGCTCTTCCTAACACAGGGCCCTAGGCTTCTGGAGATTCTAATATCTTCCACTGCACCATCTAGAACATGTGTCCTTCAATGATGTTATAGAACGAGCAAGGGAGAAGAAGGCACAGTGCTACATTAAGACCCTGATCTAATTAAAAGTTTATGTCTAAAACAAGAAATAAACCTCACATAGCCATTAAATGTCTCTGCCTCAACTAAACAGTCACAAAAGGAACAAAACTAATGAAAGCAGAAGACAATCAAGACTTTAGATAAAATCACGATCAGAGGTGAGCCACTGAGGTGTTTGTTCTTTGATTTAGATAATGACATGCATCAAATGTTATGGTTATTTCCAGAAGAATAACAGTGAGATTCTAGATTCCTATATTTTTGGGTGAATCCGTAAATTTATTTTTTTCATTGCACCCACCTTGATCAAGGAGACTCATCAAATTATGAGAATAACTCTATAATAATATACTAAATTCTATAGTGTTGAGAAAAATTGAGAGATTACACCTTTATTAGAATCTGTATTTTTCATGTTCTAGGTTTCTGATTTAGGACACGGATGTCAAAACTTTTTAATTCAGAGTGTTTGCCCTGTGTTCCTCAAATCATCTTTATCACAATTCTGTGAAATTTGTATTAAAAATACAGATGATTTGATACTGCCCAATAATATTAAATTGGACTTGTTAGTAGAATCCTGGGACCCAGGATTTTAAAAGTGTTACCATGGGGGCGCTGGGTGGCTCAGTTAATTGGGTCTGATTTTTGATTTGGGCTCAGGTCATGATCTCATGGGTAGTGGAACTGAACCCTGGATTGGGCTCCATGCACAGCAGGGAGTCTGCTTTAAGATTCTTTCTGTCCCTCCCACCACTCACTCACACTTTCTCTCTCTTTTCCTCTTGCTCTCTCTCTTAAATAAATCTTTAAAAACAAAATAAGCAAATAAAAGTATAACCATGAATTAACTCATATGCATACCTTAGAACAACTGTTCTCATTTATTGGATCAAATGTATGTAAGCTATGACTAAAGCTAGTGGGATGTACATTTTTACAACCACTTTGTAAATTGGTTCAGCATTCTCTATTAATACTGCACATACATATAACCTATGAAACAGATATTCTGCTCTCAGGCATATCCTCAGCAGAAATGTGTATGGTATGTAATGGAAAGGTAAAAATGAAATTTTCCTTTATTTATAGTTGTGTGGACTTTACATGAAAGAGTTTTCAATCAGCAGCAGAAAAATAAATAGCAGCACCAAGGCTATAGTTTACATTTATAACTTGAGGGGTACCTGGGTGGCTCAGTCAGTTGAGTGCCTGACTCTTGATTTCAGCTCAGGTCATCGCCTCAGGGTTATGAGATCGAGTCCCACACCAGACCAGGATGGAGACAGTTTAAGATTCTCTCTTTTCCTCTCCTTTTGCCACTCTCCTCTCTCTCTAAAATAAATAAATAAATAAATAAAAATAAAAAATAAAATAAAATTATAGCTTGAGAAAAAGTGGACAGACATAAATCAAAACTGTATTGATCTCATTTATACAATGTTCAAGAGCAGGCTGAACTAATCTATAGCTCTATAAATCCAGATAGTGGTTACCTCTAGGAAAAGGTGTTTGGTTGATAAAAGATAACATGAGGATGGCTGTGTCTATTTCTTTTATTTTTTGTTTTTGTTTTGTTTTTGTTTTTATTAACATATAATGTATTACTTCTCCAGGTGTACAGGTCTGTGAATCATCAGGCTTACATATTTCACAGCACTCACCATAGTGCATACCCTCCCCAATGTCCATAACCCGACCACACTATCCCTATCCCCCCACCCCCAGCAACCCTCAGTTTGTTTTGTAAGATTAAGTGTCTCTTATGGTTTGTCTCCCTTCCAATCCTCTCTCTATTTCTTAATATTGCTGTGGTTCATGTGGTTCATGTCTTAATATTGCTGTGGTTTATGCTTTTATATATGCAACTTCTTTTGAGCATGCATTTTGTATTTCAATATAGTTATAATGAAAAATATAAAACAAAGTGAAGACTTGAAACTACAATATTTACTTAGAACTAATAATTTTCCCAGTCTGAGATTAAAATTTATTCTAAAGCCACTTTTATTACAAAATTTAAGCAAGCTTCGTATCTACCTATACCTCAGTTTCTCAATTATAAAAATTAATTTATAATCCTTAACTTGCAGATATAGTAAAACATAAAATTAAATTGCATAATCTATAAGGAAGTGCTTTGTGTACTAATTATCTGCTTGTCATACCCCACCCCATCGTCACTCCCAACACAAAGAAATAATAGTAGAATAGGTAAAATTCAAGGGTATTAACTGGATCAATATGCAATGGGGTTTAAATATCTGGTGTGACATTTTAAGAATTTTTGTTGAAGTGTTAGTCTCTTTTACTTTCTTGTTCCCAAATGGATACACTGTTAAAAAGGATCATGACTAGTATTTCTTGGAAGCTATCTTTATTTCAGAAAGGTCTACCATGGAGAGATTAGGTCAGCCATTCTCTGAGTTGAAAGCCAATTTCCAATTCCTCTTTTGATTTCCTTTATAGATATCATTGGGCACACGTGTCTCTGCGAATAATGTTGCAGTTAATGTCACAGGAAGGTGGTGCTACTAGCAATGGGAGAAGAAACTGCTAAGACTGGCCCTGAGTCTAAGCATAAGGACCTTCAACTCACCCCAATCTGACACACCAAGGATAAAGATATTGATTTCCTAGTCCGTGGATGTATATTATTTTGAAGAACTGAACTCATAAGGAGGCTTTGGTAAGACACAGTTTTAGGTTATGGTCATAAATCTGGTCAAATCCACTAACCTTTAAAAAACTTGAGGTAGTATACTATTATATATTTCTGATAGACATACATTTTATGCATTTTATAATATCATAAAACAGAATCATAATACATATTTACAACTGTAGTTAAAGTTTAAAGTATTAGTTTCCAAATTATTCTCAGATCCTGAATTACTAAACAATATGTCCCGTTTAGGTGGGAATTAGCAAGGTTGCCACTAAAAGTTTCCTTTCTTCCTTTAATCCAGCCAATGGAATAATACTGTTCATATATATATATATATATATATGTGTGTGTGTGTGTGTGTGTGTGTGTGTGTATACACATATGTATATGTGTATATATATATATATGTATATGTGTGTGTGTATTTTTTTTTAGACAGAGAGAAAGAGCAAGTGCACATGTGAAGGGGGAGGGGCAAAGGAACAGGAGGAGAACGAATCTTTTTTTATTTAATTTCAATTTAATTAATATATATTGCATTATTAGTTTCAGGTAGAATGTAGTGACTCATCAGTTGCATATAATACCCAGTGCTCATTACTTCAAGTGCCCTCCTTAGGGCCTGCCTGTCAAATAAATAAATAAAATCTTTAAAAAAATTAAAAAATTTACTTGTACCAAAAAAAAAAAAAGTTCAATGGGAGGGATCAAGAAAGAAATCGTTGATAACCAGCAGTAATTTTTTTAAAAAGATCAGTATATAAAAATGACTATTATAGAATTTAAAAATGTAACAAATATTTAAGAGATGATATCTTTATTATCTCAGATACAGTAGTATCGCAATCTAATTCATAAATTAAAAACTTGTACTTTTTTTTAAGATTTTATTTATTTGAGAGGGAAAGAGAGAAAGAATGAGAGGAAAGAGGTCAGCAGGAGAAGCAGACTCCCTGCTGAGCAGGGAGTCTGATGTGGGACTTGATCCTGAGACTCCCAAGATCATGACCTGAGCTGAAAGGCAGTTGCTTAACCAACTGAGCCACTCGGGCACCCATGTTGTACTCTTTTTTAAAAAAATGGAAAATTTGCCTGCTCCAATGAACCATTATTTAAAAGTAGTCATTTCCCAGAATATCTTCACGTGATACTGCAGTTTCTCAACTTTAAGCAGTTTCCACACTTTAGGAACATATTCTTACCTATGATGGAGAGTAACTCAATAATAAATTTTTACACCTAATTGTCAGGGCATGATTTTCACTTTTTCCCAAAGCAATTTGTAGACTTTAGTAGTTTATTCAGCAAATATGTATTGAAATCCTACAAGTTTCACAGACTGGAGATAGAATAGTGAGCAAAAAGAGGGACCACTGTGAAGGAAGAACCCAGGCAGCAGAGGCCCATTAACCATATGAATAATAGCATAATAATGATTGCTAAACCTCATGATCTTTACAAATAGAAGATATATCTGAAGTAAGGTTATATATACTCAGAGCCTTAAAATTTGGTGGTTAATCTGAGACTAGATGATGCTTTTCCCCTTGTGATTTGATATTATTTACATCCAGGATTAATTTTCTTATCCCATTTATATAAGAGAAAAGGAGACATAGGGGTGAATATAAGTTAAATTGTTACTTACAAGCCAGGAAGTGACTCAGGGTAACAGAATATACACCACAGAGAACAAATTGCATGTCGAAAAATACACACTTGCAAGCACACACAGGTAGTCATATGTCAATCAAATGTTTATTAATGGAGGTATAATATTATAGGAAAATATAACAATGTGTATCATATATATTTTTAAATTTAAGATACTTCCTCCTATATATCCTTTTGTGTCATATATTGGTATACTTCTTAATATGCTCTAAATTTATAAAATCAGGCTAGTCATTCCTTTATTTGTAATTGACTAATAATTTATACATAGATCATAATGTCATATACATAAGTAAAAATTCAGAAACAATGCAAATGTCTAACAGAAGTGAAATATTTAAGTCAATGTTTTATGGCATCAGGTTATTCACTAATTTAATAATAACTTTTTTCTCTTTTTTTTTTAATTTCAGCACAACAGAATTCATTGTTTATGCACCACACCCAGTGCTCCATGCAATATGTGCCCTCCATAATACCCACCACCTGGCTCCCCCAACCTCCCACCCCCCACCCCTAATAATAACTTTTAATAACAAACCAAATCTTTAAAATTATGTAATAACAAAGATATATGCAGCATTTTATACCATATTTACCATGTGAACTATATTTTATTTAAGGAGATTGAGACAGAATGTTATGAATAAAACCATATGAAACTACATTTTATTTAAAGAGATTGAGACAGAATGTTATGAATAAAATGGTTACTCAAAATTAGAAAAAATTTAAAATGCATATTTATGGGAGAACTGATTTTTCTTCTAATTATTGCCATGCTATTTTTTAATAGCTCTGTAGTGTATACATTTCTTTTATAATCAGAAAATGTACTAAATGAAAGAAACATGTATATATAATTAACACACTAAACATTTACAGAGCAATAACTGTGTTTCTGGAACTGTATTAAATATTGATGCTGAGGGGTACCTGGGTTTCTCAGTCAGTTAGGTCTCCGACTCTTGATTTCTGCTCAGTTCATGATATCCAAGTCCTGAAACTGAGCCCTGCATGCTGGGGGTGTGGAGCCTGCTTAAGATTCTCTTCCTCTCCTTGTGTGCCCCCCAAATGATTTTGATAAGGTGTTATTCTGCAGTTACATAAATAGTACACATAAATACATGTCATAAGTACTACATGAAGTCAAATGTAAAAAGACAATTGGGTACCTAATCCTGATTGGAATTTGAGCAACATGCATGTAAGAAAATGAAATTTGAACTGAACTTGTGGAAGACTAGGGGGTTTCTAGGCATTAATTTATTAAGTAAATAACTTGCATCAAGTAAATAACACAAATGATATAACACACGAAGGCATGCAAGGGTGGCTGGAGTTACAATGGGCAGCAAGTACATAAAATTATTGTTCAAGCATGAGTAGCAGTAAGAGCAGAATGGGAAGTGCCAGTCTAACAGTTACTCTCTTTCTATGATAAGACAATAAGTTTGGACTTTCTCCTAAAGGTTATAGAGCAAGATTTATGTTTGTTTCTTAAGGAATAACACAGAGGGGGCTATTTTTCTTCTGCAAAGATGACTGTGGTGGCAACATTCAAAGTAAAAAAGGAAGATATTCAAGGAGAAGGGAGAGTGAGTTGGAAGCTACTGTGTTCTTCTAAATAAGCAGATCGTTTCAGTCAGAACTAGTACAATAGAAATGGAACAGAGACAGCCTACACTTGTAGTCTTAGTAAAATAAAGGTGGCAGGTTCAAAATAAGGAGGTTAATTAAAGATAACGATACATTGATTACTTTTAAAGTTCATGGCAGTATGTTTGTTTAAAAATGTGGAAAATTGGGGCGCCTGGGTGGCTCAGTGTGTTAAGCCTCTGCCTTCGGCTCAGGTCATGGTCTCAGGGTCCTGGGATCAAGCTCTCTGCTCAGCAGGGAGTCTGCTTCCCTCCTCTCTCTCTGCCTGCCTCTCCGCCTACTTGTGATCTCTCTCTCTCTGTGTCAAATAAATAAATAAAATCTTTAAAAAAATATGGAAAATTTGAAGAGGCAGTGGTATAAGATGCATTTACTTTTAATTCATCAATATATCAAAATATGTATTAAGCAGTATCAAATAAAAATGAATCCATACCTTTGTAAGGAAAATCTTTATTCAGAAGGATGACTGCAATGGAGAAAATGTTCTGACCAAGAGCAAAAAGGCTTTCCTTTTATAAGGTGGAGTAAGTTGCCTGGGAGAAGCAAAAGAAGTGAAGTTGCCCAACAGAGTGGAGAGGTCAGTCTTCCATTTTGACAGCATATAGGTCATAAAGGCAAAGTTTTGTTAAGGGCATTTTGTTCTGATTGATCAGTGGGAACAAAAGATTCAACTAATCATTTATGAGAGAAAGGTGAGAATTTAGAATACCTGTCATAGGGAAGTAAATGGGAGGAGCATCAGTGAATCTTATCTAAATCTTACGGTGAAAGATGGCTCCTCCCAGTAAGCTGTTTCCAGAACACTGAAAGGTGAGGGATTTTCCTTAACTGTTGGTGTTTTCCAGAATCACAGGGTTCAGATAAAATTCAGTGTTAGTAGCCACAGTGATAATAGACCCAAGAGCCAAAATGAAAAAAGTAAAGCTGCCTTTGGAAACAACCAGTCTACCAGAGAAGAGAAATATGTTAATAACTCCTATAATTAAATAAACGTTTTAAGAGAGGTATGGAAAACATAAAATATGTGTCTATGAAAGATTGTACATGGTTTTCATCTGCACTGTTAAATATTTTTTAAGAGTTGTTAATAGAGTGAAGCTATTAAAAATGCATCGCTCAGGCTTCTGGGAGCCACAGGTATAGAAGCCAGGGCTACACCTCAAACTGGCTGGGCTTCTGAAACTGGCGGGATGACTGTGGCATTGGCACACAGTGAAGTAAACCCCAACACTCAGGTGGCAAATCGCCAGGGCATCTAGCAGGCTTACAACCTCTCAGCGGGACTGCCACATGTGGCTCTGCTCAGCTTCTCCTTCTTCAGCACTCCTGTTGTCTTGACTCTGACCCACATCATCACACCTGTCTGTGCATGTCTTCTTACATATGGTGAAATGGACACCCTTGGAGACTCCTGATAGAGGAATGGCTCTGCTACTGACACGTTGAGAACAGATGGACTATGGATTCCAGTTCACCTCTTCCCGCAGTTCTCAGCATCTTTCCTATTGTACTCTGCCTCCCAGCCAGCTTCTACACTATGCAATCTGCTGCTCCCGTCCTCATCAACACACTTCATGGATCAGCCTTCTGCTGCCTAAGTTGTCCCAACTCTATAGGGTTTGTCCCTTTGGCATCAACAAGTACTGAGGGATGGGGCTGGGAAAGAATCTGAAACAAAACACTGTAACATTCTTCACTTCTCCATGCTGCCTTCTGTATGTTGAAAGCCTGAGAACTAAGCTTTCCTACACCCCTTGGAAGACAACAGGTTGGAAAGTGAAGCTCCCTGGGACAAGCCCTGTTAGGAATAAGGTTCTTTGAATCAGGAAAGGCAGGCGGAATAAGGACCAAGTCTCTCTCCTCCATAGCAGGAAGCCATGTTTGGGCAGCAGATTTGGTGGTTTAGTTTTTCCAGGTCTTCTGCCCCGCTACCCTCCATCTCTGTCTTGCTGTGTATCTTCCCTATAATAAAAATGATTTTTTTTTTCAGGAAAAAAAATGTGTAGCTCACAAGAAAGGCAAATAGAAAGAACCTTCTGGTCAAGGGACATAGCATGTGCTTAGGAGAGGACAGGGCTGATTTTAGCATGCTAAGATCATACTGGAAGAACTAAGAGACATAGTTAAGAAAAATGGTCAGAAGCCAGATCAGAAGATCTTGACAAATTATTCCTACAGGCTATAAAGAAACATTGTGTGTCCATTCCTCCACATTTTCGTCAACTTAGCCACTTTGCTGCTTATAAACTTAGCTGGAATTTTGCTTCTCTTTTCTTTTTGCTCCATAGTCTGAGGAGGTAAGGACATTTTTACCATTTAGTATATAATACTGAAATGTAACTTGGTAAAACACATTTGCAGAAGGTTTGGGTAACATTAGCAAAATATGGCATTTTTACCTTGATTTCACTTGACCCTGAGTTTCTAGAGGAATATTTAAGTGTTTCAAATAAATTTCCATAAATAGTGGAATCAGGTTAATGCCACTTAGAATAAGTTCATAATTTGTCCTTTTATATTCTTAGCATATAGGTGAGGTCACTTCACTTCTAAGGAGGAAAATTGGTCAGGTTTCAAGAAATTAAATTAGAGTGCTAGTAAAATCTCAGTGCCAAAATAAAAATGTGCATGCCCCTGGGTTTTGTCCATGGGTAAGATAACATTTCACTAATTTTTTCCTATGACTTTTGGGCATTTTATCTCACCAACAAAGATTTAAGATGGACTTCCTTGCCAATTTTACTCACCCACACTACAACTAATTTTTTCCTAACATGTCTTCAAACAGTCTTCCAATGATTCTTTCCTAACCCCTCTACCCCATTTTAGTTTTTCCATACTTTAACATTTCTTGTTGGAAGGACTTATTTTCCTTTTAAGTGGTGCTGTTTATGAGCTATAACAATGATTCTGAAACTTTAATGTAAGAATCTGTTAGAGAACTAATTTAAATGCAAATTCTTAAACATATCAACAAAGATTCTGAATCAGTAAGTTAGTAGTCTTAGGCCAAAGAATGCCTGTGTTTAATAGTCATTGCAGATAATTGGAACAGTGATTTTCCACAGAATGTTTAGAGAATAATTGCATGATGAAGCAGAAATGGGCTGAAAATCAGCGTAATTAGCTCTAGATATTTTATTACTAGAATTTGAGTTTCAAAATTTAGCAGGTAATAGAGTTTCATATTGCTTATATTTAAAAAAATATGTATTCTGTATATGGTGTCCATGTAAGGTGTTATGTTTTAAGGAAGAATTTGACTAATCTTGTTTTTCTAGTCAAATGCCATCATAAATTCATCAAATCATCAGCACATCTAAGATGAGATTGTTACAGTTCTGTTTGTTCCTTTTTCATTGGCTAAACCCAAGAAATTGACAGTGGGGAGTTAAATGGGCCATATGGAATGAAAGAGAACTTCGAATAGGATACTTCCATTATAGAAATGACATTGAAATTGTCACTGAACATTTTGTGCTTAGCAGTTTGGTATCAAATCCATTTTTTAGAGCTAATGATCTATTTAAGACTTAAAATAGTAGTATATTATATATTTTTCTTATTAGTTTTATCTTTTTATTTTTTTATCACTAGTAGTTACCACAACAACTATTACTGTGTAGGTGTTCTATACATATTTGTGAATGAACAATTAAATAAATGCATAAATGGCATGATATGGTATAATTTCAAGTATTTCATTGAATTAGATTGGTTCTCTATAGGGGATTGACATTAAAAAATACTTTTTATTGTTTATGACTGACTGGATTGAATATTGTCCCCTGAAAATTCATGCCCCTTAGAACCTGTGAATGAGACTATCTTGGGAATTAGAGTCCATGCAGATGTAATCAACTTAAGATGAGCCCATACTGAATTAGGGTGAACCCTAAATCCATTATGACTAATGTCCTTATACAAAGAGGGAAATTTAGATACACACACACACACACACACACACACACACACAGAGAGAGAGAGAGAGAGAGAAGATGACCATGCAAAGATGGAGGTAGAAATTGCAATAATAAAAATACAAAGCAAGGAATTCCAAAAACTGCTAGTAGCCATCAGAATCTAGGAGAAAAGCAGGAAAAGTAATATTAAATAGGACAGTATGACCTTAACTGATACCTTGATTTGGGGTTCTAGCCTCCACAACTGTGATAACATAAATTTCTGTTTTTATAAGCCATCCAGTTTTCAGTACTTTGTACAGCAGACCTAGGAAACTAATACAAAGACCAACAACTTTAGAAAGACAAACGTAAAGCAATGATTACATTCTGAATTCAATTATCTTTTTATTTGTTTTTAAGTAAACAAATATGCATTTAAAATATATTTCCTTTCTGTATACTATCCTCTAAATCTTTGCTTCTGCTTCTTAAAATCTTTGTTGCATATAACATCCCCAGATATTATACCATTTTTATACTGGTATACTTCCACATAAATCTTATTTTAGCTTTATGTGAAAGATATTTTGTTATTAATGGAAAAGTGATATTTATAATGTGTGCATAAAATATTAAGTTCTACTCTTGGCACATTTAATTTGAAAAAAAAAAAAAAAAGAAGTTGCTCCAGCGAAAGGACCTATTGTCTATTGTCTTAACAGGGGAGAAGTTGGTCAATTCTGTATTTCATAGAGAATATCAGACCACCTCCAATAAGAAATTCCTATGGAGGAGTGCTTGGGTGGCTCACTTGGTGGAGTGTCTGACTCGATTTCAGCTAGGGCCATGCTCTCATGGGAGTCTTCTGGAGTGATGGAGGATTTCTCTCCCTCTCTCTGCCTCTCCCCCGACTCCCACACACATTATCTCTCAAATAAATAAATCTCTCTTTTTTAAAGAAATTCCTATGGAAAACAGATTATTGAAAGTTCAGCAAATGTTTTTATCTTTTAAAACCAGCATGACATTTCCTTAAAATTTTAATTATAAGAATGCTAGAACTGCTCACTAGAAAATCAAGCCACAGTTTGATAGAGTTGAAAAAATTCCACGGTTTACAGTTGGTATGAGATTAGGCTAAGCATTTGTCTAAAATGTTTCATGCAGCTCACACTGGGTTCCAAAGGCAGTACACTTTGTATTAATTTTAACTACATGTTTGAATCCAGTTATTTTGAACCTCTTGATGATAGTGCCCCTTTGTGGGATTTGAAATAATCTGGAATAACTCATGCTGCATTGTACCCACATGGCTTCCTACTTAAGAATTAATTGCTAACATTTTGCCTTCTCCTTATGTGCATTATGCTCAAAACATAAGGACTGTTTATAATTAAGGGAAATTGCCAGTACCCTGGCCAGCAGAGTAAATGCAAACTTGTATTAACAATACTATAAGCCCCTGTGTTTGTACAAGAAATTACAATAATGTCCTAAACTCAATGTCAAGTTTTATTCCCACAATAATGATTCTTTTGAGCTAATGCTTATTCAAGGAGAATATAACTGTGTGAATATAATGGACAATGAGATTATACCTTTATCATTTCCAGGAATCTTTTTGTAAATACGATAAAGAGTATTATTTGATTACTCTTGAAATAAAGTTTTTGTATATTTCAATACACTTTCTAATCATTTTAATTTTTCAGATATTGGTGGGACCATGGTTCGCAGGGAGGATAAAGCAAGAATGAGAATATCTATGTAATGTAATTTTTTAAAAATTTGATAATTTCTTATAAAATTTATTTATTTATTTATTTGACAGAGAGAGAGAGACAGAGAGACAGAGAGATCACAAGTAGGCAGAGAGGCAGGCAGATAGACAGGAGGAAGCAGGCTCCCTGCTGAACAGAGAGCCCGATGTGGGACTTGATCCCAGGACCCTAAGATCATGACCTGAGCTGAAGGCAGAGGCTTAACCCATTGAGCCACCCAGGAGTCCCAAAATTATTTATTTTTGTTGAAGTATTATTAGCATGCAGTGTCACACACAGATCTTTGGTGTGGAAAACTCTGTATGAGTTTACAAATGCATACATCCATGTAACCCATGAACCTATCAAGAGATAGAATATTTCTGGTACTCACACACATCCCTTGTACACCTTTCCAATCAATTCTCATCCCCTCTGACCTTATGCTCTTTCCAAACATTGTTCTGATATTTTTCACTACTGTCTGGATTTACCTTTTCTGGAACATCATATAAATAAATCATTGAGTGTACTCTTTTGTGTCTGGCTTCTTTTATTCAACATAGTCTTTTTTGAAGTTAATCCATGTTGTCACACAGATCCCTCGTCCATTCATGCTTATTGCAAAAATCTGAAAATTTCATTTTTTCTGTCTCCTAGTCTTCATATTAGTGTCATCACATATTTTAAATATAAAACATTATATTGAGTTATGATTGACATACAAAAAGTTGTATGTACAAAAAGCTGTACATATTCATTGTGTACAACCTGATGAACTTGGAGACCTGGAGAGAAATAGACACTCTATGAAACCATCACCACACTCTATGCCATAAACATACCCATTACCTCTAAAAGTTTCTCCTGTTCTCTTTATGATTGTTTTGGTATTGTCTGCTTAAAAACACACATTTTACTCTTTATATATTTTAAACTCTGTAATACTCTGACATAATGTTTAATTTATACATTTGATTATCTTCAAAGAAGATGATGAAAGAGAAAAAAACAGGCACAGTACTCACATATTTTTTGTGTATTTATCATTTCTGATGTTTCCATTTCTTTGTGTAGGCCCAAATTTTGTCTGAAATCCTTTTTACTTTCACCTAAAGATTTTTTATTTAACAGTTTTATTGCACTGGTCTGCTATCAATATATACTTCCAGTTTTTATTTTTTTGAGAATTTATGTAGTTTGCTTTCAATTTAAGGATCTTACTTGAAATAGAACTCTAAGTTGACAAGTTTTGCTCCATTGTGTTTACTTTGTTTTGCTTTGTTTTCCATCAGCTCCATAAGAATTTATCAGTGTCTTCCAGCTTATTTAGTTTCTCATAAGTCTTTTCCTTGTCATTTTTAACCAGTCCATAATCTATATTTTAATTTATCTGCTTTTAAGATGGGAACCTTATCATCAATTTTCACCCTTTGGATTATCCCACTTGAAGTTTCTTGACTTTCCCAACTATGCAGAGTTTATGGTTGTCAAATAACTGGAACATCTTTGGTAAAGTTTTGAATATTTGTTCTGTCCACCTGCCATTCTGTGCCTAAAATTCCACGCATATCATAACACCTTATATCTTCCCATAAGGCAGTGAGGTTCTGTTCATTCATTTCCACAATTTTTAGATATGGCGCTTCATTTGGTATAATGTCTATTTCTCTGCCATGATGTTCCTTCTTTTTTATACACTGTCCAATATGCTATTAATCCCACCCAGTGACTTTTTCATTTCAGATTTCATATTTTAGTTTTAAAATTTCCATATGATTACTTTTTAGTAGTTCTAAATTCCTTATTTGTCTCTCATCATGTTCATCTTTTCCTTAATATATTTTAATGTTTTTATAATCACTGTTTTAAAGTCTTTGCTAGCGGTTTCAATTTTTTTCCAGCAAATCTTGGGTAGCTGTATTGATTGAGAAAAAATTTTCATCTTTCTGGGTCACACAGTCTTACTCCTTTACATATAATTTTTTATTGCACACCAGTCATTATGGAGAATATACTGCTGGACTGGAGTGGGAGTTTTTTCATGGCAGGAAATCAATTTATTTCACAAGTAGTTTGACCTTTTTGAGGATCATTTTAAATTTTGTTAGACATGTAGTATTTACTTGTATGTAATGTTTACTTCTGGTCTAGTTGAGCCCTAACCCTATGATGAGAGCTTTCTGTAGTCTCACCTGAATTCTGACTCCCTTGCTAATTTTAGAGTGCTCAGAATGCCACTCCATTTGGGTTGTTTGGAACACTATTATCTTCTAGCCTTTTATGAGTTTCAGGGATACTCATCTCACAGTCCCTGGATACTTGTTCTTATACCAGTGGTGTTTTGTTTTTTTTTTTTCCCCTTCTCAATAGTTGTTCTTTTTATGGCCTCATACAGACTAGGCATGCATGGGATCCAGCCCAAAACTCAAGGGAAGGCTTTCACTTCCATACAGATCTTTTCTCTGCTTCACTGCCTCATCTCCAGTACTTCATTCTGAAATGTTTAGACATCTTAGTCACCCCACACTCTGATCTCATCTTAAGGCAGCACATTCTATATGCTGCAACTGTCCTCACACACATGCTGTGGTTTAGAAAATGCCTCCAGGCAGAAAGTCAGGATAATCATGAAGCTTATCTTATTTAGCATCCTTATCTCACAGATGATGGTCCTGAACAGTCTTCTGTCTAACATCTAACACCATTTATTTTGTGTTTTTTCCTTCAGTTATTTGTTTATGATGAAATGTCTAGTCTAGTAGTTATTATAATCTCATGACTGGAGGTGTAAATCAGTTACAGAGTCTTAATTATGAAACAACTATTTCTAAATTCGAGATGTATCATTTTTATTGTGCTATTTCAGTCAACAATATGTTTGTTTTAAACACCAAGTATAAGGATCTATATAATTGGGAACTCTTTCCTGTTATAAACCACAAAGTTTTATGAACTTGACTGAAGTCACACAATACATAGTTTGAGATCCATATATGTATCCAGACAATGTGATTCACATCAATGCACTCAATCATTTTGTTGCTTCTCTTTTCCATGATACAGTGATGAATAATTTTATTTATCAGTTTCACTGGGTCACAGTGTACCCAGATATTTAGCTAAATATTATTTCTGGGTGTGTCTGGGATGGTGATTCTAGATGAGAATTGGTAAACTGAGCAAAGTAAATTGCCCTTCCCAGCATGGGTAGTCCACTTTCAATCCACTGATGACCTGAATTGAATAAAACACTAAGGAAGAAAGAATTCTCTTTCTCTCTCTGGCTGTTTTCAAGCTGCAACATGGGTCTTCCTCCATCTTCAGACTTGGGCTCATACTGGGACCCACACCATCAGCTCTCACAGTTTGCAGGCCCTTGGATGAGGACTGGAACTTACACCATCTGTTCTCAGGCTTTTAGACTCAGATTAGAACTACACTGTTCATTCTCCTAGGTCTCCAGCTTGCCAACTGAACATCTTGGATAAGCCAATTCCTCACTTTAAATATCTCTCCAGTTCTCTCTCTCTCATTCTCAGTGTCTCTTATGTAAGCAGAAACTTCATCAGTAATGTGTCAAAATACCTTAAATTTCCAAATTCTAAGAAATTTCTGAGTCATTTGTAAGTTTTAGGAAATTTTTAGTCCTTTGTAAATTATGATACAATCTACTTTCAGCTATATCTTACTATACAGCGTACACTTGACCTCTAGTACTAAACCAAAAATATATGTCACAATCATAATTTTTCAGTGAGATTCATATTTCCTTGGTATACATTCTTATTTTTTCCAGCTGTATTAATTAAAAATTATTATCTGTTAATTTTAAAACATACAGTGTTTGAAAGGAGCTGAATCTGGAGAAAAATATTGCCTGGGGCTATTGATTTAACATCTCAAGGTATACAAATACACAGATCTGTGAAGATAGAAATCACATTTGTGTTTTTCAAAGGTGTATTTCCAGGGATCTGGAACACCGTGTGTCTAACTAATGCTTATTGAATGACTGAAGTTCACAACACACATTTCACATACTTTTGATAGCATTGGGCATTGAAACAATAACTTAATTCCTTAAGAAAGAGGATTAAGGAGGGTGCCTGGGTGGCTCAGCCAGTTAAGTGTCTGTCTTCAGCTCAGATCATGTTCTCAGGAGCCTGGGATAGAGGCCTGCATTGGGCTCCCTGCTTCTCCCTCTCCCTTGTCCCTGCTCATGCTCTCTCTCTCTCTCTATCAAATAAATAAATGAAATCTTAAAAAAAAAAAAAAGAAAAAGGATTAAGTTTTATCTTACTTTGTATAAAATTACAAAGTATTATTTAGAATAAAATATCGTTATACATTTAAAAAATAAGGAAGAAGAATAAACAGTTCTATAGAATTGTGACCAAATTCTATCTCTAGTTAAGTTGATTTTGCCATCTATGTTCAACAAGAAAGAAGGGAGAGAGATTAACTTATCTAGAAAGGGACAGTATTTAAAGATAAAAATTTGAAAGTAAACACTGGATAAATTACATATAAAAACATTTTGATGGCTTAAACTTCTCTATGATTAGCATTCTCACTTCTACATAATGAATAATTTCGTCAGACTTTTCAAACAATGGTATACCATTTCATTCCTTTCGTTTTCCCTGTGGACTTGTTCCCGTCACAGCCCTAAATTAATAGCACACTATTTTTATATTGATACCATATCAAACTACTTTAGTTCTCTGATTATACAGGAATTTATGACATATTTCTTCATCTGTATTTTAATGCAATATTTAGATATCAAAATAAGAATGAATAATGTTTGTATATGTTAAAACTTACACATATACAAAATAAGACATTCTGCTGGAACTATATCTCCATATGTATTCCAGAAGAATAGACTTTAGTCATTTAAAAATGATGGCAACAACAAGTTGCCAGACTTTTAATTTTAGGAAGAGAATATAGGAGGCTACAATACAGATGTTAGGGTAAATGCATGAGATTACAGATGTTAGGCACCTGGCATGGATAACAAACAGATGTATTGGGCTTGTAATTACTTCCAGGTGTCTATCATCTTGTTTAATCCTCATAATAGCTGAGGTAGGTATTATTATTGCCCATGCTTTTCAAATGAGGTAACTGAGAACTGGAGAAGTTAAAATCTTTCTAATAATCACACAAATACTAAGCGACACAGGCAGGACTGAAACCCAATTTGGCATGACTCCAAACTGTGTAGTCACCGCCATCATGGGAAATGTTAGCACAAGTAGCTTTAGCTTATAAATTTTCAGACAAGAAGCAGAAATTGTCTTGCATATGTATTTCACATAGGTCCTAAGATAAGGTAGAAATAACAAAATATTTTTAAAAATGACAAAACATTTCCTACCAACACAAATGTAAAAGCTGGATATCTCTGAGATACCTGAATTCAAAAAGCATGATATAGACACAAAGCAGGGTAAGTGCTCTAACAGGAATTCTAGAACTGACTGTCACCTCCAGTTCATAGTTCCCAACTCTATTTTGTCACAACACTTAAACTCTATTTTCTTTTTCAAGTGAGTTTTGCAAGAAAGATAATAAGCCCCAATGGTACAGATGCATTTTTCTTCCTGTTTATGCCATAACTTCTCTCTGATACTAACATCTCAAATTTGTTTTATTTAAATTTCTAGTCGTTTTTCCCCAATATATAGCTAGAGACGTTTAATACATGAGTTTTTTCTTAAATACAGATTCTAAATTTTCCAAGCCTGTGTAATATGTTCAGTTTGAATTATATATATATATATATATATATATATATATATATATATATTTGAAATATGTTTGAAAAGATTTTCAAAAAAAAAATAACTCAATCTGAGGTGCCTGGATGGCTCAGTCAGTCAAGTGTCTGCCTTAGGCTCTGGTCATGATCCCAGGGTCCTGGGATATAGCACTGTGTCTTGGGAGTCTGCTCAGCAGGGAGTCTGGTTCTCCACCTGTCCTTCCCTGCACTCATACCCTCTCTCTCTCTCTTTCTCTCAAACAAATAAATAAAATCTTAAAAATATTAATGGAATCTTAGTAAAAAAAATCATTATTTTTACTGATGTGTAGGGCATGTCAAAATATCCCTTATGAAGTGAAAGATAAGTTGCTGCATCTGGTTCATCCTACAACCAAGAAAGAGGCACAAGAGAGTTAAAGATAGTTGTAGATCTATAAGTCAAAATGTGGGAAATGAAACTTTGAAATGATTTAGGTTAACTTTCTAAATGATGTAATGTAATTTTTATTAGTCAAAGTCTTCCAGAGATACAGATCAATATTTTTATGAGGAATTTGCACACATAATGAGGTCACCGAGAATTTGCATGATCTCCTGACTTCAAGCTAGAGACCCAGGAAAGCCACTGATACAGTTCAAGTCCGAAGGCCTGAGGCCCAGGGGTGCCAACAGTGTAAATCTCAGTCCAAGGCCTGGAGAAGACCATTAAAGGAGTTCAAGTAGGTAAGCCGGAAGTTAAGAGGAGAAAAATTCCTTCTTAACTACCTTTTGCTCTCTTAAGGCACTCAGTGGATTGCACCCACTCACACTGGGGAAGACACCTACTTTACTGATTTCACTGATTCAAATGCTAATCTCATTCAGAAACACCCTTGGGGATATATCCAGAAATAATATTTAACATGGGCACCCCCTTGAATGATTCAAGTTGACACATAAAATTAACCATCACAACACTTAGAAAGAATCTGTATTAGTCAGCTGGAATAGGGGGGCAACATCTTCTAGGAAATAAAGGGAGCCTAAGCAAGGGCTGAGTGAAGCTCTATATAAGGGTTAATTAGTATTTTCCGATACAATAAATAAATGAATAACGTTGCACAAGAGAACATGGTTTGTGTGGAAACTACATGAAATCTAGTCGGCTGGTTCATAAAGTATCAGGTAGGGGAAGATAGAAAATGAATTTTATAATATAAGCAGGATTATCAATGTCTTCTTACAGGAGTTTTATCTTTGTCCTATAGTTGTTGGAAAACTGTTTAAGGGAATACCCCATATATCTTTAATGTGACAAAACTGGAGACGCACAAGGCAGTTAGAGTGCAAGACCAGCTGAAGATCTGAATGCATGCAATATACTGCAGGAAGTATTCATTGACAAATTTCTAACTTGGTAATGCCATTACCAGAGCAATGAACTCTGTAGTAGCTGATGTAGAAAAGACAATGCTAGGGTTCAAAGCCAACAGACAACAGAGAATTCTTGAGATGTCTTTGGTGCAAAAGGTGATTTTATTAAAGCACGGGGACAGAACCCATGGGCAGAAAGAGCTGGAATGGGGTCATGAGGAGTGGCCCATTATATACTTTCAAGTTGGGAGGGGGTTAGAGATAGCATAAGTCTCTAAGGAATTTTGGAAACAAGATTTCCAGGAGCTTGAGGGAGCTAGCTGTTATTGGGAAAAGGTCATTTATTACCATCTAATTGGGCCATGTGCTCGGGAGGTTTAGAGATAAAGGATATTTCCAAAGGAATTTTTGTACATTAAAGCAGACTTACAGGATTGGGGTGGAGAGTGTTAGGCTAGGAGTGCCTTTTTCCCTTAAAGTATTAACATCTAAGCAGTTGAGTCCCTAGAGGAGTGTCACTCTTCAAGCACTGGGCTGTAGAGAGTAAGGAAATTTAATAATTTTTCTTCTGCCTTTGTTTCCCTCATCAGTAGCCACTTTAATTGGAGCAATAACCACAATATTCCTGATAGAAATGGCAGCATGAAGTTGGATATATAAGTAAAAGACTAAAGTCTGGACTGATTATATAAATGTGAGATCCTAATGTGTTTTTATGGATTATTATATTGGCTAAGTGTAGAATTCAAGATAGAACAACAAGGAAACAGTTTGAGGAGACAGAGCTCTAAGCAAGTTAGGGAACAACTGAGGAACTCTTTTGTTTAGTAATCAAACATTATAGGCATGTCAGATAATTTTGGAAGTGATTACCCTTCATTTTATTATGAGTCAAGTTGTCTATTTTCAAGGAGCCAGCAATGACAACTCACAATGAGGTCTTGTTCCCGGTGAGAATGGTGGTCCAGTGTATGGAGTTCTTGTTTAGAAAAAGCTTTGGGGTAAATTTTCACCGAGAACATCCACTCAGTTTTGGAAAAGTGATTGCTAAGTCCTTAATTACTGCAAGGAATGCTTAGAGGTTATAGCAACTGTATTAAATATCATTGAATATGCATAAATCTTAAAACCCCATTAGGACAGAGGAAGAAAGAACAAGCACAAAGATACACAATTGGTTGTTTCAGTGGATCTTTAGATCTTTTCCTAAAAAAAAAAAAAAAAAAAAAATGCAGATCCAAACAGACCCTTTCCAAGGCCAGGGAAAATCGAAGGATGTGATTGCAAGAAAAAGGGATCACACAGAAACAACCTAATTTAAATCTTTCAATTATCCATGTTTGACTATGTTCTGCTCTGCATACCAAATGTCTCTTGGCTTTAGTGTAAAAGCTCCAGTAGAGGGGAGCTTGGCAGCCCATCATTGTCTTAGTGTAATCAGGCACTTAGCAACCCTGACATCGGATGCTGGCATTCTCTGTTTGGAAACAGCGGTGGATTCCACAATGAGGTACTTGATTGCTAATTTAGTGTACTAATGGAGAGAAGCGGGGGGCCTCCATTCTGCACCTGATCCAGATGCCAGTTTGCTACCAAGATAATATGTTATTTAAAGATTAATTTACCCATTTATTGGTTCTATAGAGATTTTATAGCGTGCATTTTCCCAGACCCTTTGGCTCTTAACTTTCTCAATAGTGTTCATGAATGGTCATTTTTGCTTCTCTAGATCTTCCCTAAGTTGTATGAATATTAGAAAAAATGAGCATACAACTTATTAATTATAATTAAGTAAGTACATCTAAGCAGTTAAAATATCAGCAGTTAGACAATGAGACTCAAAGGGTGTATATATTCTAAAAAGTTTAACATTTTAGAATATCAAACATTTATTTTTTATAAACATTCTGTAATGTGTCAAGGTCCATCATACTTATTTAACAGAATTTCATACATTAAGAAATATTTTCATAACTGTAATATTAAACTGAAATGTTAATGTCATATACTTATGTCAATAATAGCTACATATACGTTTTCACAGGTCAGTGAAAATTAAATGTAACCTCAACTAAATCATTCTAGAGGAAGAAATGGAGAAAGATACAATAATCAAATATATCATATATGGCTTTAATAAGTCATAAAAGTAGCATCATCATTTGATAGACAAAATTAAATGGTTAACCCTCAAGACACAAAATAGAGCCACATTCTACATGATATAATGAAAATAAAATAGAATGCTATCAAGAGATCCAATATACTCTTTTTTAAAACCAAAACGTGCATAAATGTGAAATAAATAAACATACCATCAATCGAAACTATGGGATTACAGTACATAATGAACAGTGCATGGGTTGTTAAACAAAAGAGGTTTTAATTTTTTTTTCCACTGACCATATTTGTTAAGGCTACATATTCACCAATAAATTAACAAAATACCATCAAAACACTTTTGTAGAGAAAAATCTGCAAGAGTGCATTTTGTAAAATAGATGCATATTTAATTGAAATAAGATACAACAGCTCAGGTTGATTCAAGTTCTGTTAAACTAATATGCAGAAAATCTATATATTTCCTTAACAAAATATATAAAGTGAGGTGCCTGGGTGGCTCAGTTAGTTAAGCCTCTGACTCTTGATTTCAGCTCAGGTCATGACTTCAGCGTTGTGAGATTGAGCCCAGGGTCAGGCTCCACACTGGATGTGGAGCCTGTCTTAGATTCTGTTTCTATCTCTCCTTCTGCCCCCCAAAAAATAAAAATGAAATAAAATAAATAAATAAAACATACAGAGGTATAAATTTTATCTGTGCAATGCCTGTGCAATTTATTAGCTCCTTCAGTTAAATGATACATTGGAAGATGAGCAATGACTTAATTGTGCTTAACAATGACTTAAGTGTACTTTTAAAATATCAAATCATACATTTTTAATATTTATGTTCTACATTCAAAAACAATAGAATTTATGTTATTATTAAGTAGTGCAGTGGTCTAAATAGAAAAGTGATGCAAAGATTTTGAGGTTCCAATTCACAAAATGCTACATAATGGTGTTTCAAAATGATTTCTCCCTTGTGTTTTAACTGAAAAAAAAGGTCATGCTTTGGGAAATGTTTCTTTGAAAGAAGCAAAATGTACGTACGGTTGCCAGTATTTCCCTGCCGGCTGATTTCAGAACTCGGGTATGTTGGTTCGGGTTAATGTGTCCCAAAGAGAAGGAAGCTCTGTCTGCTAATTTAAAAAGTGGTTCCCAGGGCACCTGGGTGAAATTTGGCTCAGGCCCAATTTTCAGGGTTGTGAGATTAAGCCCCGTGTCGGGCTCATGATCAGTATAGAGAATGCTTGAATTCCTCTTCCTCCCCATCTTTCCCTCCCACTTGTGCTTGTTCTCCCTCTCTCTCTCTAAAATAAATAAATCTTAAAAAAAAAAAAAAAAAGTGGTTCCCGTGAGCCTCTTTGACAAGTCTTGCAGGATCTGTGAAGAGTTACTATCTTGGCATCCTCTGGTTTGAACAGAACTTCTGACATATCTATAAGTAATATGTTGAGTGAATGAATGATCACTTCTACTTGTAAATTTCCCTAGATGGCTTTGACTGTTTGGAAGCACAAAATTCACACACCTTGCTGTCTGGGTGAGGAAGAGCAACTTTTAACTGTGGCACCAAATTAATGTCAAAACTAGAAGATCAGAGAAAATTATGCAGAATGTAAGACACTTGCTCCCTCTTGCACAACTGACTTTTCAGTATGCCATGCATATTTCTACATCTTCATTCTTACAAAAGAAGAAATAAGAAGCTCTTTTGCCTCATACATCCCCTGAAACATGCATATGACAAATAACAGTGTTTTTCTTAACTCAGCTTTTTGTCCCCGCAAGTCAAATGAAGTGTAATAAAAATTTCCTGTCTTAAAGGCAATGCTTACTGCTGGGATGCTAACATGAAGTTTGTTCGTATATGTCTTTGACTACATGCAATCTCTGATTGAATTCATTTATTATTTAGAAAGACTATCTAACTGGATTGTGAATGTGTATTAAAAGAAATAAACACTCTACATAGAATTCCCCTCAAAAAAAGCGACTGAATAATCAACAATTAAAATTATGTAAGCATGTCTAAAATACACTACCTTTCTTAAATTTTTTTTCTTTATATCCCAAGGTATTTTGGTTACGTTTCTGTTTTACAATATTTGATGCATATGCTTATGTTACTTTTAAAAAAGATGAGGTTTTTTTTGGGGGGGGAGGGTGCTTACCCTAAAGATGTACTTTATATTCTAAGTGCTCAACAAATATTTCTGAGTTTACAGAGATTCACAATTTTTTTGTCCCTCTATTTTCAGTTTTTCTTTATTGTTCTTACTTCTTAGAACTTTCCCTTTGTGTTCCTTTGTTTGTCAAGATCTGTTTCCTTCCTAGGACACAGGCTCTCCAAGAATGTAATAGTCTTTACTTCAAAGCACAACATAATTCATGCATTCAGTTTGAGCTAAGCTCCATGTAATTTTGCAAATTTTTATTTTTTATTTCTGACAGCAACTTTCTTAATTTTATATGTATTTTAATATAAATAAATAAATTCCTAAACCAGATGGAAGTCTGATAATGTTTATTTTTTCTGTGCTCATAAATTGAATACTTATTAAATCTCTAAATTTTGTTTAAATGTATATTAATTCTAATGTAATATATTGACTTCTTTGTTCTTCAGTTAAAATCAAAGCAGAAAAAATATTTGTGTGAAAGGACATATTAACACGATGTTTGCTAATCTCAACATTAATTATATCAGTTATAAAGGTTGACAATATGATATTGTTTAAATCAAAGCCTCAGACCAGTTTTTCATAGCAATTTTGAAATTGAAAGTAATATAGATAACCAAGCTGAAAGAGCTAACTACTTTATATAATTAGTAAAACGATTTATCTAAAGTGAAAGGATTTATTGAAAAATTAATATAATATGATATAGACTCTGATGGCTGATGTTATGTGTCCACTTAGAGGGCATTTTCAGTTGAGGTTAACATTTAACTCAGTGAACTTGGAGTAGAGGAGATTGTTTTACATGTGAGTGGGCCTCATTCAATCAGTTGAAGGCCTGAAGAGAACAAAAAGCCTCCTGAGCAAGAGGGAATTTTCTAGAAAACGACCTTCAGACCTTTTTGGTACCATCCACTCTCCTGCATCTCAAACGTACTGGCTCACACTACAGATTTGTAGTTGGAAGTATTCATAGTCATGTGAGGCAATTTCTTAAAATGAGTAATATATATGATCTCCTATTGGTTCTATTTATAGAACTAACTGGTTCTGTTTCTGTGGAGAACACTGGCAAATACAGACTCCTTTTTATTTTATTTTATTTATTTTTTTACTCAGTTAAATTAACATTAAAATTCTGTGTAAATTTCCTTAATTTCTTTGCAGTCATTTATTCAGACATGCATAAAATTTATCTCTGACCTGCATGTAGAATTTCAATATACTTACAAAGAGTAAGAGCACTGGCAAAAGCTTTCATTCATAAGGACAGCCAAATTCAAGTTCCTGGATCCCAGCCAAATCCTAAGCAATGAGGCGATGCACGTTGTAACACAGCACTACTGGGGAAGACATCCACAGAAGACAGATGACAGCAGGATGACAGCTGCGATATGGTGAGGTGAGGAGGGAAAACCACCAGTGCACAGCATGCAGGGGAAACGCTGCGAGCACTCACTGAGACACAACTTCACACAACAGGACACAGTGGTGGAATGTGGAGAAGCAGCAGTGGACCAACTGTCTTAGGCAACAGTAATCGTAATGGGTGTCCCATGTGGAGTAAAGGCATCAGTTACTCCATGGGGAGAAGGAAAGTGACACTGCAGAAAAACATCACCTTTCATAGCAGAGGCAGGTTTGATATTTATAAGGTGTGTAAAGGGAATCAGTGGTCCTTGAAGCACATTTATACAAATGAACAGTATTGGCACTTTTTTTTTTTAACACAAATATCAGTGTAGCATAAAGAGTATCTGTTATCAGTGTGGAACGAACACATTACTACTAGTTTTTTATACACAAAATTGGCAAGTATGCATATTCTAAATATAATGATGGGAAAAGTTGAATGTTTAAAGAAACCCTGATTTAATAATATGAGCTGTATGGCAAAATACTTTGTCATTTACATTCTTAAATCTTTTTCAATGATGTCTCTTTTACTTTTACCTTCTTTCTATTTGATTTTTAATGCTAGTTGCTAGATTTATTGAGTTGTATCTTTTGCATCTTTTGAAAATCATCTAACACTAGTGCCTACCAATGTGCTTTCTGGAACTATATATGTTTTTAATTAGAGAAACTCATGTAAAGAATATTATAATAAATGCTTGTATGAAATACTGTATGACTGTTAATTCTTCCTTCGGTCTCCTCTTGAAATGAGAATTTTTGAATGCTTCACACAGAAAATACCCTAAAGGAATATTATTTTTAGTTTACATAATTCAGCAGAATAAATAATCCAAGGGGTGCCTGGGTGGGTCAGTTGGTTAAGTGACCAACTCTTGGTTTCAGCTCAGGTCATGATCTCAGCATCATGGGTTCAAACGCTGAGTCAGTTCAAGCCCCAAGCTCAGTGGGGAGTCTGTTTCTCCCTCTCTCTGCCACCTCTACCCCCATTTGCACTCCTTTCTTTCTCAAATAAACAAATAAATCTTAAAAAATAATAATAATAAAGAATTTAAGATACTCTTAGATCTCTAAGGGTATCTCAAAGACACTTTGTTGGTATAAAAGTTTTAGGTCAGTTTCTGATCATTTTAATTCAGAAAATAACAAAATTTAACAGAAAATTATCTTATGTCTTTTACAGGAAGAGTTGAGGTTCCAAAGTTTAATGACTTTCCTATATTCTTTAACTTGGCAAAGTTTACACTAAGAAAATACCATCATTTAAAAAAAAAAAAACATTGTTTTTCATAACCTCTGACTCCTTTATTCTTTTCAACATAAAATTACCTCTTTTCCTACATTTTAAACACTAGTGTGTGTGTGTGTGTGTGTGTGTGTGTATACACACACAATTTGTACATACTTTTCTCAGGATATGTCTGTATGCTTAGAATAATTAAAATACAGGAGATGGAGGGCTACAAGGGATGTGGTAATTATGGCTTTTATCCTCATGAGATTTGTAACATAAGAGGATAGAAAATAGAAATGACCTTAGTAAAATATAGGGATGTGTGATGGTACAAACGTTTGTTGGAGTTAAAAAATTAGAAAAAAAAAAAAACAAAACTTTTTTTTAAAGATTTTATTTATTTATTTGACAGAGACAGAGAAAAAGAAAAGCAGGGAAAGTGGCAGACAGAAGGAGAGAGAGAAGCAGGCCCCCCACGGAGAGGGGAGCCTGATGCTGGGCTTGATCCCAGGACCCTGTGATCATGACCTAAGCCGAAGGCAGCTGCTTAACTGACTGAGCCAACCAGATGCCTGGAAAGAACATTTCTGAGATTCTCAAGGTGTGCCTCATAAAGGAGGTAAAAACTACCTCAGCATGTAAGAATGGGTAGAATCTTGACAAGAAGTAATGTAACAGGTTTTATCTTTTATTCATCTTATATATAATAAGGAAAACATTGATATGACAAAAACTAGCATGAAAATTGTTATTATGTTTTGAAAAATGCTTTAAAAAACTTCCTGGGTAGAAAATGGAGTTATAAGAACATAGAGCCAGCAGGATCCACAGTAATGCAACTTGATGAAAGAAAACAACAATTTTGGGGTTGATCCTGACACAAGAGTGGATGTGAGATATCAGGAATATGACATAGGATGGAGTAAAGTTTTATATCATATCTGAAGAGGATCTCTTGGCTTTAATATAAACCCTTCCTCATAACTGTTTCTAATTTTCAATAAACTATTATATTCTGTTTGTTATTCAATTTTGTATGGAAACTGAGTTGGTATATTTCACAGAAGATAAAGTATGTTCAAAATCAGTATCCATGGGGCGCCTGGGTGGCTCAGTGGGTTAAAGCCTCTGCCTTCAGCTCAGGTCATGATCCCAGAGTCCTGGGATCGAGCCCCGAATCAGGCTCTCTGCTCGGCAGGGAGCCTGCTTCCTCCTCTCTCTCTGCCTGCCTCTCTGCCTACTTGTAATCTCTGTCTGTCAAATAAATAAATAAAATCTTAAAAAAAAATCAGGATCCAGTCTTCAGAAGAAAAACTTTTATCACATTTTCCAGTGAATTCAAAGACATTTGAAGATAGCTTTGACTTATATTATTCAAAGAACAGAGGTCTGAATAGTTATTGTGGAAATATATACCTAGGTGCTCAGAAATGCTGGCTGAAATCTGAATCCTTTTTCTTGAAATTAATAGTTGTTTTTTGATTTTTTAGTTTTTTTCTTCCTTTTTTAAGTAGGCTTCATGCCCAAAATGGGGATTGAACTCATGACTACAAGATTAACAGTCACATGCTCTACTGATTGAGCCAGGCAGACATCCCAATAGTTGTTTTATAATTAACTGTTTTAATAATAAAACCATGTTTACATTTATTTCTCCTTTATCTAACCATGGTTGATTCAGAATATATCTTTTACTTATAATTTCAGTAATTTCTTCATCTTCAGTTGATGAAGAAGTCATATGTGATATATCTATACCATAGAATATTATTTAACAATGAAAAGAAATGTAGACATGCTACAACAATAACATACATGAATCATTATGATAAATTAATCAGACCTCCAAATCACATATTATATGATTCCATTTACATGAAATATGCAGAATAGGTAAATCTATAAAGACATAAAGCAGATTAGCTTTTGCTAGTGGCTGGGAAGAAGGGTAAATGGGGAATGACTGCTAATGATTACATGGTTTTGTTTGAGAGTGATGAAATATTATGAAATTAGTGGTGATGGTTGTATAACTTTGTGAATGTATTAGAAACAAGTGAATTGATGCTAAAAGGGTGAATTTCATGGTATGTTAATTATATGTAAATAAAGCTGTCTGTCAAGAGAAGATTAGTGAGCTTAGAAGTCTAAGAAACTACTGCATTAAATTCTGAGTCTTGTCATTTGTAACACAAGTTTTGCTGTGACAAAATGTAATATGGTAATTTCATATTTTTTTCTCTTTTTAATTTCCTTTTTTGTACTTGGTCATCTGTCAATTTTTTTTTAAAATATAGAGTTTCAAATAAGATTTTTCCATTATAATAAAGATGTATAACTAATGATTAACTACTTGGGAAATAAGGAAACATTAAATTTTGGAAAAGAAACTGGATGAAATTAATGCTTTCCCTAATGACAACAATTGGATCATTAATCTAGTACTAGAAACATCAAATTTATAAATATAAAAATAACAAATGTAATAAAATATATTTTATATATAATAAGTCAAAAGGCAATAGGTTCATGGAGGAGGAGTAAAACTGACAGGCTATGTAGAACTTGCTCAGTTCTTTGCTAAAGTTTTAAAAGACAGCTAACAAGTAATTAATTATCTCTCTGTGAACATGTGGCTCTTTCAATTTAAATAGACTTATGTATGAATAAAACAAATCAATGGAACTAATTACTCAAATGTCACACTGAAAAAAAGAGTATCTGGAATGATAGACTTTGTTGGTGTGACAGTTAGAGCCTGTTTCCTTCTCACATTACGTAGGGGATGTGTGGTGGCAAACATGGATGTCACTGCTCTGTGAAAGCCACAGTGGGAGAACTATCTGTGAATCACACAACATTTCTAGATTATAAAACAGATCTTAATGGCAGTTCAGGTTCGAGGATGTTCTTGGGTGTCCGTAAAAGCACTATACCTACATGTCCACTTGGATCTCTTACTGAATATGTTTGGAGAGACTTTATGTTTCTTCAAATTATTTTTGGAAAACAAGACTTTATTCAAAAATTTTGGTAGTTTTTAGGTAATAGAGTAACCTTCCAACCCAGCTGTTATTTTAAAATCCCCTTTATCATTGAAGCAAGTAAAAAAAAAAAAAAATCCACATTTTCTTCAGTTTCAATTCTGTTCTCAATCTACATCTAGGCCTTACTCCAGTGGTCAAAATGTGAGACAAAATCTTCAGTGTGAGCCTAAGCTACACAGTTACAGCATGGCATGACCTTTCTTTACCCATTGCCTAATGGTTGTGCACACTTAGGAGATAGGAAAGTTGATGCATTAGTGTCAGGGCCATGAAACAATAGATGATGCCAAAGCACCAGGTCAGGTCAAGGTTTGTCATCGTCGCTCTTATAACCACACAAAATTGCCCATAAGTGTGTAGTTTTCAAATCAAACAAATTGGCTCCTAACTCCCAAAACATTACACTATGTTTGGACTGATGTACTCAACTCTGAGAGGCAGATTTCACACTTATCAGCACTAAAATATAGCTGTCACAAAAATTTATTCTTATTCAGGTTATGAGATTGCTTTCTTATTAATATTAATAATTATGTAATCATCTAATTATATAATTCATCTAAGTGGATTATATTTACAAAATGCTCTGGTAAAAGTAGACTCAAAGTATTAATATAAAATGGGTTTTATATTTCGGTCATTCGGTCAAAGAGAAGGAATCCTGGAATGATAGAACAGGTACCTCAAGTTCCAGCTCAAGCCACAATAACTGTGAGTCATTAATGAATATGGCCAGTAATTATCCTACATGCCTCTATTTTCTCAATGATTAGACTTTTAAATATACTACCTCTTTATTCATATTCTTAGATGAAGAGGAAGGCCAAAATGCCCAACAGAATAAGATATATATTATAGTTCAACCAATAAATAGCGAATAATCTGCATGTGATTTTTTCCCCTATTTTGAAAATAATATGCCAGGATGAAATACAATTAAGGCATAATCAAAATATTATCATTAAAGAAAAAATGAGATGGAATTAGCCTTATTTAACTGGCTGAACAAAAACTACATAATTTATTTAAAACAAAAAGAAAAAACAACCTTGTAGATTGAGCTTTCAGCATCACTTTTCTCAGGTATTGATTCCTAGAGACTTGACACATAATTTGTCATCAAATAATTTTAAAAAGTTTAATTTTTTAAATTTAGATTCCTTAGAGAATTATAAATTTATGTGTGGACAGTAGAAATTACTACCTGGAATTAATTGTAGAGGATTATGTGGGGGAATTAATTGGTTAATATATTTGATGGTCATTCAGTAGTACATAAATATAAATTAAAATTATTTTTTAAAGATTTTATTTATTTATTTGAGAGAGAGAGTGAGAGAGAGCATGAGAGAGGAGAAGGTCAGAGGGAGAAGCAGACTCCCCATGGAGCTGGGAGCCCAATGCAGGACTCAATCCCAGGACTGATCATGACCTGAGCTGAAGGCAGTTACTTAACCAACTCATCCACCCAGGCACCCAAAATTGGTCTGAAAAATATAGCAAATAAGTCATAGAATGAAAACCCGAGTACGTTAGTCTGATTGGTCCAAATTCAATTAATTAATATTTTTCCTCTATTACCATTGAATGCCAACAATTTGAACTGCTAATGTAGTCATAATTTGAGTATAACAAAATTGTTAACTATGCTCACAAAAAAGTTAAATAACCTACATGCATACATTGAAAGTAAATTTTATTTAGATTAAAAGGGTTACATATTTATCATAATAATATCTTTAATATGTCTAAAAACGGCAATGAGTTTTTGGACCTTTATTTAAATATCACAATAGTTTAAAGATATTGTTTGCTAACTTTCACTGTGCTCCTTCAAGAAAAATTATAGTTATTACCTGAAATTTTACATAATTTCAGGTTTGCAGAGTTTATTTTAGTACTTCAAATATGTAACCTATTGAAATTCAATGATGCTATCAAGAATGAGGGCAAAAGTTGAAAAAAATAATTGATTGCCCTGAACTTTCTCAAAAAAGTAAATGTTACAAGTAATTTTTTTTTTAAGGCTATACAGAAAATGAAAATGTGTGTAGGATAGAAATGTGCATGCTGGAGTCATTAAAATAATGGCAATTTGGTAATTATTAATTTTTTTATTTTTGTCAAACTTGTACATTTTTGTGAAAAAAAAAGCATTATTTAAATCTTAAATTTAAGAAATTCTACAAGCAATTATTTCTCTAAGTAAAAGAATGATGTCTGTGACTCTTTTACTATATTTCAATGTATCTAGAAGAATAACTAGATGTGATTCTCAAATAAAAGTCAGAAAAGGAAGAGTAATAAGATATTAAGTCACTGGGAAGATCTTCAATGCTTGAAAGTGTTTTATTAGCAAAAGAAGAGAAAAAGAAATCATTGAGGAAATGGCCCAGAAATAGAAACTGTTGTCTATAAACAATTGTTATCTGAAAAATGGATGGATCATAAATCAACATTAAAGTGAATTATTTTTCACTGGCTAGTTTTGTGAATATAATAACTAAATTTAGATCCTCAAAATGTAAAACAAAATATGTTCCTGACTTCACAAAATAAATATTTATAAAGCAAATCATATAAAACACAGGAAAACTGAAATGAATATTTATGAAACAATGAATGAAAAAGTTGCCTATCCTTTTTTATGGTAAAAATACAACATATTTAAACAAAAATGAGGATGTGTAACTACAAAAAGATAAAATTTTCTTAATATAGAGTAATTAAATGTATCATTAAATCAATACATACTTCTAAATTTTTTTACTTAGCTTAAGGTATTTTTTATTCATAAGTCATCTGATTTGGATAAGAAATTTTATCATGATCTAAATCAATGTTAAATTTCAAATATATCAATGATAGCAAACCCAATATCAAAGAAAATATATTTTAAAAGATAGTAGAAGGGACAAATAAGGAAGTCATCTATTGGTAAAGGAAATAGCACATCAAGAAGATAAAGCAATAATCAATATACGTGTCCTTCAATGATTCTCACCTGACAAGAGTATAGGGAGAAATAAATAAATCAACCATTATCAGTGCAGATTTTAATATACTTCTCTCAGAAAACAACAAAGCCAGCTGTCAAAAGATGAGCAATGATATAGAAGATAAGTTATATGATGTTTTTACAACCAAACAAACCAAGAATATATTTCAATAAAAATCAAGGAAATAGTTGAGTAAATCAACAAATAGATTTTAAAATGTATATAGAAGGAAACCTATTTTGTACAAGTCAAAGCAAGTTGAGAAAGAAGCTACAGCCAACCACATATGAAAACATACTCTGAAGAAAACTATTGTACAATGTGGTACTCGTGCAGAAACAAGCAAAAATAAAATGTGGTTTAAAAAAATAGCACTCAAAAGGAGACCCATTTACATATAGAAAACCTACAAAGGAAAAGTTGGCATTGCAAATGAATCAAGCAAGAATACTTTCGTAGACAAGATTGGGAAGATGCAATTATCTGTGGGAAAAAATTAATTGAATTCCTATCTTATGTTACTTTGAAATATGAAAGCTATATATTCATTTAAGGAATGGAATACAAAAGACAAAACAACCTTGATGGAGGAAAACGTGCACAATACCTGTGGTCATGAACTGTGGAAGAACATCTTCAACAAATCTCAAGACAAAATTTGTAAAATAAATTGATATAATTGATTGCAAGAAATTTAGAGATTTATTTTCACTAAAGGGTGTGTTAGGTAAAATTATCAGATAGATAACAATAGGGAAGAACATATCTGCGATATCTAAAACTGAAAAGAAACTCACATGTAATCAGATTTTAAAATGGAAAAATAAGAAAGTGGATAAAGACTAAGAATTGTCAATACACTAAACAAAAGTCTAAATACCTAGCAAGTGTACGAAGATGTCAAAGTCACTATTATTAATGAAACATTGACAAGACACCATCTTATATCCACCAGATTGGCAGAATTTAGAATGATGGGTAACACCAGGTGTTAATGAGTCTCGGGGACACAGAAAAATGATCGCCTTGACGGTGATTGCCAAGACAATGAAGACATTTCCAGCTGTGAGAGTGTGGATTAGACGAGAAGGATTCTCTTCACACGTCCTCCAAACTCCAAACTCACATCCCTCAAAAAGAACAATTAAGAATGGATCAAGGTATTGGAGAAATCATTGCTTATGTTCTCTCTTAGTATTTCTATGGTTTCAGGTCTCACATTTAGGTCCTTACTCCATTTTGAGCTTCTTTTTGTATATGGTATAAGAAACTGATCCAGTTTCATTCTTCTGCATATTGTTCATTTTTCTCAACCTCATTTGCTGAAGACTGTCTTTTTTGCATTGTATATTCTTGCCTTCTTTGTTGAAGATTAATTGACCGTATAATCATGGGTTTATTTCTGGGCTTTCTATTCTATTCTGTGTTTCTAGTTTTGTGCCGGTGTCATACTGTTTTGACTACTGCCGCTTAGTAATATGACTTGATATCTGGAATTGTGATATCTTCAGCTTTTTCTTTTTCAAGATTGCTTTGAATCAAAACTATAATGAAATTTCACCTCACACCTGTCAGAATGGCTAAAATGAAAAGTACAAGAACATGTGTTGGCGAGGAAGTGAAGAAAAAGGAAACTTTGTGCACTGTTGGTGGAAATACAAACTGGTGTGGCCACTGTGGAAGGCAGTATGGAGGTTCCTCAAAAAATTAAAAAGAGAACTATGATATGATCTGGTAATTGCACTACTGGGTGTTTACCTAAAGAATATAAGAACACTAATTTGAAAGGATATATGTACTCCTGTGTTTATTGCAGCATTATTCATAATAACCAAATTGTAAAAGCAGCCCAAGTGTCCATTGATAGATGAATGAATGAAGAATATGTGTCATACACACGCACACTCACACACATACATATACATATATATGTATACATACACACACACAAATATTATTTGGCTATCAAAAAGAATGAAATCTTACCATCTACAAAAACATGGATGGGTCTATAGAGTGTAATGCTAAGTGAAATAAGTCATCAGAGACAGACAAATACCAAAGGATTTCACTCATATTTGGAATTTTAATCACCAGTTGGGGGGTGGGAAAGAGACAAACTGAGAAAGAGACTCTTTACTATAGAGAATGAAAAGATGATTACCAGAGAAGGGAATGGCGTGATGAGTGAAATAGATGAAGGAGATTAAAAGTACACCTATTTTGAGAAGCACTGAGTAATATATGTAATTGTTGAATCACTTCATTGTATAGCTGAACTCAACACTATATGTTAATTATACTGGAATTAAAATTTAAAAAAAGAAAAAAATTGGGTGGAGGTATTCAGGTCCCCATCATGACAAGTGGCCCCATAAATCTGTCAAGGTGAAAGAAAACAAGGAGACAATTCAAACTTTCCTGAGATTCTTGGATACTAGTGCCTAAATAACTGCTTTGCAAATAACTAGTGCCCACTAGGCCCCTTCACGGGTAGGGGTAGACCGATAGCATTGGGGGCTTGGTGGAGGAAGCTCACTGGAGGCTTGGTGGAAGAAGCTGGTGACTCATGTTAGACAGGTTTGCGTGTATTTATAGATAGACACTGTGAATCATTTCAATTGCTAGTCCTTGTGGCTTTCACCACGGAGTACACTATAGATACTGCTATTTTGGCTGTTTGCAATGTGGATCACTACCACTGCCTCAGGGAACGTGTTCTCTCAAAATAAAGACTTTGTGCCACGACAAGGGGGTGGGTCTGCTGCATCCCACCACTGAGGTTACTTAACCCCTGTCCAGTTATTTTAATGAACACTGTACCACAGGTCAGACAGAGAAAAGAACATGACTCCAACAATGTGATGGGACTTGGGCAGGCAGACTGGTTACACAACACCCTATCACAGTTTAGTAGCCAGAGCTAGCCTGGGGCTACCTCAGATGAAACATCAGGGTGCCACCTATGGCCCCTGCTGTGTCCAACTTTATTGCTGTCACCCCGGTGGTGGCAGCTCACTGGAAGACTGGTGCACTGTTACTGATGTACTTAATGCCTTCTGCTCAGTCGCTTTGCAGGATGAAGACCAGGACTAATTTACGTTCATATGGAGCAGTCTGCAGCATACCCTCCTTACACTTCCATAGGGAAATGTTAATTCCCTGGCTATATGCCATTACTGGTAGGGCTAGATCTGTAACCAGCTAACTTATCCCCCAGTGTACTTGCCATCCCCTAGAGTGGTGATATTCTCATTACTGGCCTGACTAAGAAGCAAACTGACCAGGCCCTACACAAAGTCAGAGACTCTGGTGCACACAGACTGAACGTTCAACCTCGATTGAACCCAGGGACCTGCTTAACAGTTTCACTTCCTGGAAGCCACTTGGGCCAGTAATCATAGGAGTATCCCAGACTACAACAAACAAACAGTACTGTCCTTGGCAGCTGCCACCAGCAAAGAAAGAGCTCAGGATCTGTATGTATGAAAGTCTCCATATCAAACCCAATTTAATGTGCTTTTTGCTAAACCAGAAAAGGTCCCTATTCTAATTTACATTGCAAAAAAATCAATTCTAAAATATACATATTTTCATTTAATATACCAAACAAAATCATTAAATTTTAGGATTTAGAGATATTTTGAAAAATCAATATTTTAGATATATTTAATAACCTATAAACCAAAAATTAAGAATCATTTCTAATTCTTAGTAATTCTTTTCTTACATCAGCATATACGATCTTACACTGCTTTTTCTAAATTTACTTGTTTTTCTATTTAGAACCTAAATCAACTGGCTATTTTTAATGAAGTAATATAATAACTGCCTTCTTCTTTTTAGATTTTATTTATTTATTTGACACAGAGAGAAAGATCACAAGTAGGCAGAGAGGCAGGCAGAGAGAGGGGGGAAGCAGGCTCCTTGCTGAGCAGAGAGCCCGATACGGGCTCCATCCTAGGACCTTGAGATCATAACCTGAGCGGAAGGCAGAGGCTTAACCCACTAAGCCACCCAGGCACCCCAATATAATAACTTTCAATAATAGATTTTCTAATTGTCTGGCCACAATTCATTTATTAATCTATTATTTTGTCAATGTTTTCAAATCTTTTTTTCCTATTAAGTCTCCCTTTTATGTAAATTACTTTTAGATTATTTTGTTTCAATGTTCTATTTGTCCATAATTTTTGTTAGCTTTTTAGTTAATATTTCTTATTTTCTCTTATAGCTCATTTTTTAAAGATTTATTTATTTACTTTAGAGAAAGAGAAAGAGAGAGAGAGAGTGGAGGGGAGGAGCAGAGGGAGAGAGAGAAAGAATCTTCAGCAAATTTCCGCTGAGCATAGAGCCTGACTTGGGGCTCAATCCCACAACCCTGAGATCACAACCCGAGCCAAAACCAAGAGTCAGTCGCTTAACTGACTGTGCCACCCAGATGCCCCTGTAGGTACTTTTAATATATGGTCAGGTAATTTCTAACTCATTAAGTGCCATCAACTTCTCTTCAAAATTTGCTGGCACACTTGCATCCTTAATCCTTCAGATTAACATAAAAAACAATGAAAAATTTCAAGAATAATCAAATGAAGCTCATTAAAACAGAACTTTCCTTTTTTAATTTTCTTATTTGGTTTTAGAACTTTCAGTAAAATAAAAATATTAATCAAACAATAGGCTAGAAAATAGAAAATAGTATTTTTTCAGTATGGCCTTATATTATTGTCTCATTATCCAAAAAGCAGACAAAAAGACATTGCTGAACAATATATATATATATATATATATATATATATATATATATATATATATTTAAGGTCACATTAACTCATTAGAAGTAAGATATAAAGGAACATATCTCATGCCTATTTTGGTTAAGCAACATAAAGTCAATTGGATGTGTTCCTGCTTACCTGGAGTTACTCACCAAAAGAGTAAAATGGTAACAGAAGGTAATGGTTTACATTTCAAAATGTATGTAAGGTTCATGTGTGTTTTATCTACCAAAACTATATAAAATTAGTAATTATTTATCTCACAAAATTTGAATATTCTGTTACACTTATATTTAGTTATTTAAACTGATAGTGACATATTCCATCAGGTAATTTTTTGTGGCATTTTTAGATAAGGATCTAAATCCCTAATCCACGTGGTCCATGTAATTCCTTTATTATTTTTATCATTATTATTGAAATATATTTGACATAAAACATGTAAATTGAAGTTGTACAACTTGTTCATTTGATGAATTTATGTACTTTAATATGATTGCCATTTTAGCAATAGCTAGCACCTTTATCACATCACATAATTACCACTTCTTTTTGTGTGATTGTCATAAGCAAGATCTAGTTTCTTAGCAAGTTTGATGATTATAATACAATATTCTTGTCTAAGTACTTCTGTGTTGAGCTGCTACTTTGAATTCTTTATGTTTCATAAGGTCTGTTTATGTGCTTGACTTGCCAAGTGTTTCCTTGTGCATCAATCTTGCAAAAAATAAAAGAAAATGTTCATGATGCCCACAGGCTCCAATGTTTCTGAAACTACTTTCTGAGATTTTTCTCCAGATAGCATATAGTACTTGATATTCACCCTCTTGCCCACTAATACCTTCACTTTAACTTTCATGTAACTAGCTACCTAATGTAAGTGAATGACTTTTAAACATTGCCTTTTTCAGAATTCTAAAATCCGTGAGTTTTTGAAAATCATAAGAAAGTCACTTAGTGGCAAACCTGAAGAGAATTGATGTCAAGCTATTTATATTCTTTATACATCTCACTTAGTGTGATCCTTTTTAGCTGCAGAAATGTTAATATGTTGCTATAGGGATAATGCCAGAGATCCTATCCAGGTTGCACATTTTGAATGGCTATGAATTCACTTGCTTCCCTAAAAGCCAAAAAATTCTAAATGCAAGTGTTTCAGATGAGGATTGAGGATAGGAAGCAGACAACAGATTCATTGTCCAGCCATGATTATTAACCATCCAAAAGTTTGCTGTGGCATAATGTCTCTCCACAGTTACTATTTAGACTCTCACACTGAGCCTCCCAACCCAAAATGATGTAAGATATTTTAATTTCAAAGTGATAAATCTAAAGGTAAAGACATTTAGGGTCAGAATAAGGTTCCTAGAAAATCCTAAAATGTTATAATAAAGGACTTAGTATGAGTTGTGCAAAGTCAACTGTCATTTTTTCTTTTTACAAAGTTATGGCAAAAAAGTCCAAGGATGACTAAGAAACATAACTCTGGACACTTTGTACATTATGCTATTATTTTTCATTGTGATTTATGAAGAGTAAAAATGAATTCCTTATGTATTCTTCTATATTTCTTTCATAGTATTTTCTGCTGTTATTGACTTAGATTTTATTTATGAAAAATGTTTTCCTTCATATGCCTCTACCTCCCTAGTGATTGCCAGGGTGGCTGGCTGGTGAGAATAATGAGAATCTCTTCCCATCCACTGTCTCCTTTAGTTCACTGTGTTTTTTTGTATTAATTGCTTAGTTTCTCTCAGTGTTAGTTTAACTGACCCTAAAAAGATTCATAGCTTGATACTGTCAGCAAACCAAATGCATAGAGTAGCATGCTTTACCATGTCTAATCACATGTAAAGGATTTATTTTGCTTTTCATTTTAGCTCATTAAAGATAGTGAATCAAATCCACCAGTTATTTTATCCTTGTTTACAAAATGCAATTATTGTCATCTTTCCTCTTTGTATAGCAATCAACTATAACTCCTTTTGATATAAGATAGGTAAAATGTATGTGGCACTTATATGTGAATCATTTAGGAAAAATTAATGAATAAATATTTTAATCCCAGTTATGTCAGAAAGAAATTTTGACTTAAAACAATAAATATAAATCTGGGGCTACAAAACTTACTGAATAGCTAAATCAGTATCTAATCCAGGCTGACTAATTTCAAGCTGGAAGTTTTAACCACAGTGCTTATGGTCCCTCAATATGACAAATACGATTTAATGATTACTCAAGTAGAAGACATTTACAAATAGGCTTTTTTTTTAGTTATTTCTGATAACAGCATACTACAGTTAATACTCCGTATTTTAAGTTTTCCAAGTGGCACAATTTGTGGGGAGTATGAAGTGATAACATGATATGAAAATTTACATTGAATGAATTTCATATCTGTGCAATATTGCTTGGCATTTCTCAAATTAGGTGGGGGCAATATTTTATGTGTCTATTTGGTTTTAAATGATAAATACCTCAAAACCTGAAGAAATATAAGTAGGTGGCATGGTCACAGCCTGAGCAGGATAAAAGAATCAAGTTCTCGTGGTTTAGAAACCCAGGATTTCTAAACCCACAGGCAGCCTGGGTTTCTAAACCTCAATCTGAGTCTGTTCTCTGTGGTTCACTTTTCTAATTTGCAAAATGAGAAGGGAAAGTAGTATCTGCCTCACAGCTTTTGGTAATATTAAGTGAGCCAGTACATACCAAATATTTAGACAATTCCCAGCCATATATATAAGAACTATCTAAGTCTTTTTTTTTATGATTTTACAAAGTACATAGGTACTATAGTAATAGGACTGTTACTTTATAGTCATACTTTGACATTTACCTTGCACTTAGAACATTTTAACATCCTTTAGGAGAATCTGGAAAATGGAGTCAGAGTCTACTTTAGAAATATATGAAATTTGCATATGATGAAGGTGAGCCTTAAAATACTTGAGATAAGATCTGATTTTTTTAACAGTTTTTTTTTTTTAGTTTTATTTATTTATTTGAGAATGAGAGAGAGAGCGTGTGCAAACAAGGGTGAGGAGCAGAGGGAGAGGGAGGGAGAGAATCTCCAGCAGACTCCTTGCTGAGCTGGGAGCCCGACATGGGGCTCCATCCCATGACACTGAGATCATGGCCTGACCTAAAATGAAGAGTCAGACCCTCAATCAACTGAGCTACCCAGGTGCCCTGAAAAGATTTGAGAAATTATTTATGAATCAAAAATTATTTTATCACTTAAAAGATTGAGAAATATTAGTACATTAAAACAAAAATGTGAAAAAAAACTTGGTGAGTACTTGCAAATTATGTAATAGACAAATAACTTAAAAAAGAACTAATTAAAAAAAAAAAAAGAAGAAAAGGATCAATGACCTAATAAGACAATAGTCCCAATATGGACAAAGGACAACACACACATACACACTCATACATATAAAAATATAAATGTCTGTCTAATAGGAAGTGATGAATCCTGTTCTAAATAATGTATATCCATACAAATATATTCTAATATACTATTAATCATCTATCAGATAAAAAATACAGTAATTTAACAACATATCTGTTGGGAAAGTCAGTCAAATGGGTAAAGTCATATATTCCAAGCATGAATACAAAATAACAGAAGCACTATGACCAGAGATTTGATAACATCCTGCAAAAGAGCATATGCATTTATGCTTTCACTCAGAAAAACTACTCGTAAGAAAATATTTCTGATATGTATCTACAATAACACAATTATGTGTATTAGATTATTCTTCATATATCTGTTATGGCTAAAGACTGAAAACAGCCTTTATATCCATGTACCACAGGAAACAATTTAAAAACACCCTACGTACTCTCCTGTAAAAACATGAGTAAATGAGTACAAGCCAAGGAGCCTTGCTTTACCTCAGATTCCTTATTTGAAAAGTGAGGCAAGTCGACTAAGTCACCTTTTTGGTCATTTTCATATAAAAATGAATTAAAGTGTCTTCCTTTTTCTTGGAACCATGTTTTGTTTTATTTCATTTTGTGTTTATAATGATTTGCCCATAAACTACTCTATCAGAATATAGCTCCACTTGCAACTTGATAATTTAAGTTCTCTATAAATAAATTTTTGCCTGAGTAGAATAATTTCCAATAGATAGTAATATGTTATTTAGAGTACTAATTATTTTAGGTATAGTAACACAGGATCTAACAATTTATTTTAAGTATGGTTAATACTTTGATATGTGAAAGATAAAACATGTAAATATAGACTCCAAATCCTATAACTATTAGTTAATTGAACAGGATTTGAAGCCAGGTCTGCTGGTAGATAGCTGTATTAGTCTTTAACCATTTTCTAAGTGCAGGTTCCTCACTTTAATTTGGGAATAATAGTAGTAGCTGATAAAACCATAACATGTTTGCTGTGAGGATTAAATGAGGTAATTTAAGTGAAGTGCTTAAAATTTTGCTTAACACAGTAAACATTCAATATACAGTGTTGAATATACAATAATATAACCTCCCCCCATCATTGTATCACTTTCTGTGGCTTCGGTTACCTGAGTCAATGGTGGTCTAGAAGGTCAACGGTAGCCTAAAGGGACATCACAGTGCCTAGACTTTCACCTCACTTCATCTTATCACATTAGGCATCTTATATCTCTCTTTAAGACAAGAAGAAGGGTGAGTAAAGTTCAATAAGATATTCTAAGAGAGAAAGAGAGCACATTCACAGAACATATATTACAGTATATTATTGTAATTGTTCTATTTTATTATTATTGATGTTAATCTCTTACTATGCCTAATTTATAAATTAAAGTTTATTATGTGTATGTAGGTACAGAAAAAGCCTAGTATATATAAGGTTCGGTACTATTCACAATTTCAGGCTTCTACTAGGATTCTTGGAACTGGGAGTCTTGGATAAGGGGAGACTACTGAAGGTTAATTCTTATTCTGTTTATTGACAAAATGTCTGATAGTTGTGCAAAAATATCCTTGTGGCGAGACTGTAAAGAATGCACTCTCTAGTTAGTTTGTCGTCAAGTTTTAACCTCAAGAAAAGAAGTCCAACTTCAAGGTTTATTTATTTTTTTTAAAGAGACTGCCATAGACCAAATGTTTATGCCCTTTCCCCCATTTATATGTTGAAACTTTTCCCTCAGCGTGATGGTATTTGGAGATGGGACCTTTGGGAAGAGGGTGAGCCTTCATGAATGAGATTAATGTCCTTATTAAAGGAATCCCAGCAAGAAGACACTATCTATGAGTCAGCAAGTGAGCTCTCATCAAACTCTAGATCTCTTAGCACTTTGAACCTGGACTTCCCACCCTCAGAACTGTGATAAATATAATTTGTTATTTATATGCCACCAAGTCTGTTTTAGCAGTCCAAACAGACTAAGAGAAAGACTCCTTATCCCTTGATTCTTCCTAATTGCTCTTCAAAATCACTTCTGATAACATGGAACAAATTCAAATCCTTATCAAAGGACTTCTAAGAATCACTTGTATGCTCACCAACTTTTCACGTTAAGCAAAAGATAAAGATTGTTCAGCCCTGTTTCTAACAATTCAACAATGTTTTTTTCCACTCAGTAGTGACTTTCACTTTTATCTCTGCTGTCATCCTCCTACATTCATTCACTATAATTTGGCTCCAACCAGTGAACTCAGTAAGTCCAGCATAAAGCTTTGAAATCCTCCTTGTTATCAACAAGATTTCTAGTGCCTAAGGACTTCAGAAGCCATGTTACTGGCAGCCTGGAATTTTGGTCATCATGTTGCCTCCTGTCTACTGTTGGGAGAACTCTGCTACCATATACTGTACCACAACTTTCTACTCCATTTCTTTTCTGTTACATAGTGGGCAGAAGCCAAATTCCTCCATGTAGTTTCAAATAGTTTTCCCCCAGAGAGTATTGGGGTGGGGTAGTTTTATTCCCATTACAGCCTTCAAAAGCACCCAACCCCATCTTCCCAGTTAGGGGTAGGAGTGGAAGAATAATGAAGAGAAATCCCTGAGGAAAATTACAGAATTTTCCTCTACCGATAAAGTTTAATCACATACTTTCCCAAAGGGTTATCTCAAAAGAGCAGCTCATTTGTCTCCCTAGAAGCATTAAACAGGAACTTTAACAATCTTTCACAGTACGACCACAGTGAGAGAAGGAAACACAGTGGAAGGCAATCTGAGTCTGCAAAGCTCTCCCAATATGGGAACATCTTCGGAGTACACTTACCCCAAAAAGAAAACCTGCAGGAGATAAAATCTGTTCTTCCAAGCTTCTAAAATCAGCTCCTGGAACAATTTGTCAGAGTTAGAATGATATGATTAGCTTATCATTTCTCCGGTCCTTGTCAAAACAGAAGTTCCTCTTGAATTCCTGTCCATAGTCCACATTCCCAGGTGCAACAAATTAATTAAACTAAAAAGTCTTTCTTATCAAAATGCTTTTTTAAAAAACTTGCTGGCTTCTGACTTCATCAAAGAATATTTAGCAGATATATTGTTTATGTAAGCTCTGAAGGAGCAAAATGTCCTTTAAGTTGGACAAACCTTGTACAATACTGTGATTGATATTTACAAAGTATGACGATTTAAAAATAGAATTTTATATGCATTCATAATCCAAATGTTAACTCCTCCTTTAAAATCCCCCTTACCACCAGGAATTTCTGAATTTTAAGCATGAACATCTTGGAATCTGACCTGAACCACAAATTCTGATTGTGAGATCAAATGAATAATTTATAGATACGTCTATTCAGAAGTTGCTGTGCATAGGAAAGTAAATAAAGAGAAACAAATAAATTGTGAATGTATAATAAGCCAGTTTAAAGCCATAGGCTAAAAGCTGTAAGATCCATTTAAGTAATACCCAGGCATACAGATATTACTTCTAGAGGCAGAAAGCATATAAAAGTTCAATATTAATATTTTTTTTAGTTTTATAAATAATAGTTTAGAAATATCTGCTCAAGGAAATATTTTTATTCCAAATGCCAAAGCTGTAAAGTAAAAATTATGTCACTGATATGGAGAGGGAAATTTATTCAATGCCTATATGCTTCAGTTGTATTACTGGTACATGAAAATAGTTATAATTTCTCCATATCTCATAGGGATAGCTTAAAGACTACATGATTTAAGGTATCATAAAGAACCTTAAGAAGGACAGAGTATCATAAAAGTTAAAAATAAGTGAAAAAATGCTTGAATTAAAATTTTCAGTTTACAGGGACACCTGGGTGGCTCAGTGGGTTAAGCCTCTGCCTTCAGCTCAGGTCATGATCTCGGGGTCCTGGGATCCAGTCCTGCATCGGGCTCTCTGCTCCACAGGGAGCCTGCTTCCCCCTCTTTCTCTCTCTGCTTGCCTCTCTGCTCACTTGCAATCTCTCTCTGTCAAATAAATAATAAAATAAAAAAATCTTAAAAAAAATTTTTCAGTTTACAAATGGGGAAATGAAACACTGATAGTTTAGTTTACTTTTTTTTCAAAGTCATAATACTAATAAGTGCTAACAGATAAGATAAAATGAACCTCCCCACAAGCCACTTACCTCTAAAAACCATTTTGTACACTATCATGTCTCATTGATTAATTTCAGAAAAAGTAGATTAATCCAAATATGTAAAAAAGATTAATCCAAACATCAAAATAAGATGTTTAGTTCAATTGATACATAATACTTTAAAAATCTAAGTTCTCCAGGTAAATTTTGGACTTTCAAAATAGAAAACTAAAAAAATACTTCTTTTTTTTTTAACTTCTCAAAAAGAAGATATGTATCCTCAGTAATTTTGATAAATATTTTCTTTGAATGTACTTGCAAATTCCTAGTCTAAAAAATGCTTTGGTCAATCATGTCTACACAGAAAATATTTTGAACACGTTTACTCTAAATTTCCCTGTCTTCATTCTCCTTAAAATAGATGTTACAGGCATGGCCGCCTGGGGTTTTGAATTGTAATTCTTCAGTTGCCAGATTGCTGTCTATAAACCTGATTGGGACAGATTTAGATTTGGATTCCAACTGACTATATTAAACTCAAGGAATGAATCTAAACTGAAAATTATGGTTCAATCTAGTTCATTCCACTGGGAACTGGCACTGTTACAGATATTTCTGTTCTTGGAACTATCAGCTTCAGTTAAACCTTGTATTCACAGCATCGGTCAGGATAAAAAATTTTCGGAGTCTGAATACTTTCCTGCCTCTAAGGAAACTGAACAGATAAAATTTAAACTCACAAGAGTAGACAGAAACAAAAGGCCACCATCTAAAGTTTTCTTCAAAATGGCAAGAAACATTTTTTTCAAAAAAAAAAAAGAAAGAAAGAAAGAAAGAAAGAAAGGAAGGAAGAAAGAAAGAAAGAAAAAAAGAAAGAAAAAGAAAGTAAGAAGGGCTCCTGGGTGGGTCAATCAGTTGAGCATCTTATTCTTGATTTTGGCTCACATCATGATATAGAGTTGTCAGACTGAGTCCTGTATTGAGTTCCATGCTGGACATGGGCCCTGCTCAAGATTCTTTTTCTCCCTCTCCCTCTGTTCCTCCCCTCTCTCTCTCTAAAAATAAATAAATAAATAAATAAAATAAGAAAGTAATAACAAGTTGAACATTGAGTGATAATACCAGCAACACTCATGTGAATCAATTTGCTTGTCCAAATGTTGTTTTATTTGCTGACAGAATCTTTATTGTATGTAAAGTGCTAGTAAAGAAAAAGGGAATGTATGGAATATGTCTAGCTGTGCATCATAGGATTTTTATTTACTTGTAGAGAACTTATATTTTACTTCAATATAAAAATGTTAACATAATTCAAAAACCAAAATGATATAAATATATATATATATTTAGAAGTCCTGCCCCAACACTGTATAGACAACTACTGTTCCCTCAACATCCTCCTTGTAAAAATGAATTTTAAGTAATTTAGAAAATAATTTAATTTAGTGTAAATATGGGTAGAATTTTATTATGCTGTCCATTTTCTCATATTTTTATTATGTGATATATATTCTTCTGCTGTAAGATTTCTTTTTTATCACTATCTATTGGGTTATTTTTATGTCAGTACACAAGAGCTTCCTGATTTTTTTTTAAGTTTCAGAGTTTCCATTGTGTAAATACAATATATTTAACCTAATATTTCATTTATTTCATCATGATTGTTTTCAGTCTTTTGCTATTATAAATTATGTTGAAGAGATCTGTGTATAGATTATTAAGTATGTATGCAGTTATACTTTAAGGGTATATTTCCAGAAGTGGATTGGTGATTTAATGAATGAAGCTGTAACATTAGTAGCTAGTTCTAATTTGTTTCCATATGGTTGTTTCATTAGCACTCAAAATAGTAAAATATCTGAATAACTCTTTCCTTAAAGCCTGGTCAACAGGGTCGCCTCTTGAACACAATACATCACATATTCAAGAATGTATTATGTGAGTGTTTGACCATAATAATTATTTTCTATTGGCATGCAATTGAACTTGCTTTAGAGAAATAATATGTAGGCTGGTATGTTGGACAATCAGAAAGAATTTATCTTGCAACGAAGAAGAAGAGAAAGAGAAAAGCCATCATAAAGTGAGTACTTGTGATGTATCAGAAGCTGTGATAGATACTTCTGACATAGTCATTAATTTCAAGAAGTACCTGGAGGATTATTACAATTAAGGTTTTGAAATATGAGTCAGAAAGCATACATAACATTTGAGTGGCATGGTATAGATTTGAGCACAAGCCACTTAAAAAGTCCATGCTTTTTAAATATTTTGAATGTTAATTTTTATTATTTTCATCAGGTTTGGAAATTAACTTTTGATTGCTAATTTTTTCCTCAAAATATTCTGTAAGATATTTGCATGTCTGCAAGACATCAAATTTTCAACACAACAATCACATCTCCAGCATGAATGTTCAAAGAATGAAACTATCTGTGTATTCTGTCCCTCTAGGGATGCTAGATTATAATCACACTGTCTGTTAGATTTATAAGGAGAAATGCAAACAGTTAAACAAAACATTTTGTGAAGTTCTTAGAACATTTTTATCTCTAGGCAATTTACTTGGAACCTACTAAGAATTTATTAGATTATTATGTGAGCTTGAAATCAGAACAAAGATATTTATGTAGCATTTCTAAGCTAACACCCAGTTGCTTGCTCATCCTCTTTCTTTCTGACCATTAGAGTACAGTTGGTTCCTTAGGGAAGGGGTTCCTCACAGTTATGGTTGAAATATCTCTCATGTCCTCTCATCATACCTATAAACAGTATACAAATTATATAAATCATATAAAAATAAAAGCAAGAGTATAAGGGGCACAGGATTTAGAAAAGAAAGAGCAATGTCTGAGAAATGAATAAGGAGGACATGGGGAAGGAACACAAAAATTGTTAAGTTCTAATTTATTTTAATTGTTCTAATATTCAGATATATGTTACTTTTTTAACTATAAACAATTAATAGATAGATGATTGATAAATTGCATGAAATAAGATGAATGTAAATAGGATTAATTCCATTCTGTGAACTTAAAATCCATCAAAAGTAAAAGTGAAAAAAGGAAAAAATTAATTAATTAGATTTTAGCTGAATGAGTTTCCATGAGTCTACTGCCTGAATGTCATAACTGGAATTTAACCCTTCCTGAATTAATTAGCATACAGTGATACATAAGCTCCTGGTTATGACACAGATTGCTAATACGTTCTATGGTGTCGAATTTGCCTAATTTTTAATTTTTTTTATAGGATTACCTAGTGGGTCTCCAAGTTCCTGGGAAGATAGTGCAATCTTAATATCAACAACAGATACTGTCTGAAATGTGTCAGGCCAAAGGACTGGTCAATGATAAAAACAGAAAAAAAAGAAAAGGAGAGAGAGAGAGTCAGAAAAGGAAATAATTCTAGTATTATTCATGTAGTGTAATGAGATGTATGATCTCTTTGGTCCTAGAGACAGAATATTCTACTGAAGAGATAGATGTGTCAGATTATCAGAAGCTATTATCATTAAAAACCTCCTTATTTCAGATTTCATGTCTACCAAGCAATTCTTGAAAAATATTTCAGCTTCTAATGCAAATCCATCTCAAGAATGCAAGTATATTAATCAGGACAGAAGTATGTAGTATTTCTTACTGCGAAATAATAAATTGACATTTGAACTTTGATATCAGCCTCTAAGAGCCCTGGTTAAGTCAGTCTACCTCTGATAAACAGATTCAGGTCCAGTGTGTAGGCAAAAAGCTGATTTCTTCCTCAAGTCTCCATACTGGGTTGAGGACATTTTGCCAGAGTAAAGCTGACTTGTGATGTCTCTTGGTCGACAGCCAACTCACTTCTCCCGATGACACTCTGACTTCCCCTGCTCTTCCTATTCACACTTCAACAGGTTCTACTTGATTGAAGTACCCCCTCAAGCCAGCACAAATGGAGATAACTCTCTTAATTAGAGTTCTCAGTATGTGACTGAAGATCTTCTGTGAAGACACCAATCACAACCTGCAAAGAAAAAGGAAATCAGGTAATGCCTGCTTTGCACTCCCGACTTCCTCTCAGTCTACTCTTTCCTTCTGTCTTCTTTCATCTTGCCTGTCTGGAGACTAATTTCAAATTCGGGCCTGGCTTCACCTCAAACTTGATGAAAGCAGTCATAGCAAATCACATGCGAAAGAGTAAGGATTGCACTTTTCAATTGCAGCCCCAACATTTGACAGCCCTTGAATTAGGGGAGAATTTTTGTGAGTTAGGTACTCATTTTGTTACTACTGGAAAATTAAGGCTTTTCCAAATGTATGAACAATTCTTCAACACTTTGAGTGAATTGGCAAAGCTACTCAGCTAGTTTGTAACAAATATCCTGACATACAAGGAAAAATAATACATTGTAAAAGTTGATTCAATAAAGTATTTTTAAGGATGAAAATATACATAAATTGACATATTTCTTTTTGGGTCCATATAAACTGGTTTACTGAAAAATATTACTAGTCCATGATGTGAACATGGCATAAACATTTACAGTAATACATATTTCTAATTTTACAAAGTAATTTGTGTATGTGTGTGTAAATTTTATATATATTCAATTAGCTGAGGAGGAACAAGGTAATGCTATGCCTTCTTGTTTCAGCTTTCATACCATTCACAGACGTCCCTTTCATGGTGTATTTAGTGGCATGTTTTACACATTTTTGTGATTGTTGTTAGTGATTTTGCTGCTTAACGGGCACCTATGCTTAGGGCTGAAGTGTTGTTTAACTTCTTTCTCTAAGCTTCAGAAAACCATGATGTGTATTATGGGGAAAATATGTGTGTTAGATAAACTTCATTTAGGCTTGGATTATAGTGGTATTGGCCATGAGTTTGATGTTAACGAGCCAAAAGTGGCATGTGTGTGTGTGTGTGTGTGTGTGTGTGTGTGTGTTGCAACAGCAATACACATAAAACAAGCTTATTTACTGATTGATTGACAGTTATTGTGACCAGAGGTTCCCAGGAAGTTAGAGTTAGGGTTAGAAGCAATCATTTAGTATTCACTTATTCAGCATTTGCAGAAACTTTATAGAACATTAACTATCATGAATAATGAGCGTCAACTCTGCACACACATACACATGGCTCACCATGAGTGTGTGTGTATAAACTTAAAAGTTAAGTAATACTTATTATAATTGGAGGGATTTTAATCATATTAAAATGCTTTGTTGTCATCTACCTAAGTACTTTGTAGTCTATCTTCTGAATAAATTTAGTATTTATTTAGATGAATTACCCAATTAGCAACATATTATTTCACTGATACAAATTAGGGTAAAAAATATAGTAATATTATGTGCAAATGTAAACCACTTGTTTTAGAGATTGTCTTTATGGCCAGCTTTGCTGTAGGCCTATCCTGCTCACTGTCCTGCTCACCAAGACTCTGCCCCTTTTTAGCTTTGTCAATCTCCTCTCCTGAACAAACCTGATTCTGGGGAAAAAAGAGGATCTGATTCAAGAAAGACCAGAAGAAACTGATAATTAGAATTCAACTAAATCACGTGGACCATGAAGCATAAAATTAAGTGTTTGAATCTGCTGGTGTCTCTAGAATCTACTTAAGTTTAGAGACATACCAGGTATGACCAAGCTTATTACAATCTTTTTTTTTGGATTAAGGATAAATTTATTTTAAATATTTATATTAAACCACAACTGCACAACATTCTAATGTTTGCAGAGTTATGTTCTTTGAGTAGAAGTCCCTGACTTAAATAATTACTGTATTCCATCAGGAAATTTGGCTTTGCACCAAACTTCTTTAAATGAATAATTGTCTCGACAAAATCTGGGTCTTACACCATGTGGTATTTAAATTCTAATAAAACTGTTTCTGAATTTCTCATTTAAAACTTTGATTTAGAAGAAACCAGATATTTACTTTTTTGATAGTTCATGATTTAAGGAAATGTAAAATAAATACGTAATTATGAGAAAGTTGTTGGGAACTTCCTTTTTTCACAAAAGGTAAGTAATTTAGACTATTGCAGTTATACTATCTCAAAATGAAATGGCAAGAGAGAGGCATCCCCTACTTACACCACAATATTGATGTTTGCAGTAAACTAAATAAGGAAAAGATGTATAATTACAGAATTTAATCATTACTTGGTTTTCTCAGATGTTTCACTTTGAATGAAGTGTGACAATATAATTGATGAGAATCTTTCTCTTGTTCATGTATCCATCTTACTCATTATGAAAACGTAATTGTGTGTAGTGGAAAGAAAATAAATATGGGTTGATGCCAATATTTAGATAAGGGCTTAATACACGGACATGTTACCTATAGGCAAGTTATTTCAACTCTGATTTGACATTCTTATTTGTATGTTGTGGCAGATAGAGGTAGCTGTTTCACATTATGCGCTGGTCTTTCATTCACTTAATATTTTCATCTGACAATAGAAGAGCCAGAACATATACATATTTTAAGTCTCTTCTTTTAAGATAAGTCATCTTATGAGTAAGTCCAGGCTCATAAGACACAAGTGGAGTAATATATTCCAGCTTAAGTTGTAAAAGAGTTCCAGCAAGCATACTTTTCTTATCCATACCTTTCTATTTATTGCTGCCTGGACTTTGAAATTAGGGTCTATAACAGATGCTAAATTGTGTTTTCAGATTCCACTTTCTAGGAGTTCTCCAATCTTCTAGGAAAAATGTTTAGGAGGCCAAGTTATGTAATTGTGGCATAATCAATGAAGTGTATGCCTATGGAGCTGTGATTTGATAAATTGATAACTAGCATTGTACAATTACATGAAATATGTTGTCCTTAAAATTTACAATGGAGTGTATCGTTAAAATATCTCTCCATATACAAGAACTTTCTTTTAAATTTTAACATTGCCTTTGCCTAAATTCTCAGTGATCACATAGGTGTCATTAGGTGGAGGAAGTCCTGTTGAATTAGTGATTATACATCATAAAAATAAATTGATAAAGCTTAGAACTCATTAAGTTTATATTTTTTAATTAATCATTTAGCCCCAGATCCATAAATAAGAGTTGTTATTAATAATAGAATATTGTTTTGTTATTCCTGTGATAAATTTGGCAAGAAATTTATAGTACCACAATAGAATGTAATGCATTAAATTAGAAAAATAGCATGCCTGCATGGCTCAGTCTATTAGGCAGATGCCTTTAGCTCAGGTCATGATCCCAAGATTCTGGGAATAGGTCCCACATTAGGCTCCCTGCTCAGTGGAGAGCCTGCTTCTCCCTCTCCCTCTGCCTGTCGCTCTGCCTACTTGTACTCTCTCTCTGTCAAGTAAATAAATAAAATCTTTTAAAAAATAATAAATAGGGGCACCTGGGTGGCTCGGTGGATTAAGGCTTCTGCCTTTGGCTCAGGTCGTGATCCCAGGACCCCGAGATTGAGCCCTGCATCGGCATAGGGACTCTCTGCTCAGCAGGGAGCCTGCTTCCCTTCCTCTCTGTTCCTCTCTCTCTGACTACTTGTGATCCCTCTCTGTCAAATAAATAAATAAAATCTTTAATAATAATAATAATAAATGAGTAAATTAGAAAAACATATGTATAATTCAAGAAAACTAAAGAGTTATAAATATACATAAATATGTAATTGTGTCTATCTCACACTCAATATGACAATAAATATTATTGTTGTAAATTTAGAAAATGCTATTTCTCCATGGAATACATTATTCGAGACTCAAACTGATATTTTGAATCTCTTTATATGGTATAGAGATACTTACACTAAGAATTTTGATATGTATAAGCTCAATAAGGATGTACCAGTATTCTGTTACTATAATTAAGTAGGAGAAAATTGAGACATATTACTAATAATAACAATCCATCTTTATCATTAAGTATATATTTTAAATTATTTTGTGAGGCATTACGAAATGGATCTAGGTATTTGTATCAAAAAGTAGGACAGGGGCGCCTGGGTGGCTCAGTGGGTTGAGCCTCTGCCTTCGGCTCAGGTTATGATCTCAGGGTCCTGGGATCAAGCCCCGCATCAGTGTCTCTGCTCAGCGGAGAGCCTGCTTCCCCCTCTCTCTCTGTCTGCCTCTCTGCCTACTTGTGATCTCTATCTGTCAAATAAATGAATAAAATCTTAAAAAAAATAAAAGTAGGACATATGGGGGCACCTGGGTGGCTTAGTGGGTTAAACTTCTGCCTTCGGCTCAGGTCATGGTCTCAGGGGCCTGGGATTGAGTCCCACATTGGGCTCTCTGCTCAGCAGGGAGCCTGCTTCCCCCTCTCTTTCTCTCTGCCTGCCTCTTTGCCTACTTGTGATCTCTCTCTCTGACAAATAAATAAATAAAAGCTTTTTTTAAAAAAGTAGGACATATGAATCAACAACCTCACTTGGCTTCACAATTAATAAAATATATACATCTTCTTAAATTTGAGTCACTATTTTATTTATAAAGGATTATACAAATTATGTACACATTCAAGTAAATTTATTACTTTTTTTTTCAAAATTATAAGCTACCTGCTGATGCTCTTTAAGCATGGAGCTGGGAATTTGATAGCACTATTGCAACCATATGACATGGTATGCAGAGCATTCATTTTCTTCTCAAATGAATGCTTTTCTGTGTACTTCATGAAGCTAGACATGCATAAAAGCCTGAGGAAATAATTGGTTAGATTCACTTACATGCTTCAGCAGAGTGAGTCAAGGAAAGGCAAGTTTCCATATCTCTCTGAAGTTTGCTGGGAGACCACATATATGTACACATGAGCACATGCTCAAAAAGAATAAAAAGGCCAGCTCAAAATGAGATGAAAGTAGCCAGAAATAAGGTATTTTTGTCTAAAGTTTGCTAAAAGTCACTCTTTATATGAATATTTTAAAGAGTTGAGACTTAATCACTTAAAATTAAACTATTAATAACCTTTCCCTTGACATGGAAGCAGATCACTTTATCTTTATTTTTTTTAAGATTGTATTTATTTATTTGATAGACAGAGATCAAGGTAGGCAGAGAGGCAGGCAGAGAGGGAGGGTGAAGCAGGCTCACTGCTGAGCAAAGAGCCAGATGTGGGGATCCATCCCAGGACCCTGAGATCCCAGGACCCTGAGATAACTACCTGAGATGAAGGCAGAGGCTTAACCCACTGAGCCACCCAGGTACCCCTAGCTCACCTAGTCCTTAAGTATCTCTTGATTTGCCCTATTTTTGATACAATAACCACACAAAATTTTTAAAAAATGGAGATTCCTTAGGGAAAAGAGTGCTCTAAATAAGCAAGCAATACTTCTAACATAGTTGGAATGAAAGTTTCAGTGTTCGCATATTATTTATGTGTAATAAAATTATCAATTATGTATTTTCAAATTAAATATAAAATGATATTTTAAAATTATTATATAAATATTCAGGAAGATTTTTATTACATCTAAAAATAAAGTGAATAAATGAAAATATTTAGTAAAGAAGTAATGATGTAAAAATTAATTGGCTGTTTTTAATCCAGAGCCTTTGCAAAATGCCTGAGATATAATGCAAGAGAGACAAATTTTATGAAAGAACCACTAATTTGTCCAGACAAGAAAAGGAAGGCACTAAATGGAGATATTGTTGTGATAATAATAACTCCATGTTTTTAGCATGAGAAAAAATATGTTTAGATTAAAAGGGAGCTTCTGAAAAAAAGTCAGCCTCCACTTGATTGTTGCACAGAAACACTGCAGTATTAACAACGAGGCTTTCCTTATTGCAGACTGATGTACTCAAATGACAAGAATTTGCTTCGATGTTTCTTAAAAGGGCAGTAGTGGAGAGAAGAGAGATGTCCCACCCTACACTGAGTGAAAGCTCTCAGAATCAACAATTAATCAATTAAATGAAAACAAAATAATCAGGGACCTGGGGTGGCTCAGTTGGTTAAGTGTCTGCCTTTGGCTCAGATCATGATCCCAGAGTCCTGGGATGGAGAGCCTCACGTGTGTCTGGCTCCCTGCTCAGCAGGGAGTCTTCTTCTCCCTCTCCCTGTGTTCCTGCTCATGCTCTCTCACTCACTCACTTTCTCTCAAATAAGTACATGAAATCTTAAAAAGAAAAAAGTAAAGAAAAGAAGTCAGTTCTTCTGCAACATGATGAACCAGCTAAGTATTTAAGTATTTCTAGTAATTCACTCATTATTCCCCACACTGAAATTCACTTTTGAAAAACTAAACCCCTATACACGTGCACCCCAATGTTTATAACAGCCTTATCCACAATAGCCAATCTATGGAAAGAGCCTAGATGTCCATTAACAGGTGAACGGATAAATAAAATGTGATTTTTATATATATATATATATATATATACATATATATATATATATATACATACATACACACACATACACACACACATATATGTATATGTATATATATGTATATATATGTGTGTGTGTATGTATATATATATATACATAAATATAAATAAAATGTGATTTTATATATATATATATATATATATATATATATATATAATATCAGCCATTGAAAAAAGTGAAATCTTGCAATCTGCAATGACATGGATAGAACTACAGGGTATTGGGCTAAGCAAAATAAGTCAATCAGAGAAAGACAATTATCATCATCTCCCTGATATGAGGAATTTGAGAAAGAAGACAGAGGATCATAGGGGAAGAGAGGGAAAAATGGAAAAAGACAAAACCAGAGAGGCAGACAAACCATAAGAGTCTCTTAATCTCAGGAAACAAACTGAGGGCTGTTGGAGGGGAGGTGGGGGTAGGAGGGATGGAGTGGCTGGGTGATAGACATTGGGGAGGGTATGTGCTGTGGTGAGTGCTGTGAATTGTGTAAGACTGATGAATCACAGACCTGTACCCCTGAAACAATAATACATTATATGTTAATAAAAGAAAAAGAAAGAAAAGAAAAACTAACACCCCAGATGAAGACCATAAAATAAGGACAGGCAGAGCAACAAGACCACACATTCATTGGTGCTTACACCAAAGAGTGCTAGAAAGAAACCACCCAAAAGACCCAAACTACCTGGATTTCCTGTTACTTTTATCTCTACTCTACATGAAGCAGTGAGCTTACCACCTAATAAAACAAAATTAGAGATTAACATATAAATTTTTTACCTCCTAAGTGGCAGGCATGAGATCATTTGGACAATCCATTTTCTGTAAACTCTATTATGAAATAAATTCCTGGAAAACCAGAGGATCTCTTTTTATAGAAGGGGCACCTGGTATCTCATTTGTCTGAGTGTCAGACTCTTGGCTCTGGTCATGATCTTGGGGTCCTAAGTCCAAGCCCTACATCAGAATCTGTGCTCTGCACAGAGTCTGCTCATCCCACTACCTCTGCTCCTCCCCCTGCTCACACTCTTTCACTCTATCTGCCTCTCTCTCTCTCTCAAGTAAATAAGTAAATTAAAATCTTAAAAAAATAAAAACATAGAAGACTTTCTGGTTTATTAATTTAAATGGTAAAGACAGTTATAAACAATTAATATAAATGTTCATGATTATAAATGAGTCACTCTAATCAAAAATAGAAAATTCTTGTAAAAAGTACCAATTTGTATTCCATATAAGACCTAAATGGATAATACATATATCTGAGTGGAAAAACATAAGATTGAAAATAATCTCTTTTTTATTGAGATATAATTGACATATAACCTTATATTAGTTTCAGGTCTACAACACTGATTCAGTATTTATACATATTGTGAGGACCTCACCCCAATAAGTCTAGTTAACATTCATCACCATGGTTACAATTTTTTTTTCTCATGATGAGAACTTTTAAGATTTACTCTCAGCAATTTTCAAATATCCAATATAGTATTACTAACTGTAGTCACCATGCTATACTTTACATCCCCTCTGGCAACCACTAATCTGTTCTCTATATCTGTAAGCTTTTTTTTCCCCTCTCTTTCTTTCTGATGTCACATATAAGTCAGGTATTTGTCTTTCTCTGTATGATTTATTTCACTTAACATATGCCCTCAAGTTTCATCTATGTTGTCATAAATGGCAAGAGTTCATTCTTGTTTATGACAAGATAATATTTTATGTGTATATATGTACATATATATACAATATATAGTATTTTATACATATATGTGTGTGTATACACATACATACATACATACATATCATATTTTCTTTATATATTCATCCACCAGTGGACACATAGGCTTTTACCATATCTTGTGGATAATGTTGCAATGAACATGAGAGTGTCTATATCATTTCAAGTTAGTGTTTTGTTTTCCTTTGGATAAATACCAGAAGTGGGATTGTTGGGTTACATGGTAGTTCTGTTCTTAATTTTTTTTAGGAAACTCCATACAGTTGCACTATTTTACAGCATAGCAGTTTTTTTCACATTGTAGCTAAAATTTATCTTGTTTTTTTCTTTGATAAGAACCATCCCAATGTGTATGAGGAGCTATTTCACTGCAATTTTAATTTGCATTTCCCTAATGATTAATGATATTGAGCATCTTTTTATGTATATGTTGGCCAATATATGTCTTCTTTAAATAAATGTCTATTTAAAATCTTTGCCCATTTTTAATTGAGGAATACAATATATGTGTCTTGTATATATTTTTTCCCATTCCATAGAGTGCTTTTTTATTCTCTTGATTATTTCCTTTGCTGTGCAGAAGATATTTAGTTTGCTATAGTTCCAGTTGTCTATTTTTATTTTTAGTAATGACTATTGAAAGGTGAATAGATAAAGAAAATGTGATATTTACAAACAATGGCTATCATTCAGTCTTTGGAAAGAAGAATATCCTACTACATGTGATAACATGTACAAACCTCAAGGATATTATGCAATGTGAAATAAACCAGTCACAGAACAAAAACTGTATTTTGATTCCACGTTTATGACACATCTAAAATAGTGAGAATTATAGAAGCAGAGAGGCAAATAATGGTTGTCAGGAGCTGGGAATAGGGTAAATGGGAGTTTCTATTCAACATACAGAATGTTTCAGCTCTGCAAAATGACTAATAATCTAAAGATCTACTGTACAACATTGTGCATATAGTTAACAGCACTGTATTATGCATTAAAAAAAATAAGTAGTGTCATTCATGTTGAGTGTTTTTACCACGACTGAAAGAAAAATATACAAAAGAGGCAGGAGGAATCTTTTGGATGTGATGGATATATTTATTACCACAATTGTGGAGTAAGTTTATAGCTGTATATATATGTCAAAACTTATGAAATTGCATAATTTAAATATTGGTGTTTTTATATTAATTATACCACAATAAAGCTGTTAAAAATGAATTTTATTTGATATGTGAATAAGCACAGTGTTATTTCAGTGGAAGAGTGTGTTCATCACTGTGGTACATGTGATATATTTAGTAAAGGTCATATGTATAAAAATTTTTTTGAAGTGCTAGAATTTTGTTTTTTCAGGTAATTGTTTCAGGGAATTAATGTGTTCACTACACTGTGCAATGTGTAATACCCTAAGTGAAAACACATGTGCAAACAAATAATAAATGGAATCTACTGTATTAATGAAGTAAAGAACACAATGCCATCATCATATCAGCTAATGTAGCAACAACAAAACTTAAGAGTCATTCATGATAAATGCTCAGAGAAATGAGGATACAGGAGAAATTCCTCAACTTGAAAAAAAAAATCATCTACAAAAAAATGTATAGCTAGCATTATACAATGTGGTAAAAGTCTAAATGCTTCTCCACTAAGATCAGGAACAAGGTAAGGATGTCCACTCCCACCACTCTTATTCAACATAGTGCTGGAAATTAAGCCAGTGCAGTAAATCAAGAAAAATTGATAAGAAATTCAGACTGGAAAATAAATAAAACTGTCTGTATTCAACAGATGACATCACATCTACATGAAAACGTTCATGGAATCTCAAGACAAACAAACTAAACCAAGCAAATGAGTGAAAACTTTGAGAATCAATCTGTGAATTTAAAAAGTCCCAGATATCTCATACAGAGATAAATTGTATTTCTCTTTTAGTATGAACATGTGGACCTTGACTTTTAAAATTTAATACCATTTATAATATCTAAAAATATGAAATATATACAATTCTAACAAAAAATGTACAGACCTATATGGCAAAAACACCACAGTGCTGATGAAATAAATCAAAAAGGATCTAAATGAATAAAGAGGTATTCTATATTCATAGATTGGAGAGTTCAATATAGTATAGATGTCAATTGGATATACAGCTTCAGTGAGATTCCTAACCAAACCCCAGCACAAATACTTGTGGATATAGACAAGATTGTTTTAAAATTTAAGTGGAAAGAGAAAAGAATTGGAATAAAAAATTTTTTTTTGAAAAAGAAAAATGAGACCTAGGAATCATTATATCAAATTTCAAGATTTTTCATATAGTGTGATTGGTTGAAGGGTAGAACTATTAAAACAATGGAGCAAAAAAAAAAAAAAAAAAAAAGAGTTTAGAGATATATACCCCATTGATTTTTAGCAAAGATGCAAAGGCAGTTTAATGCAGGAAAAACAGCCTTTTCAACAACTGTAGTGAAAAAAGTGGACATTCATTGGCTAAAAAAATCATTTGAAAGAAGTTTCTCGTGTTATACAAAAATTAACTCAAAATCAATCGTGGATTGAAGAGTAAAACTCAAAACACTTTACAACTTAGGAAAAAATTGGGGAAGAAAATCTTCAGGATCTAGGGGTAAAACAAAGTTCTTATACTGGATGGTTAAAAAAAATCTGTAAGAGAAAAAAATACATATATAAAATGGACTTATTTAAAATGAAAAATCTTCATGAAAGACACTATTAAGAGGATGAAAGAAAAATTATAGAGTGGGAGAAATTATTTGCAAGCAACATATTTGAAGGACAAGTCTTTAGAATATATAAAGAACTCTCAAAACAAAATATTATAAAAACAAATAATTCCTTTAGAATATGGGTAAAAAGCATGAAGAAAAATTTAGAGATTAGAAAAACATGAAAAAATATTCAACATTTTTGATCACAAAGGAAATATAAAACTATGATGAGATATCATTACACAACTATTAGAATGACTAAAATAGAGAAATTACGACAACATGTAATGCTGACAAGAATGTGGGGAAACTAGAACACATATAAATTGTTAGTGGGAATACAAAACATTAAAATCATCAAATAAGATGGGCAGGCAGTTACTTAAAAAACTAATCATAACAACCAAATGACCCAACAATTGCACTCTTAGACATTTATCCCAGAGAAATTCATACAAAAATTCATATTCATACAAAAATCTATACCTAGCATTCATAGAAGTTTTATTTATTAACAGCTAAGTATGTAAAAGTTAATTTTTAAAAATGGAAACAACTGACCTATCTTTCCATTGGTTAAGTTGACCATTAAACCAATAAACTGTTAGACACTTATACCAGGAAATAGTACTCAGCAATAAAGGAGAGAGAACAATTGATACATGCAATGAATGATCTGGATAAATCTCCAGAGAATAATAATAATCTAGTTATAATAATAATAAAATGTTTTCCTTATTTGAAGATAAAATTACTCATATAGCCTGTATTGCAATGTGTCCATTAAATTAAGATTTATAAGAAATGGTTCCAGTATTTGGTGACACAGCACAGCTCCCTCTTAATCAATTTCATGAGTCAAGTAATATTGTGTAAACTTTTGAATGATTAACCACCTGTTTTTTTTTCACTTTTTTTTAAGATTTTATTAATTTATTTGAGAGAGAGAGAACGAGAGAGAGAGAAAGAGAGAGCACATGAGAAGGGGAGGGTCAGAAGGAGAAGCATACTCCCTGCTGAGTAGAGAGCTTGATGTGGGACTCCATCCCAGGACTCCAGTTTCATGACCTGAGCCAAAGGCAGTCACTTAACCCCTGTTTTTAAAAGAAGTTTCCATATTTAGGACTTTTTTTTCAGTTTTTTGAAGCATAAATATGTCTACCTTTTTTCAATATCTAAGAGTGCAGGCCCAGAAGTACATAGAGCTGTTTTCTTTTCTTTCTTTTTTTTTAAAATTATGTTCAGTTAGCTGTAGTGTTCAATGATTCATTAGTAGCGTATAACACCCAGTGCTCACCTTAGTGAGCCCTCCTTAGTGCCCTCCTTAGTACCCATCACCTTGTTATGCCCTCCCCCTCCTCCCCTCTGAAACCTTCAGTCTGTTTCCCAGGGTCCATAGTCTCTCATGGTTCATCTCCCTCTCTGATTTCTTCCCTTTCAGATTTCCCTTCTTTCCACTATGGTCCTCTGAACTATTGCTTATGTCCCACATATGAGTGAATCCATATGGTAATTGTCTTTCTCTGCTTGACTTACTTCACTTAGCATAATCACCTCCAGTTCCATCCAGGTCAATGCAAATGGTGAGTATTCATCCACTCTGATGGCTGAATAATATTTCAAACCATGTATGTACCACATCTTCTTTATTACATTCATCTGTTGGAGGGCATCTCAGCTCCTCCACATTTTGGTTATTGCAGACACTGCTGCTATGGACATTGGGTTGAAAATGCCCCTTCTTTTCACTACATCTATATCTTTGGAGTATATACCTAGTAGTGCAATTGCTGGGTGATAGGTTAGTTTTATTTTTAACATCTTGAGGAACCTCCATACCGAGAATGACATTATAGATTAAGGGCTGATATCAAAGATGTATAAAGAACTTCTCAAACTCAACACTTACAAAACAGCCCAGCCAAAAAATGGGCAGAAGACATCAACAGACACTTCTCCAAAGAAGATGTACAAATGGTTAACAGACCTATGAAAAAACGTTCAACATCAATAGCCATTAGGGAAACACAAACCAAAATCACAATGAGATACCACTTTATGCCAGTTAGAATGGCAAAAGTTAATAAAACAGGAAACAACAAATGTTAGTGAGATGTGGAGAAAGGGGAACCCTCTTATACTGTTGGGAATGCAAACTGGCACAGCCACTCTGGAAAATAGGATAGAGCTGTTTTCAAATATAAGTTCCATATCTCATGAGCTCTGTATTTTAAAGCAAGTTATTTAACTTCCTAAAGATTCATGTCTTCATATACAAAATGGACTAAAACAGCAGTAACCTCATAGGATTGTAAATCTGGAATATCTTAACACTTCTATAAATTGTGTGCATTGTTAATATTTTGTTAGAGAAATTACATTAATTTCTTATATAGAAACTCAAAGTAATTTGAAAGTTTACCAGTTACTTATTATTGGGATAAACATTAGTCATTTAAAATTTTGTCTTGAAAATGTAGTAATTGGACAATTTTATATAGAAATTCCTCAGCTAAAATATTTTTTAAAGCAGAATATGACTGGTCAGTTGGTTAAACTAGTTTACATTTTGTGTAAAAATGGATTACCTGCCAAACCAAATGGATCACCAGGCAATTTTCTTTGCTTAATTTCAGTGTGTTCTCTTTCAGATGGCTCCTCCAATGAGCTGTCTTGTCCTACTTGCAAAATCAATCCTATAGTTCAATCAGAATCACTTTAAATGTTCAAGAAGACTGCACTCTGTCATTTAAAGACCCAAATAGTACAAAATTGAGATAAAGTCTAACTTGTGGTTTTCTCTTATTTTTTACTGTACCTGAAAAGTTCATTCATTCGTTGTTCATGCATTTGGACCTAAACTACAAAACAACACTTTGCCATATTCAAATGCTTTAGCAATGAATTAACCAGCTATAATTAAGCTTACATATAACACATCCAAATAATTATATATAAATTATACAGTTATAGATACATATAATTATATATGTAATACACAATATAAAAATGCATATTGTGCAAGTCAGACAGATTTGTACAGGATGAAAAGTATACAGGATATAGATTGTGACTTTCCATTCAACTATTCACTTCCTTTTTTTTTTTTAAGATTTATTTATTTATTTGACACAGAGAGAGAAAAAGAGACAGTGAGAGAGGGAATATAAGCAGGAGGGGTGGGAGAGGGAGCAAGCTTCCTGCTGAGCAGGAAAAAAAGTTAAAAAAAAATAAAAGGGTGCCTGGGTGGCTTGGTCATTGGGCGCATCTACCTTTGGTTCAGGTCGTGATCCCAGGATCCTGGTGTTGGGCCCCACATAGGACAATTCCCTTCCTTAAATAACCACAGAATAATATACTTTCTTGTGTTATCTTTACAAAACAGTTAAAAATGTTATGTACACAAATGTATAATATATATAATCATATACACATGCAAATACACATATAAAATTATTTTACTTAAACATCACAAAATACATGTATAAACACACATACTTACTATGTCTGATTCACTTAAGTTATTTGCATCTCTTTCTATGTATCTCTTATCTATATCTATTAGCATTTGGTCATTTGTCATGGATGCATCATATTAACATGAATTATTTATAATAATTTGTTTGATGCTCCCCTCAATAGACATTAACAATATTTACAAGAATTTTTATTGTTCACAATTTCAACTAATGCTTGAGTTCTTTCTTATTCATAAATATACATAAAATAATTATCTTTTTTCAATCAAATCAGATTAAGTATTTTTGTACATTTGTAAAAGTAAAATGCAAACTTGTAAGATTATTTAAAAATAATGAACTTGTAACTAACAAACAATTACCAATATGTATTTTATAAAAAAATGTTATCGACCTGTATAGACACAGCTCTATGCTGATCTTTAGCATCTATTGGCTACTTCGAGGGTAATATGGATTAGTAATTTATAGTATACTATTTAATGTTTAAAACTCCTCCCCAAAAACACCTGTCCCAGTTTGTTTATATTGTTTAGAGAGGTTTACATGGTGGCTTACCCTGGTTTAACCAGATACACATCTTGGTTTGCCTACATGCACCAGTAGAGCATAAAAAATTTCCAGAAACTTTTCCTGAGGCTCTCCAAAAACCAAGATTCCTTGTATATATCTTGGTGACTTACAATACAGATATGAAGTACATCCTCTATAACTAAGAACATTCCTCAAAGCTCCTGTTCTTGAATGTGGTTTCTTTCTCCTGTTGTACCATATCCTTTCTCTGCATTAAAACTAAAACCTTATGTGAGCAAAATATGTACAGTATTGTGAATTCTTTTAATTATTCAGACCTGTGAAATAGTTGTGTGTGTGTGTATATGTAAGTTATAGTTGATATATATATCTAACAATATGCATGTATATATCATTATATGATCAGACAATGAACATTATTAGAACAGAGACCACAGTGGAGGCTTTCAAGCTGATTCATAGAGTAAGTCTTGGTTTGCTTTGGTGATTGAAATAATTAAAATTTTATTTTTTAAAGATTATTTATTTGAGGAGGGGGAGAAAGGGGGGGAGAGAGAGAGAGGGAATGAGTACACTTTGGGGGAGAGGCAGAGGGAGAGAATCCTTAGGCAGACTCTACACTGACCAGAGAACCAGGGTCCTGAGATGAAGACCTGTGTCAAAATCAAGAGTCCTCAGATTAACTAATTGAGCCACCCAGGAACCCCTGTATTTGAACATTTTGAAGAATACAATTACCATTCATTTCACCATATCTTGTCATTTTTGTAATTTTAGTGCTATCTTGAATTACTTCTAATATATCAATAAGCATTTGGTAGTTGTGTTTTTAAATTATTTTCAATACACTTGAATGCCTATATAATCTTTTCCCATTTATTGGTTCCTTATTTTTATATAATCTTTTTATATTATTCTGCAAACATCTGCTGATTTAAAAAGATAAATTTCTGTATTGGTTTCTTCAGGTATCTCTTTCTTAACAGTTTTTGACTAAAAATAGAAGCTGGTGAATGAGTTTTGCATATGTAGATGGCTTCACTTTAAAGGATACAGGCAAGGGGTATGCTATAGGAAATAGAGCCCTTTCATCTACTAGAATACCCTCATTTTGGGAAACTTCTCAAAACTGCTCTCATAGAATATTTATATCTGGAAAAACTGGCATTCTGGAGGATCTGAAAGCAAGACAGATTTCGTTTCTCCTTTTATTGTTGTAGTAGATTGCCAATGGCTATGGTCACCCTACTTCTTGTATTCATTGCCTTGGGTAATCCTCTTGGGCTTTAAGTCTAGTCTCAGTCATGTGAGTTGTTCCAGTCAATAGGAATTGTGACCCAAGCAGAGATCTGAAATGTTTGTACATTGGGATTTACCCCCCTTCTTACTGCCAACATGTAAATAAACTTGAGTTAGCCTCTTGGATGGCTGGGAATGCCTTTAGAGAGTGGGAAATGACCATCCCCAAAGTCCCAAGAATAACCATAATTATAGTCATCTCAGTTGATTTCTGGATATGTGAGTGAGGCCATTCCAGACCATCTAGCTCTACCCACTGGGCCTGACAAAAATAATCTCCCAGCCAAACCAATGCATTATGAAAAATAAATAAATAAATAAATAAATATTTTCTTTTGTTTTGAGCCACTGCATTTTAAGATGATTCATTTTAGATAGCAAAATCTGATACATGTAGATATTTCTTAAATCTGGACTATTGATATAAGTTTTTAGGAAATAATTTTTTGGAAGTGCAGACATTTTATGGAAGCACCTGTAAGGATTATTAATTTCCTAACACATTCAGTTGTTAAAAGCACAAACATGATTTTTACTTTTAATGTAGCCTATATAACAAATGAACAACACAGTGATAATCTTTTAGGCATGAACATTTTCCAAAACCAGAAAATAGTTGTTCCTCTTACACCCTTGTGTTTGATTTTCTTTGTCCTAGTCAAGAATGCCTAGAGCTACATTGCTATAATCTTTGTGGAACAAGTTACTTCTATAGCATTTGTGTAAAAATAACATAAAAAAAAAAAAACTAACATCAATTCTCATTAGTTAACTCTGCTTTTCTTTTATACCAGTGCTTGTTTATAAAACCATGTTCATAATAATAATCAAGGTTTCATATCTGCCAATGTATGTTACTTTCTTAATGCTAAATTTTCTTCAATATGTTCAAAAACCACCATCTGTTTATTACAATTTTTGATAAAATGGATTGGAATCGACACAATTTTCCAAAAAAAACAACTGGTAGGTGACAAATAAAAGTCCACACTGCTATTAATATTTTTAATGACCGCCAACTAGAAAGAATTTTTAAAAATCATATGATATAGATGAGTTAAGATGGAAAGCAAAAATTCCCTGCCCTGATACTCCCACATCCGTCCCTCTGACTAAAGGCAACAATTGAATCATTTCTGTTTTGGGGTTCCAATTAGTTCTCAGGTGTTAACCTGGCTTAATCTTTCTGACACTCTATATTGCAGAGAAGAAGAGTTCAAGAACTGACTAGTATAGTGACTTCATGATTAGGGCTTTAATTCTGGAGTCTGTTTTCAGTCCCAGTGTTGACCCTTTCCAAGCTTTTACCATGTCTGGAAAATCTCCAGTATTCTGCCTGGAGAACTGACTCCCACTTTCACAGCAGTCTGATATGGAATCTATTTTGGAAAAATGCTTTCTTTTCTCATTTTCATTTGTGAACTTACTTCCAATGGCTTTATACTTTAAAAAAAATATGTTAGTATCTTTCATCCTCTTATACCTCTCCCTCAGTAATCTCAGCTTTTGTAAGTTTATTCTCTTTTGCATCATTTTATTTTCATTCTAATAAGATCTCTTGAGAGCGTAGGGAGCAAGATACACATGCCTATTTAGCCATATGCTGGTGAATCAAATAAATATGCACCAAGTACTGATGTTGGAAAAGCTCCACAGTGATGTTGGTAAATATTTCCTGCCTTTCAGAAAAATTAATTATAAAATTTGCCAGAATCTGTACTGTTATTTTCAGTATAGATTTTATTATTATTTGTTGTTATTTTCAGCTCTATTTGAAATACAATATTTGTATGATTAAACTGAGATCTCTGACCTGAAATTGCCCAATCTTTTTCTCCATGTACTTAGTAAAAACAAATTGACAATAATAACAAAAGATTAACTAATTAACAACAACATTAAGGCTTTTTTTTTCCCCAAAGGGTAACAATATTGGATATGACTAATGAATTTGATGAGGTCAATTCATACATTTCATGACGTTTTGTACAAGAGATCATGTCTGATGACTTGTTTGCAAACTGTAGATACAGAAAAGTGAATTAGACATACCATATCATTGGGTTAGTTGTATTCCGTTATGCTGCAAATCTATTAATTATAATCTTAAAAACATGTACTATTCATTTTGAGCATACTGCAATTCATCTTTTTTGCATGTGAGTACTGTGTCCTTTTCTTCCTGCCATTGATTGTTTGTTTGTTTTATCAACTGCATCATGCTTAACTGACCATTATTGCTCTAAGTTTTCTAGTTAAGGGACAAACTCCATATTTATTTTCAAATATTGTAATAATATTTACTTTTATTGATTTTGATCTTCATAAATTATCATCCAATATTAGCTGGGTAGATGGTAAGTAGATTGCATTTTTTTTCTTATTTATTTTTAAGAAGAAAGTATAGAACAGACTTTAATTGTATTCTTTCCTTCTGAATGCTTTCTTTTTCTACTGCTTTGTGATTCATGATGATATTTTTTTGATTCTAACTCCTCCCCATTAGATCTTATCTCATTTTATATTTTCCCTTTTGTTGGATATCAGAATAAAATAAATTAACAAAATTCTGGAAAATTAGCATAATAAATCCTTTAACTTCCCAGTGTCAAAAATGTCTTAAGTTTAAAAATCAAAATGTGATTTAGGAGAGCAATACAATGTTGTTTCATATTTTTTTAAAATAAACGATCAAGTTCTACAGGACATTTTCCCTCAGGAATACACATCTAACATTATAACATATTAATATTTCCATGATACTTCCCTGAATTTTATGTTTGGTAGGTGAATAATTAGCAGCTAGTTTATAAAGTTGGGAAAACACCAAGACTCACTAAAATTATCCTGTAAATGTGCCCACAGAACTTTCTTAAGATATTTTTAAAGAATGTTCCCAAACTGTCTGGATTGCTTATAGTCTAATATTTGAAATTTATTACTTCAATTTATGAAGTAAGCAACTGCTGAATAATAGCTAGGATTTATACACAATTCCTGGACTGAGAAATGTGAAGACATTTTCTAATTTAAATATCTTCCTTTTCTGAAGGAGATACCACATGTATACTACTTGTGTATTGCTTAGACACCTCATATATTTAGGCTCAGTCAGATTGCCCGCTAATACAGTGAGGTAGAAACTAAAATTTGTGTCAGCTACCTCACATTTCATGTTTAACCTGTTTTTTGATCACTTCTATTTTTTGACTTATTAGTAACGTTTCATGCTTCCAATTCTTCTGAGTTTATTTTTTAGTCTGACTACTTGTGTTATCTCAGTGTCACTCATGTATGTATGTATGTGTATACATATATATGTGTGTGTATATGTGTGTATATGTATGTGTGTGTATGTGTGTATATATATGTATATGTGTATGTATGTGTGTGTACATACACCATATACATATATATATATATGGTGTTGTTAGTCACCATACAATACATCATTAGTTTTTGATGTAGTGTTCCAAGATTCATCATTTATGTATAGCACCCATTGCTCCATGCAATACATACCCTCCTTAATAACCACCACCAGGCTCATCATCCTCCATTCTCCCTCCCCTCTAAAATCCTCAGTTTGTTTCTCAGAGTCCACAGTCTCTCATGATTCGTCTCCCGCCCTCCCCCCTTCATTTTCCCTTTCCTTCTCCTATTGCCCTCCATGTTTTTCCTTATGTTCCACAAGTAATTGAAACCATATGATAATTGGCTTTCTCTGCTTGACTTAATTCACTCAGCATAATCTCCTCCAGTTCCATCTATGTTGATGCAAAAGTTGGGTATTCATCTTTTCTGATGGCTGAGAGTAATATTCCATTGTATATATGAACTACATCTTCTTTATCCATTCCTCTGTTGAAGGGCATCTTGGCTCTTTCTGCAGTTTGGTTATTGTGGACATTGCTGCTGTGAGGATTGGGGTTCATATGGCCCTTCTTTTCACTACATCTGTATGTTTGGGGTAAATACCCAGTAGTGCAGTTGCCAGGTGATAGGGTAGCTCTATTTTTAATTTTTAAAGGGATTTCCACACTGTTTTCCAAAGTGACTGTACCAACTTGCATTCCCACCAATATTGTAAGGGGGTTCCCCTTTCTGCACATCCTCCCCAACATTTGTTGTTTCTTGACTTGTTGATTTTTGCCATTCTAACTGGTGTAAGGTAGTATCTCAATGTGGTTTTGATTTGAATTTATGGATGAAAGACCTCAATATGAGACAGGAATCCATCAAAATCCTAGAGAACTTAGGCAGTACCCTCTTCGACATCGGCCACAACAACTTCTTTCAAGACAGGTCTCCAAAGGCAAGAGAAACAAAAGTGAAAATCAACTTTTGGGACTTCATCAAGATAAGAAGCTTCTGCACAGCAAAGGAAGCAGTCAACAAAACAAAGAGGCAACCCACAGAATGGGAGAAGATATTCGCAAATGACACTACAGCCAAAGGGCTGATATCCAAGATCTATAAAGAATTTCTCACACATATATTTTTAAAAGTGATGCTTTAATGAGGAAATAATGTGGTTTTATTTCTTTTTTAAGATTTTTATTTATTTATTTATTTATTTGACAGAGATCACAAGTAGGCAGAGAGGCAGGCAGAGAGAGAGATGGGAAGCAGACGCCCTAGTGAGCAGAAAGCCCAACGTGAATCTCGATCCCAGGACCCTGAGATCAGAACCTGAGCCAAAGGCAGAGGCTTTAACCCACTGAGCCACCCAGGCACCCCAGCAAATGTGGCTTTATATTAGAAAAGTAAAATCACTATCACTATCATTATCACAAGTTAATATGTCTATTTTTAATTTCTAGTGCTGTCTGTCATTGAAATTCAAGAAGGTAGAAGGCCTGAGAGTTTGAATAAGAGTAACTTATTCAATACTGATTATATTGACAATATTCCTTGTAATTTTTGTAGATTCAATTAGATAAAATACAAGACTGACTATTTAGAAGTTGAAAATCTCTGAATTTATCATAATTGTTCTCCAGTAAGTTTATCTGAAATTGTCTATAAGAATCATATTGCAGAACTTTGTCTAAGATGTATAAAATAATCACAAGGGATTCCTAACCATAATGAAGAATGGGGGATATTTTGAGAAGGAGGAAAATGATTTCAGTTTTTAACATGGTAAATCCATTGTGTTTATAGATCTTGAATTATTCTCTATATAGGTCTGGGATTACCCTGCTAAAAATTCCCCAGTATATCATTTTGATGTTTAATATTGTGTTAACTTTTTAATATACCACATGAATAACAGACACTGTAGTGTAGAGATTTCTAAAATGTTCATTCTACGAGTGCATGTGTAGAGAAGGTTGTCATTTTAATTTTCATCTAACATAATAAGAGAAAAAAGGAAAACTTACACAATAGAATACAGTGTAGTGTAGGTATCTGTATCATGGAGGAGAGAAATTCTCACTATCTTAAGCTATCTTTTGGGCAGCATCAGCTATATTTTCTTGACATTCCTGGTGTCATTAACAAAGTTTATGAAATGTTTATATTGTTAATGGATGCCAAAAACATGGTCTATTATATTTCTCTTACTGCCCAATATTAAACTGATATAAACTAGGATGATCTTGTAAAACTAACATCATACATCACTTAACATTTCAGGGAAATACTGTTGTGTACCATCTTAAAAGTAACAAGATAATTCTTACTCCTTTGCATAGTTAGATGGATGACTACACCTTGAGGATATAATGTCTTAATGTTCCTAGCAACTTTGCTTATGAAAAATGGCTGCACTCACTAGATAAACACCATCATGCTGATACAGGAAAGCAAAAATCAATTTATAAAACAAAGTGGTATAACCATTTTCCATATATATATATATATATATATATATATATATATGAACTGACCATGTGTCAATTTGTTTTTACCCTGTAACAGAAAACATGGTAAGTCCTATACTCAAATCTGGAAAAGCTATCATTAAGTGCAGACAGCATAGTTCTGCTAGTATATTAAAAAAAAGTTATTCTATCAAATGGACATTAATTTACCTGATGGGAGTATGTGTATATTAATTGAGATGGACATGTGAATCTGTCACATGTTTGTGACATAGTAGTCAACCCTAAATTTAGTAGTCAAACCCTAAAAAACAGGGTAGTCAAACCCTAAAAAAAAACATAGTAGTCAAAACCCTAAAAAAACAGGCTTCAAGTATTGAAAAGAACAATCAATTTTTTTTTTTTTTTTTTTTTGACAGATAGATATCAAGGGTGCGGAGAGGGGGAGGGGGAGAGACAGGAGGAGGAGGCAGGCAGAGAGAGACAGGAGGAGGAGGCAGGCTCCCTGCTGAGCAGAGAGCCCTTTTTTTTTTTTTTTATTTGACAACAATCAATATTTTTAAATCTTTTCTTTGCCTTAAATAGTTATTAGTGTACCCTTTTAAATTAGTGTAGGTATAGCACATGGAGATATACACCAAATAGTCTCACCTACTATATTGCACTGAAAAATCATATGGGATTTTTAAGTTAGCACTATTTCCAGAAGTGGACAAATAATGAATTGCCATGGAATGTTTAATGACCAAATAATTCTGCAACTCTTTTGATTAGTCAACAGAAAATACAAATTTGTCTATTTATTTATTTGGCTCCCACTTGTTTTTTTTTTCTTTTTTAAGAATTTTAGATCATTAAGAAAAAGGTCCATTATATGTTCCTTTTCTTAATAACTTTATATACAGTTCAGACTCAGTCTAATTTTGCAAATTCAATCAAAACAATTCATAATTAAAACTTCATCTTCATTTAAGACTTTAAAGTTCCTGGGGTTCACTGTTTTATGATGATATCACTATACTAAACACAGTATATATGAACTATATATATATATTCCATTGTATATATGAACTACATCTTCTTTATCCATTCCTCTGTTGAAGGGCATCTTGGCTCTTTCTGCAGTTTGGTTATTGTGAACATTGCTGCTGTGAGGATTGGGGTTCATATGGCCCTTCTTTTCACTACATCTGTATGTTTGGGGTAAATATATATATTTACCACAGTATATTTTTTGCTTCACAAGAGGTAGGACCAGAAGTGATATTTGATAAAGAGCCAAGAATAATTTATATTGTTAGGTCAAGAATATCATGAAAAATATATATTTTCATTAGCCTTCATGTATAAGGCTAATCTACAAATGGCATAAAATACTTCTATGTAGGCATTATTTTTTTCTTCAGTAATCATCAATTCTATTGAACTGAGCCTATGATTCAGAAGCCATTTTGATTATAGTACATCAACAAGTATTTGATTTTCTCTTTAGGTTGATCAAACACAGGTACAATGAATATGTTAATTTTGTTCTCATTATTGCTAGATTTTTATCTGCCTATATCTCAATAATCCTAAGAAACTCTGCGTGTGTGTATTTTATTATATTATAGACCACTTTTCAGAAATAACTTGCTTAAATTGTCTCAATTATGACTGTATCACAATTACAGTGTCTTACTTATATAGTATATGTAAAATGTGGCATGGAGGTGATTGTTTTTGTGTATTCTATCAAAATTTCTAAAATAATACTGGTATCTTAAAAAGCAAAAACAAACAACCAAAAAAAAACTTCTGAGTACAACCAAAGCAATTTTACAAATTATCATTTATTTTTGGTGTTTCTTTTCTTAGCTTTTTTGTTATATTGGAAGAAAATACAAATATTTCATTTCCATATCTGCAAAAGAGTTCTCAATGTTTCACATAATATTACATGGCAGTTATAATTATGACACACATACCTAAAACAAAATTAGGGTGATAGTTGATTTCTACCTATTAGTAAAATTTATATTTGCAGCTTTCTTACTCTGGGCTTGGCATATATTACCATTCAGACTTAGAATATTATTTTCCCTAATTTTTCAAGACTTTCCAGAGGAAAATGATATAGGAAGAAGATAACAGTATTCCAAAGATTTCCATACCTTAACCCTCAGAAAAGGTAAATACATACATTCATGACAAAAGAGACTGTGGAGATATGATAAAGGTTAAAGACCTGAATATAGTTCTCCTGGATTATTCAGGTGACCCATTTTAATCATGTGATTCTTAATGATGGAGAATGAAGACAGAAGGGTAGATCACACAGATACAATGTGAAAAGACATCAAATTACCATCTCTGGCTCTGAAAATAGAGGAAGAAGAAGTCCATGAGTCAGGGAATGTGGGAGACCTGTAGACTCCAGAAAACTTGGACCTACAACTGCAAGAAACTGAATTCTCCCAGTAACTTGAATGAGCAAGGAAATGGATTCTCCTAATACATTTTAGAAGGGCATGAAGATGCGTCCACACCTTGATGTTAGCCAAGGGAGGTCTGTGTCAAACTTGGAGATAGAGAACTATAATGTAATAAATTTGCTTTAAGACAACAAATTTGTGGTAATTTGCTCTGTGAGCAATAGAACGCTAATAGAACAAGTGGGTGATGACATATAATAATCTAAATTAAAGAGAATCTTGAGGTGTCTTGGTAGCTCAGTCAGTTAACTGTCTGACTCTTGATTTTGGCTCATTATCTTAGGGTCATGAGAGTGAGCCCTATGTTGGGCTCTGTGTTAAGCATGGAACCTGCTTAAGATTGTCTTTCCTTCTCCCTCTGCCCCTCTCCTCATGCTCTCTCTTTCTCTAAAATAATAAATAAATAAATCTTAAAAACATGAAATTTGAAAAACAGATTTTAGAGAATTTGTTACTTTCACATTGATTTTTTTTCTCTTATTCTTTCCCTATATATTTTTCTAATTTTCTGTTTTTTTTTTTCCCCCAGAATAATGTTTGGAAATGACACTTTGAAATTCAAAGGCATTATTTTGTTTTTGATTTTCAGAAATGTTTGCTAATTCTTGGACTCAAATATAGAACTTAAACTTTTCCTAATTGTTATTTATACCTATACTACATCTTCCTTCACTATTGTCTTATTATTTTAGTGTTCCTTAAATATATGTTTTGTGGGTGGATTTATTTTTGAAAGACTGCTTAGACCACCTTATGCTAGTGTCAGTAGACCATCTGGGGGTAATACATACACACACACACACACAGAGTCATGTCCTACTCTAGGGACCTTCTTGAGAAGAGATTTCAGATTTAAAAATAAATATTTAATGTAATTTAAAAAAATACAAGGAAATTTTTGAAAGTGATGGATATGTTTAGTACCTTGGTTGTGGAGATTGGTATACATAGGTGTATGCATCTTACAATTTCATCAAGATGTGTATATTAAATGTGTGCAATTTTTTCTTTATCAATGATACCTCAAAAAGGTAAGAAAAATATGTAATGAGCAGAGTCAGAAATATTAAGAAACTCATAAAGCTCAGAATCTGTGGACTTCACTTTGTATGGGCCTCTACCCAGGCACAGGGAGGGGTCTTAGTAATGTTTAAATATGATCACAATAATTTTATAAAATTTACAAAATTAAGAAATTTTCACAGCAGTGTTTGTTTTCTTTTATTCTATTCCAGTTTCTTCCTTTCATTTTCCTCCTATATAAGTGGTTCAGTTATAATTATTGTCATCTTTATATTAATCTGAAATTTATATTAATCTGAAATTTATATTAATCTGAACTTTATATTAATCTGATAGGTGGTATTACGTATCACAACCATTTTGAATGATTCTCTTAAAATTAAAAATAAAAACTCTCATTCACTTTATGTATGTGTCTATATTAACTTCAATGGAACAATATAGATTGTACAAAAATAAACCCATGCTTATATGGTCAATTAATCTCTGACAAAGGAGGCAAGAATATACAGAGGGGAAAAAGTCTCTCCAAGAAATGATGCTGGGAAAACTGGACAGCCAATTACAAAAGAATGAAACTGGACCACTTTCTTTTACCCTACATAAAAATAAATTTTAAAAATTGGATTAAATACCAATATATGAGACCTAAAGCCATTAAGCTCCTTAAACACATAGGCAGTAATCTCTTGGACATCAGTCTTAAAAATGTTTTTTTAGATATGTCTCCTCAGGCAAGGGAAACAAAAGCAATATAGGTTTACACCAAAAGCTTTTACACAGTGAAGAAAACCTTCAACAAAACAAAAAGGCAACCTATTAAATGGGAGATTATATTTAAATAACATAGCTGATCAGGGGTTAATATATATTATGTAAAGATTATACAAACATATATAGAATTATTAAATATGTTTTACAACTGGAGCTAATAAAACATTATATGCCAGTCATACTCCAACAATAATTATAAAATGGAGAACTTACACATCTCAGCACCAAACAAAAAAATCCAAGTAAATTGAATAAAAAATGAGCAGAGAACCTGAATAGATATTTTTCCAAAGAAGACATGCAATGGCCAACAGACACATGAAAATATGCTCAACATCACTAAACATCAGGGAAATGCAAATCAAAACCACAATGAGCTATCACCCCACACCTGTCAGAATGACTAATATAAAAAAATGTAAGAAGTCACAAGTGTTGGTGAGATACAGAGAAGAAAGAACCCTCATTCACTGTTGGTGGACACTGTGGAAAACAGTATGAAGATTCCTCAAAAAATTAGAAATGAAATACCATTTGATCCAGTAATTCCACTACTGGGTATTTAACTGGAGAAAACAAAAACACTAGGTAGAAAAGATATATGCACTCCTATGGCTATTGCAGTATTATTTATAATAGCCAAGATATGGAAGCAACATAAGTGTCCATAGATAGAGGAGTGGATAAAGATGTAGAGTGTTTATATATAAATGAAATGGAATATTACTCAGTCATAAAAAAGAATGTGCTCTTTTCATTTGGAACACATGGACAGACCTAGAAGGTAACATGATAAGTGAAATATGTCAAACAGGAAAATGCGAACATCATTTCACTTACTGTGGAATCTAAAAAACAAAACAAATGAACAACAGCAATGACAACAGAACATGTTGACTTATAAATGCAGAGAACAAACAGGTGGATGCTTGAAGGAAGGGGACTAGAGGGATGGGCAAAATGAGTGAAGAAGAGTGGGACGTACCAGCTTCCAGTAATGGAATGTATAAGTCACAAAGATGAAAGCTACATAGATCATATGAATTATAGTCAATGGTAATGCAAAAGCATTTTATGGTGATAGGTGGTAGCTATAGAGTTGCTGAGTCAATATGTTGTACACCTGAAACTAATGTAACATTGTGTGTCAGCTGTATTTTAATTTAAAAACAGAATTTATATTTACATTAGTTTTAAATATTAAGCAAAATGATTTTATTAGCAAATTACCAGGAGCTATTAACATTCATAACCCTTAAATTTCAGATATTATCAAAGATTTTCTTCTGAAGACTATTTGGATGATCATTATTTCTAGTTTCCAATACTAACAGCCTATAATGACATAGGATGATGAAAAAAAAAAAAAAAGCATAGGGGCTCTCAATTCTTTTTTTATCCTAATTTTCTGAAGGAAATAAAATTGCAATTGTATAAGCAGATGGCTGGTCACCAGAGCAACCAGAATCTGATAAGAGTTTTCAGAAGCTTGTCAAGATCACAGCCCACACACTTGTACAAAGAAAAAAAAAAAAAAATCAAGGAAAAAAAAAACAAAAAGAAAAGAAAAAAAAAGAACTAATTTGAGATTTAACAGAATTTGTACTGGAGCTATTAATGGGCTTTATGACAAAATCAGAACTCTTTTCCACTTTTATCCAATTCTCTCCAAGTGGAGAAATTAAGTATATTTAATTTTAGCATTAAATGAAATGAGGTTATGGGAAACAAAACTAAATTTTTAAAACGGTGTGATGAGGTACTCTTGTAATACTTATGACTTATTTTCTACTAACTACTAAATTCAGTAAACACCTAATGGATATTATTTTTAATAGGCCACTATACCAAGCACAAAAATAGATAGATGATAGATAAAAATCATACAAACCTTTCTCTGTAAAATGTAACAATCAAATTAACAGAGACATAAATGTACCCAATGCAATAATAATAGTAATAATAATAATAAATTTGGTAAGAGCTTTAAACTATCAGACAGTATGAAAAAAACATACAAGTTAATCTTTGGAAGTTAATACATCTAGAATCAATGCATCTAGAATTGAATAAAGCAAACAGCACAGACTGACAAAATTACCTTTGGCAAATTATTTAAATTCTCTCTTATAACTTAACTCATTTGTAAAAGGTGAATACAACAGCCAATTTTGGTTTCATTGCATAGATTAATAGATATGCAAAGTAATTATCATAGACTTAGCTATATTGTTTACTGTTCTTTTTGACATTGCTGTTACTATTATTATAACAATAATAACAATAACAATAACAAACATTAGGTGCTCAGTAATGGTGAGAACCCATTCCCTTGGGGAGTCAGTCTTCAGTGTCTGGTAGACTGAAGATAGATGTAATGGCTTCCAGTATTTAAGGGTGGTCAGAGAAATTGATTGGAAGTCATGTCTCCATAAAAAGTATACACTAGTTTCACCAATAATCAGTACCATTTGGAGATTTGATGTGTGTGTGTGTGTGTGTGTGTGTGTATGTGCATGCTCATTGGAGAATGCCAGGGAGAGAGGAGTTAGAGTCTCTATAAATCACTAATAAGTAGTGGAGATGACTTTTCAAATTTTAGAACTAAAAAAAAGAAAACAATTAAAATGGAGACTAGGAATGATGGATTTGTGTTCATGAGTAAACAAGGAATGGAGTTTGTCTGTAGAGTGCATTTAGGACCGTAGAAAGAGATAAGTAAGGCTTGGGATATGGTCTTATAGACATTCCTAAATGGTCTTATAGACATTACTGTTTTCTTAACTGCAGAACATCTGAACTCCTTTATACTTTAAAATCGATCTTTTTAATGAATCTTAAAAGGCATTGTGGTGACGTCGCAGAGGAAACCATACCATTGTAATGTGCCAGATTGTTCTGAAAAGTATTTTCATGACAGTTTGGAAGCCATTAGTACTTCATCATGCACTATAATTCTGATATTCAGTGAAGTTAAATTATGAATACCAAATAAACGTCTTACAGACATCATTGATTTTAATGTGTACTCATGTTCTTAGTACATTGTACATCTAGAAGATCCTCATTAACTAAGCATTAAATGAATGATAAGAGAAAAAATAATTAATACACACATGCATTAAGAAATATGTTGGACAGAGATTTAGGTAAGCAATGTAACAAATAATTGAGGTATCTCTTATGAGAAAAGAGGTTTCAACTAAGAAAAAATTAATACAGGGTTCATCTGTAGTGAAAAGTAAAGGAAAACAAATTAATATAACTATTTTAATAGAAAGTTTTAAAATCCTTGATTTAATATTTGGAGTCTAATAATTTTTTTCTATTTTTTTTCTCTAAGCTGCATATGTTACTTATAATTTTTAAAATATATGATACAATTTGAATTTTGGATGGAATGACATGGCTATTATTTTATTTATATTTTATTTTAAAAGTATTTATATATTTAAACCTTAAAAACAGGAAACAGTATCTTAAAATGAAAAAATATTAGATTAATATCTATCAACATTGTAATACATACACAAAAAACATGCATATTTTTAAAAAATCATATTGCATTGTATCAGACCAATTATGTCTTGGAATGCCAACTAGCAAGTTCTAAGTGATCTTGTATTTTTATAATAGAAGTCCAATTATGTTTATATTTCAAAAAATCAAATTTCTTTTCAGATGTAGTGACTTTTAAAAATTAATTTTCAAGAAGTTTGGAAGTATATGATATAAAATAATAGCCAGTAGAATGTTATTATTGTTTTACACATCACTGAATATTTTTTTCTTTTTCTATCACCTTATTCTGTTTTTTTAATTTTCTTTCTAAGATTTTATTTATTTGACAGAGATCACAAGTAGACAGAGGGGCAGGCAGAGAGAGGAGGAAGCAGGCTACCCACTGAGCAGAGAGCCCAATACGGGACTCGATCCCAGGACCCTAGGATCATGACCTGAGCCGAAGGCAGAGGCTTTAACCCACTGAGCCACCCAGGCGCCCCTATTTTTATTATTTTCATGCTACTTATCACCATCTTATATTTTATTTATCTACTTAGCTATTAGAGTTATTTTATCTTACCATATAATGTAAGGTCCATGAAACAATCTATAACAGTTTTTTGCATTTAAAAAATACTCAATAAATAGGGCTGGATAAATGAACTGATTAAATTAATGTATAAATTTAGTAAGACTACACTAAATTGAAAACTTTTTTCTGTGTGTGTTGGGGGGGGTTGTATGATATATGCCTCTGTGGTAGCCCAAGGGAAAATATAAGACTTTGATAATAGACAATGTTAACTTAAATAGGATGAGAAACTACTGTCCACAATAGCCAAACTGTGATAGGAGCCGAGATGGCCTTCAATGAGAATAGATAAAGAGGATGTAGTACATATATACAATGGAATATTATTCAGCCATAAGAAAGGATGAACACCCACCATTTGCACTGACATGGATGGAACTGGAAGGGATTATGCTAACAGATAAGTCAAACAGAAAAAGACAATTATCATATGATTTCACACATATGGGGAACATAAGGAATAGCACAGAGGAACCGTAGGGGAAGGGAGGCAAAACTGAAGGGGGAGAAATCAGAGACGGAGATGAACCATGAGAGAGTTTGGACCCAGGAAACAGTCTGAGGGTTTCAGAGGGGAAGGTGTGGGGGAATGGGTGACCCAGTGATGGGTACTAAGGAGGGCACATGTTGTGAAGAGCACTGGGTGTTATATGCAATTAACGGATCATTGAACATTACATAAAAACTAATGACATACTAATAGTAGCTAACTGAACATAATAAAAAATAAAATTAAAATTAAAAAATTAAAAAAAAATTAAAAAGAAAGTACTACATCTTATCCCTTGCCCATAATAAATATCCAATAAATAATTTTAAATGAATAAATGTGGGAAAGAAATAATTACAAGTTAATTCTTATATGTGATAATATTAAATTGGGTTGGACAATGTGGCTTCTGTTATAAGTGTGTGAGAGATCAAAATGAGTAGTTCTAAACATAGTGTAATTAAGCTTATTTGATGTCATTTGGTCCAATTAAATAAACTAGTTAGAAGCTAGTGGAAACTTCAGCTTTATTAATAGTTTAATCTATATAATGAAACAAAATAATGCCGAAAATATTTTAAGAGCATCTTGTCTTACAAATTGGGAAAAATATATATAGTATTTAAGAAAAAGAACTCCTTTCTTTCAGTGACTAAACAGAGCTCCTAACACTTCTTTTATTATTAAATAATAATTCAAGGATCTTACGTTTTTTTATTAAAATATTTTATTCAAATTCATTAATGACACATAATTTATCACTCTTTTCATGCTTTCAAATTTACATGTTTGCTTCTGTCACAGAAAAAAAATGATATTTATGTAGAAAATTATTGGATCTGTCCTTACCCTTGTACTAAGGAAGTGTTAACTAATTTGTATTCTCTTTAAATTTTTAATTTCACATATTAAAATATATTAACATTCACCAATATATAATAAATTAAAACTATAGAATAATGTTTTAAAATATTTTAGGGAAGAATAATCTAGTTTGTTTTACTACCAAACATTTAAATAGATTACCACTTTTCTTTCATTAACTTTTAAATGACATATAAAGGCATTTTATTTGTACATTTTCACAGATTTTTTTTATATAGTGATGTATAAATCTGTGTATATAGAGCTGATAAATATATATACATATATATGTGCATGTGTGTATAGTAATGTATGTATTTATTGATATGTAACTAAGTTCTAGGACAATTTACATCAATTAATTGATCTATTTGTTTTTTTTTAAACTAGAGATGGAGTGATTTCCCTAGTGAACTCAAAATTAATAATACATAATTACTAAATAGTGATTTCAATGTAGTGTGAAGCTCTAGGAGCTTCTGAAATGGGCTAGGTAGGGTACTGTTTTATGAGCATTACTTCTTTTAATTCTCAGAAAATCTCATGGAGTATGTGTCCCTCATTATCTGCTTTTAGAGAAGAGGATATTAAGACTTGGATAGGTAAAGTGATATTCCTCAGGTCACAGAGTTTCTATATGCTGGAACTAGCCCTTAATCCCAGGTATTATGACTCAAAAGCTAGCTCATTTCATCATTTTTTTGACTTTTTTTAACTCTATTTTATTATTTTTTAAACTGCCATGGAAATGCCAGAATTAGTTAGCTTCTACCTTGTTGAGGGACCTCTGAGATATTTAGTTTATCACTCTCACAAACTATGGTGTAATAAGCACCCGTTTTCATGCTTTTTATAAAAAAATCAGATGTGACTATTTATATAGGTCCTCTCTTTTCTTTTTTCTCAGCTAATGTTTAATTTCTACAACTTTTCATAGTAAGAGATCTTAAAATAAAGAGACTAACAAAAACTCCTCAATTTGTTTTTCATTAGGTTTGGTATTTTAATATTAATTTTGAATATAATAAATTTATTAACAAATAATCTATTTTTTCTTGCTAAATTGTTAAAGTTATTTTGCTAGCAATTCTAATACAATATTAAGTAAAAATTTTTCTTTTGAATTCTTCCTTTAAGGATTGTTTTTGAGGGGCACCTGGGTGGCTCAGTGGGTTAAGCCTCTGCCTTCAGCTCAGGTCATGATCTCAGAGTCCTGGGATGGAGCCCCGCATCAGACTCCCTGCTCAGCGGGGACCCTGCTTCCCTTCCTCTCTCTCTCTGCCTGCCTCTCTGCCTACTTGTGATCTCTGTCTGTCAAATAAATAAATAAAATCTTTAAAAAAAAAAATTGGGTATGACCAGTGATTGATTTAAAAAAAAAAAAAGGATTGTTTTTGAGCCAGATATAGTAATATAAGAAATATTCTTTACCTGCTCTACAAAAAGGTATTTGTTTAATTTTCACAACTTTTTTTCTTCTACCAAGTATCTTTTTTTTTTTTCTTAAGATCAGAGATCACAAGCAGGCAGAGAGGCAGCAGAGAGAGAGGAGAAAGCAGGCTCCGCTGAGCAGAGAACCCTATGGAGGGCTTGATCCCAGGACCCTGGGATCATGACCTGGGCCAAAGGCAGAGGCTTAACCCACTGAGCCACCCAGGCGCCCCCAAGTATCTTTTTTTGTTAAGAGTAATAGTTTCATTTTTCTACCTAAACATCAATATGCCAGTAATGAAATTATGATGTTATTTTAAGGACAAGTGTTCTTGCGAGAACTCATAAAATAGATTTATTTGCTAGTAAATAAAGCTTCTTTTCATTTGAAATTTCTGAATGAGAAAAAAATATATATTGGCTAATGGAATAGGTTATCAAATTCAAAAACAGCCTTCACTGATGGAAAGGAAAAAGAAAGCCCCTCCCATCCATGTGTTCCTGTAAGACACACTGAATGCTCCAACCCACTACATAATATGAATGAATTACTCATTGAGTGAGGAGAAGAAAAAGAGTATCTCCTCGCTTACTATTTAGTTCATTTTGTTAAATTACTTAGCTTATCAGCAAAGCCATTGTTCACTGTGTTCTCAGGGAGAAGAGTTGCTGAAAATCAGGGAACACCTGATACCATTTCCATGAAAAAACATGTAAAACAACCTTCTCGACTTGTACCATTTTTTATATGACTGGTAATATGGGTACCTGAACCTTGAAATAATCTTCAAACCTTTTAAAAATATATATTTTATTTATTTATTTGTCAGAGAGAGAGAAAGAGAGAGAGCACAAGCAGGGGAAGCAGCAGACAGAGGGAGAAGCAGGCAACCTGTTGTGCAAGGAGCTCGATGCAGGACTCGATTCTGGGGCCCTGGAATCATGACCTGAGCCAAAGGCAGACACTTAATCGACTGAGCCACCTAGGCATCCTAAAACCTTTTTTTCTATTAGTTCTAGAAGCTTCTAAAAATAGTTGTGAAAGGATTTTTTTAAAGATTTTATTTATTTATTTGACACAGAGAGACAGTGAAAGAGGGAATACAAGCAGGGGGAGTGGGAGAGGGAGAAGCAGGCTGGTTCCCCAAGCAGGGAACCAGATTCGAGGCTGATCCTAGGACTTGGGGATCAAGACCCAAGCCAAAGGCAGACACTTAATGACTGAGACATCCAGGAGCCCTGCATTTTTTTTTTTTTAGATTAACAATTTTAATGTAACAGAGTATGAAAGGATCATTGATATGGTTCTAAATTTGAAATTGCAACTAAGCTTTATGAAACTACAGATAAGTTGGGATATAGCATAAAACAGTAATACTCATGTATGTCTGAAATGGCTATTAAAATACTCCTCCCCTCTTCAGCTAAATATCTGTGTAAGGTTTTCTTAACATCCTTCAACCAAGAGAACATAGTTCAGCAGATGGAATGAGAAACCAATAGTCTTCATTAAGTCCTTTTTGTTTGCCCCAGACCAGCAGTTCTCAAATACATTCCTCTCAGGACAACTTTACATTCTTAATAATCATTAAAAAACACAAAGAAGCTTTGATTTTGTGGATTATATCGAGGATATTCACCATATTCAAAGTTTTAAAAATACTTATTTAATAATGTTTTCAGAAATAGTGGTAGCCCTTAACATGTTATCAAAGACATTTTTGTGAGAGGATTTTAATGAAGTCAGTGCCAAGACTATACATTTCTTCAGTCAGAGTTTCCCTCATGTTACTCTTCCAATTCCATTTTACATCCTAATTCCTAGTGATTTTTCTAAGATGCTGTCATGAGCACTCGGTGAAGACACACACAGGAGTTGTGTCTTTCCAGGTGACCAGCTTTATTCAGTCATAAAGCAAAGTTAATCACAATGATAAAGCAGTTCAAGATTCCAAACTAAATGACAATTCACCATGTGATTAAACTTGGCTTCTTCTACAGCACACAGATGAGGACAGAAGAGAAGCCACACAACAAACAAGATAACAGAAGGGTGTGGGAAGTTAACAAACCAAACCAAAGTCAGTCTGTGGGCATGCAGTTGAGATAAGGCCTAAGTCCTGTCTGGGTCAGCTCTTGGCACTTACTGCTTATTGTGTTCAATCCGTGAAGGATCTCAGTTTTGTTCAGAGCTCAGTTGGGCAGAGCCTTTAGCAACAGTTTTTCAAGTGGTCAGACATAGGTCATCATGTCTAAAGAGTCTGAGAGTTTGCTGCCAAAATCCTCCCCTTTTTAAAGTGATTTAATTGGTCTTGGGCCCGTGCTGACCTCCTCTGCTTCTGCTTGTTATCAGTTCTGGGGTGTCAGCTACTGTTGGTCCCAGGGATATCTCGAATCTGTACTACCTTAACTAATTTAACATCATTGCTTGGCACAGGCTCCTGCTTGACCTGAGAGACTCCATTTTGCTCTCTACAGATACGTAGCACGTTTGACATATACAAAACAAATTTTATACTCAATACATACAGAATATGTATTGAGTTCCTCTTGGATTAGATACTGAGGATAAGCAGAAAACAAAATGGATGGGCTCCCTTCCTTTATGGAGCTTTCATATAATGAAATAAAGTGGCAATGCATCTCAAATAAAATGATTTAAGCAACAGCAAAATCACTGATGTATTATTTTTACTATTTCTCCTTCAATTTTAAGCAATATCTATTTTTAAATAATGAGAGTTGAAAAAGTAGTATTACAAATCCTTTTGGGAAAAATCAAATTCTTTAAAATCTACCTTCTCTTCATTTTTACTTCAATACAAAGAATAGCAGAACTCCCAAATCCAACTAGCTTTGCCCCAGTTGCTCTTATCAGATAATTCATATAACTCTAAAGAAAACAATGCAGTAGCAGAGCCTCAAAACCAATGGAAACAGGGTCTTTGCTGTGAAATCATTTTCACCTCATCTCTTATCTCTGTTTCCCATTGCTTACTGGCTTTATTTTCCAGGCAAACTTCCAAACCATGTCAGGAAACAAGGCCACTCACAGAAACTGAGCAAGATTATCCCCCGAGATGCACTTTGTCTCTTTCTTAGCTTTGGAAAACAACTTAGTCTAACTTTGATAAAATCAAGTCCAGATTCAGTCAAAATATCAGTCAAGAAGACAATTTTAAAAGTGATAATTTATGATCCATAATTGCAGATGAAAAATCAGTATGTTCTAGAAGGGTTAAAGGGTAGCTGCTGAACAAACCATTAAAGGTCTCAAGTGATGGTCTGATCTCGAGGTTATTTAGATCATCATCCTGTAGCTTCAGTTTAGACTTCAATTGTTATAATAGATGAGGGTCCATTGGAATACCCAAACTCAGATTTGTTAAAGTTATTCAAAAATATACTTTAAAACTGACTAATAATTCAAAAGGACAAGAGGAGGGGCACCTGGGTGGCTCAATCAATTAAGCATCTGCCTTCAGCTCAGGTCATGATCTCAGTGTCCTGGGATGGAGCCCCACATTGGGCTCCCTGCTCAGTGGGGAGTCTGCTTCTTGCTCTGATCCTCCCCCTACCCATGCTCTCTCTTTCTGTCAAGAAAATAAATAAAATCCTTAAAAAAAAAAAAAAAAAGGACAGGAGGATATCAAAGTTCTAGCTCTACACTCTTATAATTTAAGACACTGTAGCAAAAATATTCCTTCAAATGATTTCCCTAATATTTATTAGACATTGTATTTTAGAAAACAGAATGGAAGAGAAATTAATCTTAGCTTAGTACCAAAATCAAATCAATCCATGTCAGCTGACTAGATCCTATGGATTGATATTTTGAAATCGGATGATAGTAATCATCCATGAAGAAAATTAATTATGACCCACCCCTAGGTTCAAATTTGGTATAATGACAACAGTTTGATGACAATTTCTCCCGATGAAGAACCTCTTGAATATTTGAAACCACTCCATTTCCATTTCTTCTCTAACAACTCCATGCAGAATCACAGTCCATGAAAGAGCTCTGCCCAGAGAGAGAACTTATTTTCTATTAAGAGCATCCACTCCAAATCTAGGACAGAGAGTTAACATTACCATTCTTACTCTAATCCTATTTCATGCTATTTTGTTTGCATTGCTTCAATCTCAAGAAAACTCATGGCATTTTTTTAATGTATTTTATTGGGTACCTATCTTCCTTCTCCTTCTTCCTTTCTTTTCCTGAATACTGTCCATAAATCTAGCCCATCTAGTAAGAAATCACATGTATTTAGCCAGGTAGTCTTCCCCAAAGCACTGCCTTCCTTAAGCATTTGAATTTCCCAAGTCTTAAATAACTTGGACTACATCAGTGACTACATAAATATACCTTATTTTCTAATTCCTTTAAATTAGCAGATATAATTTTAATTTTTCTTTAATGTTTAATTTTCCTCTGTTGTTTCTCCAATCCTTTGAAGCAGACACAGCTGTTAAAGATATGTTTTAAACTTGATTCTCAATTTATTCTTATTCTACCCTGTTGATTTTTCTGGATCAGAGTCTCTTCCTCTCTCTTTGCTTCCAGGCTAGTGCATTCGTTCTCCGAACAAACTACAAAAATACTGCTTTGTGAAATTGGGAGATGAGGAGTAGCAGTTTCAGAGGTCTTGACTGGCCCTTTCCAACTATGTTAGCTCTTACCTCATAGGCAGGGAAGCAGTGTGGAAGTTATTCTAACTTTCAAGTCCATAATTACTACTTGTACATCCTGGGTCAGTAGAAATTATTAGTGAAAGTGTCTGTTGACCTAATGGACCCACTGTTAACTATAATGCTATTTATTACTTGGTCCTCATAAGTCTGCCTCTATCCACTATCAGGAGGTCCATGTTGACGCTATGCTGGATATTCATGCCATCTCCAAACCCTATATTCAATAGTTCTCAAATGTCTGATTATTCTGTTTTCCTCAGTATACAATAAACTGAATAAATGACCATAGGTTTTTGGAGAATTATTGGATGAATCAGTATGGTATAAACTTGCAATGTAATGGCAGTGTACTTTCTCAGAATGGTCTCGCAAATTCTCCAGATCATAGATTCCAGATTTGAATATCAGTTAAGGTCTGGGAACTCAGGAAATGTCATGAATTTTTGTTGAGATAACCAATATCAGCTGTCTGCTCCTGCACCATTGTTGACTATTCCAAGGGATGCCGTGTTTTATTAACTGTTCATAAAATTCTCTGCTCGTGAAGCCCTCTTATTGGTCCTTCCAACCTTGCTATTTATTATGGTAATTGAAACCTTCTGGGTTTTGGTAGTTAAATGTTATCACCTGACCTCTATTAGCATTCCCTCTATCAGTGCCCATGAATATTGGTAAATTGAGCACTAAAATCACCACTCCAACTGTCATAACTAGCCTGAAATGCAGAGCCAACGCTGTACTTCCTAATAAGTTTGATTCTCCTTCATCAACACATTTCTTGACAGCTGTGGTGACTGTTATGTCCTTTTTGCCTTACAATAGAATGTAATACTCTGGCAGTTTTCTTGACCTTTCAGAGTTACCTTAACAGATTTTGATCATCCCCTAGGATCGTTGCCAGCTTGTTAAATCCCTTACCCCTAGAATATACTTTCAAGTCAATGAATTTTTACTTACTTGCTTTTATATGCTCACCCTCTTCATCCAGCATCCTCAATATCTAATATCTGGGATATTTCCAAGGTTGATTGAATATATCTTGGCTGAGTATTTAACACCTACTTATTCTGTAGCTCTTATTGTTTGATGTTTTTCTGCTCAATTATGTTCATCTTTCTGCCACAGGAGAGAAGGACCCTACTTGTAAGCTACAAAATACACCCTTTGACTCTCAAATTTAGGCTTTATATGCATTAATGACCTTAAGTTTCCCATTATTTCTCTGAAAAGTGTCAGCAATAACCAGCCACTTATGCTGTTTCACACTTTTCAAATACTGAAATCACTGCACTTGAAAGCACACTTCTCAAAATTGTAACTACGTCCCAGAGCACCTCCAGTGAAATATTTACCAATTGCATTGTCACTACCACACTGGATGTACCACCCATTCTACTCTGGATATCATCATGTTTGTCCATCCAATGATGAATAAGTGGTCCCAGAATGCAGGGTTCCATAATGCAGAACTGCTTCAGACCATTACTGATATCATGGGTTTTAGTCTGGGTCCTTCAAGAAGCAGACACCAAGATGGATTTAGATATGCAAAAGATTTTTCAGTAAGAGAGAATGGGAAAAAGCCAGAGAAGTTCAGGAAAGCATCAGACCATAATGCAAGTCAGACTCCTCTAGAGGAGAGAGGAAAGTAAGAAAGATTAGATAGAAAAAACAAACAAAAACAAAACACTCCTAAGAAAGTTAAGACAAGGACAATATTGAGTTATCAAGCCAAAGTCACCGGTTAGAAATGTAACATACATCTAAGGAACAGGCCACCTTCAGTAACCCTGACATACTTAATCATTACTGAGAGAACCCTATTGGAAGTATGACTTCACTGAGATTGCAAGGGCAGTTTTCAGGGACCAGCACCCAGGCCCAGGGTTCAGCTAGATTTCTGGAGGTCAGGATCTGACAGGCATACCTACAGGACAACAATTCCTGTTTCCTGCCAGAGTCAAAGGAAGGCAACTCTACAGTCACACAGGGTCTTGGCTTAGAGGTGTTTGTGCTTACTTTAATCCTCTGATGTTGATATCATAATTTATTAATGATTTTTAAATAAGGATTTCTACCTTTTCATTTTACATGGAGCACCAGAAGGTATATAGTTAATCCTGTCTGTGACTGCGGCTATGGTGAACATTAAAAGGAAATGTTCTAATTTCTACCTCTTAGAGATGGTATTTCCACACAAGAATTAATTTCCAGTTATCAATCCAACATATATCTCAAAGCCATACTTGATCTACTATGATTCTGCATTTGTTCTGTTATTGTCTCTCATATGCTCCACTTCATAAATTCCCAAGGTTTGTTTCCGCATAAAGATGTAATTTCTGTTTCTATACCTATAAACAATACCTAAATTCTATCAAAGTCTAATAATTCTCTGCTGAATTTTACCTTTACTCAAACCTCAAATTTGTGGAGAATGCATAATTATTCAAGAGTGAATAATTATTTAAGAAATAGTGAATAATTATTCCGGAAAGTGAATACTTACTCAAGAATGTTATAACTGGACTAATTTTCTAATCTCATTAGTATATTTGAAGTAACGGGCCTTCCTGGGGGTTTGACAACAGGTATAAAGTTTACTCCCACAGGGACACCTGGGTGGCTCAGTTGGTTGAGCTTTGATCCAGGTCATGATCCCAGGACCTTGGGGTCAAGCCTAGTATCCGGCTCCCTGCTTAGCAAGAAATCTGCTTTTTCCTCTCCCCTTCCTCTCCCCTTCCTTCTGCTTATGTGCTCTCTTTCTCTCTCTCTGTCAAATAAATAAAATCTTTAAAAAGAACGTTTACTCTCACCATTTGTTTTATAAAGAGCTCTGATGGGCATTAAGAAGGGCACATGATGTAATGAACACTGGGTATTATATACAACTGGTAAATCACTGAACTCTACCTCTGAAATTTATAATACACCATATGACCATATGTTAATTAATTGAATTTAAATGTAAATATATGTGCATATGTATATATATGTGTATATATATATATGTGTGTGTGTGTGTGTGTGTGTGTGTGTGTGTGTGTATTTTTTTTTTTTTAGTAGCTCTAGGAGCATCTGGGTTAACCAGCATCCAAGAGCTGGTTAAGCATCCAACTCTTGTTCTCAGCTCAGGTCTTGATCTTAAATTCAAGCCCCAGGTTCAGCTCCACGCTTGAAAAAAAAAAAAATAGCTCTAGTTTATTCATTAGTCTTGAATACGATTGCATAATCTAATGACCCAAACTCTGGATTCAATAATAGATTTTATTAACAAGTGCATATGAAAAAAAGACATTAGAGGGCACCAGGGTGGCTCAGTTGGTTGGGCCACTGTCTTCACTCAGGTCCTGGTCCCAGTGTCTTGGGATCAAGTCCCCTGTCCAGCTTCCCCTGCTCTGCAGGGAGCCTGCTCCTCTCCCTCTGCCTCTCCCCCTGCTTGTGCTCTTTCTCTCTCTGTCAAATAAATAAATAAAATCTTTAAAAAAGAGACATTATAGAGACAAATTATTATATTTGGAGGTTGGAATGTCAGACTAGATTGAATAACATTTCTGTAAAAGTCTAGAATAAAGATGAAAAATAAAACACTCTTGCTTTAAGAACTAAAGAAAAGAAACAGTGTGAAATGAAAAGACTTTAGAACCAGAACTTGAAATAGGAAACCATTAATTAAGCTTGTGAAAGGAAATATTAAACATTAAACATAAAAGAAAAACATATTGTAATAAAATCATCCTGAAAATGGTCTAAAGAGGAACAGTGTGAAATTAAAAAAAAAAAAAAAAAAAAAAAAAAACTTAGAGGAAAAAAAATTACTCATTGTCATGAAAAGAGACTTTGTTTTTGAAGATCAGGGAAGGTTGAAATTATACACAATGAAAAGAATTATTAAAATAACTATTACTTTTAAGCCATGATGTAGGTGATTGTGCATTATTGTTTTTTGTTATATTTTGGAGTTTGAGAAAAGATACATAAAGTATTAAAGGAATCATCTGAAAACTCAAACTGGAATGAACTTACCAGATAATATAAAGTAATGACAAAGTTTGAGAAGGTACTTCTTAAAACAGCATTTAGAATCTCTGAATATCAATCATATAATAAGCACTCAATGACCATTAATAACAATAGTCTTTGTAAATTCATTTTTTTAGCAGTTAAGTGAAACTCCATACTTTTTTTTGGAGAAAAAAGGGCATTCATTTTCTTTTAAATGGCTAATCCCAGGATATAGCTTCTTCATGTCTTGCTAGATCTGTCACTCCTTTGAGTATATCAGAACTCAATCTGATTCTTTTTCCACCTTTCAGCCAGATCCCTCCATATCTACTAAAGTTTGCTGTTTGTTGTAATCTACAGAAAAGGAATTAGGTGGATTTGATCCAATGAACTACCATCATAAGCATGGGTAAAGAGTGTTCACAAGAAGAGTTGCTTTTCCTAAAATAATCTATTAAAATAGCATAGGTTTGGAATCTTTGTAAGTAAAAACTATTAACTATCTTAAATGGGTAATATTGAAAGACATAAAAGATAATTTGCAGTGAGCTAGAAACAACAAATACATGATGAATTCCCTGATGAAAATATGAGGAATTCAAATAGAAATCACATTTTACAAATGTATGTGGCTTAATTTTTTTTTGATGGTCTGAAATTTCTTTTTTTTTAGGGAAATAGAATATTTATGATTTTTGCTCATGTGTTTGTTTTTGACTGGGGAAGTTAGAATTTGTAAGAAAAAAAAAAGAATGGACCATTGAAAGAGGAACAGGAATTTGATATAAAGCTGAAAAACTCAGGAGGGATAGAATTTTTAAGATTTATCTAAATTCCACTTGTCTTATAAACTAAGGAGTCAAAAATGCTGTGCATAGTTTGAACAGAAATATTTTAGTTTTTCATCTGCTCAAGCTATAGAAAAAAATTAACATAAAAAATACGTCAAGTATTGCTGGCTTGCAAAACTGTTGTTAAATAAGATAGCTTTCCAAAATACTCTACAATGCCACGGTATTTTGCTTGCAAAATGTTCCTACTGTCCATTACTGGACTCAAAAACCTGTTTCTTTTTGTTAGCATGACATTTAAAAATTAATGTGTGATAATTTATTTAAAACAGTTTTGCTTTCAGCACAGTCATCAAGAGTGTTCATTTTCATAGCTCTGTAATCAATGGGATAATACAAAATTTTAAAATTTCACTTTTGTTCATTACACAATATAATGAAATTCTCAGGTTTCAAATCCATTCATAGCTGCACTTTTTCCTTGGATCTGAAAATGCAGTAGGTAATATCATTGGTTTTTTTCACTACTAAGTGAATTTTATTAGTCATTAAAAATCTCTGGATAAAGGCAAAAAAGACACTCATAAGTACTGAGTCAACATGAGGAAAGTATTATAGCATTATGATAATCATACCATATATTTGTTTAGAGATTTACAGTTTATGAGGTGCTTTCATTTACTTAAATCACTTGATCTCTACAAAAACTACCTAAGTAAGGATATTTTTGATTGTACATGACAGACATATTAACTTATAATAGCCTAAGAATTTAGAGGAATTATTATAAAGGTCCTCTGCAGACATTTGGAACTTAGTAGATGAACGTGTGGTTATGGAATAAATATGCACAACAGCTTAAAAGTGCTCTGTCACTAGTTCCTGGTACATCCTATCTGTGTGTGTATTCTTTTGGAGGAGGTCACCAAGAGGATGTGACCACAGGTTAACTTGAGAGCGGGACCTAAGCAATGAATGGCTCCTCCCCCTCTCTGACCTTGGAATCTATGTTCTGTGCACAGTTTCCTACAGCAGGAACCATTTCAAGGAGGAAGCCTTGAGAGAACAATGTGTTCCTGAGACACCAGGATGGCCTAAGTGACTGAACCCAGTTAAGACCTCCATATAAACTTTTAAGATTCTGGCAGGTGGTGCAGAGATCTATTGGTCTTGAAGGTGAGGAGGACAAGCCTTGTAGATATGTTTCCTCATTTTAAATCTGCCACCTACCAGTCTAGAGTGGCTGTCCCTTTAGTCTTTCCCTACCCTCCACATTTGGGGGACAGTTTGTGAATCAACAACTATCTCTCAATCTCTGTTCTCCTCCATTTCTATTTCTTTTCTCAATTCTACTTTTACACATTTCTCATGTCTGAATAGCAAGAAACATGTCTACAGGTAGGTTCTAACCTTTACAACATAGATACAGACAAACAAAGACAAACTTCTCTTACTCAATTCCATATTGAAATGTTTGTTGAAGCATTGCCTGGCCAAAAGGAAGCTCTTTAAAATACCATGGAGACGAGTGACAATAGTGCCAGGTCCCAGAAGGAGAATACATTTCCCAAAGAAACAAAGGACAAAATTATGCTTATCCCCTACAAATATCACAAGGTACATGGGATTACTATGTTTCCTAATTAATAAATGAAAAACAACACACTAGGGTTCAAATAAGTTAATTTATGAATTATTCAACATGTTTCATAAGTTTTATCTAAGATATTTATGTAAGATTTTGTACTAAAATTCATTTGAAATTTTACATACAAAATAAGGGAAATTGATTAGGCGATAGCAGCATAGATAGAGATCATTCTGTTTACAGCTAATTTAAAACTTACCTGGGATTATTGGTAGATGGATGGATGAGTAGATGGGTATTGATAGGTAAATGCAAACACATTGTTACATACATGCACAAATACATATATGCATAAAATACGGTGTGCATATATATGTATAATACATAGTAGAACATAATGCTTCTGTAATTGCATTTATCATCATTTATTTCATTATTACTGGGTTTTGAACCCTAGTTGGAAAACTTTCTCCACATCTAGTGTATAAATAAATTTACTCATCTCTCCTAGATCATTATTTTTTATTTTTGTATAAACATATATTTTTTATCCCCAGGGGTACAGGTCTGTGAATCGCCAGGTTTACACACTTCACAGCACTCACCATAGCACATAACCTCCCCAATGTCCATAACCCCACCCCCCCTCTCCCAACCCCCCTCCCGCCAACAACCCTCAGTTTGTTTTGTGAGATTGAGTCACTTATGGTTTGTCTCCCTCCCAATCCCATCTTGTTTCTTTTACTCTTCTCCTACCCCCTTAACCCCCCATGTTGCATTTCCACTCCCTCATATCAGGGAGATCATATGATAGTTGTCTTTCTCCAATTGACTTATTTTGCTAAGCATGATAACCTCTAGTTCTATCTACGTCATCGCAAATGGCAAGATTTCATTTCTTTTGATGGCCGCATAGTATTCCATTGTGTATATGTACCACATCTTCTTTATCCATTCATCTGTTGATGGACATCTAGGTTCTTTCCATAGTTTGGCTATTGTAGACATTGCTGCTATAAACATTCGGGTGCACATGCCCCTTTAGATCACTACGTTTGTATCTTTAAGGTAAATACCCAGCAGTATGATTTCTGGGTCATAAGGTAGTTCTATTTTCAACATTTTGAGGAACCTCCATGCTGTTTTCCAGAGTGGTTGCACCAGCTTGCATTCCCACCAACAGTGAAGGAGGGTTCCCCTTTCTCCGCATCCTCACCAGCATCTGTCATTTCCTGACTTGTTAATTTTAGCCATTCTGACTGCTGTGAGGGGATATCTCATTGTGGTTTTGATTTGTATTTCCCTGATGCCGAGTGATATGAAGCACTTTTTCATGTGTCTGTTGGCCATCTGGATGTCTTCTTTGCAGAAATGTCTGTTCATGTCTTCTGCCCATTTCTTGATTGGATTATTTGTTCTTTGGGTGTTGAGTTTGCTAAGTTCTTTATAGATTTTGGACACTAGCCCTTTATCTGATATGTCATTTGCAAATATCTTCTCCCATTCTGTCAGTTGCCTTTTGGTTTCGTTAACTGTTTCCTTTGCTGTGCAAAAGCTTTTGATCTTGATAAAATCCCAATAGTTCATTTTTACCCTTGCTTCCCTTGCCTTTAGCGATGTTTCTAGGAAGATGTTGCTGCGGCTGAGGTCGAAGAGGTTGCTGCCTGTGTTCTCAAGGATTTTGATGGATTCTTTTCTCACATTGATGTCCTTCATCCATTTTGAGTCTATTTTCGTGTGTGGTGTAAGGAAATGATCCAATTTCATTTTTCTGCATGTGGCTGTCCAATTTTCCCAACACCATTTATTGGAGAGGCTGTCTTTTTTCCATTGGACACACTTTCCTGCTTTGTGGAAGATTAGTTGACCATAGAGTTGAGGGTCTATTTCTAGGCTCTCTATTCTGTTCCATTGATCTATGTGTCTCTTTTTGTGCCAGTACCATGCTGTCTTGATAATGACAGCTTTGTAATAGAACTGGAAGTTTGGGATTGTGATGCCACCAACTTTGGCTTTCTTTTTCAATATTCCTTTGGCTCTTCGAGGTCTTTTCTGGTTCCATATAAATTTTAGGATTATTTGTTCCATTTCTTTGAAAAAAAATGGATGGCATTTTGGTAGGAATTGCATTAAATGAGTAGATTGCTTTAGGTAGCATAGACATTTTCACAATATTTATTCTTCCAATCCAGGAGCATGGAACATTTTTCCATTTCTTTGTGTCTTCCTCAATTTCTTTCATGAGTACTTTAGAGTTTTCTGAGTATAGATTCTTAGCCTCTTTGGTTAGGTTTATTCCTAGGTATCTTATAGTTTTGGGTGCAATTGTAAAGGGGATTGACTCCTTAATTTCTCTTTCTTCTGTCTTGTTGTTGGTGTAGAGAAATGCAACTGATTTCTGTGCGTTGATTTCATATCCTGACACTTTACTGAATTCCTGTACAAGTTCAAGCGGTTTTGGAGTGGAGTCTTTTGGGTTTTCCACATATAGTATCATATCATCTGCGAAGAGTGATAGTTTGACTTCTTTGCCGATTTGGATCCTTTAATTTCCTTTTGTTGTCTGATTGCTGAGTCTAGGACTTCTAGTACTATGTTGAATAGCAGTGGTGATAACGGATATCCCTGCCGTGTTCCTGATCTTAGCGGAAAAGCTTTCAGTTTTTCTGCATTGAGAATGATATTTGCGATGGGTTTTTCATAGATGGCTTTGATAATATTGAGGTATGTGTCCTCTATCCCTACACGTTGAAGAGTTTTGATCAGGAAGGGATGCTGTACTTTGTCAAATGCTTTTTCAGCATCTATTGAGAGTATCATATGGTTTTTGTTCTTTCTTTTATTAATGTGTTGTATCACATTGATTGATTTGCAGATGTTGAACCAATCTTGCAGCCCTGTAATAAATCCCACTTGGTTGTGGTGAATAATCCTTTTAATGTACTGTTCAATCCTATTGGCTAGTATTTTGGTGAGAATTTTTGCATCTGTGTTCATCAAGGATATTGGTCTGTAGTTCTCTTTTTTGATGGGATCCTTATCTGGTTTTGGGATCAAGGTGATGCTGACCTCATAAAATGAGTTTGGAGGTTTTCCTTCCATTTCTATTATTTGGAACAGTTTCAGGAAATAGGAATTAGTTCTTCTTTAAATGTTTGGTAGAATTCACCCCAGGAAGCCGTCTTGCCCTGGGCTTTTGTTTGGAGATTTTTGATGACTGTTTCAATCTCTTTACTGGTTATGGGTCTGTTGAGGCTTTCTATTTCTTCCTGGTTCAGTTGTGGTAGTTTATATGTCTCTAGGAATGCATCCATTTCTTCCAGATTGTCAAATTTCTCAGCGTATAGTTGCTCATAGTATGTTCTTATAATTGTCTGTATTTCTTTGGTGTTTCTTTCATTCATGATTTTATTTATTTGGGTCCTTTCTCTTTTCTTTTTGATAAGTCTGGCCAGGGGTTTAACAATCTTAATAATTCTTTCAAAGAATCAGCTCCTAGTTTTGTTGATTTGTTCTATTGTTTTTTGGTTTCTATTTCATTGATTTCTGCTCTGATCTTTATGATTTCTCTTCTCCTGCTGGGTTTAGGGTTTCTTTCTTGTTCTTTCTCCAGCTCCTTTAGGTGTAGGGTTAGGTTGTGTACCTGAGACCTTTCTTGTTTCTTGAGAAAGGCTTGTACCGCTATATATTTTCCTCTCAGGACTGCCTTTGCTGTGTCCCACATATTTTGAACCATTGTGTTTTCATTATCATTTGTTTCCATGAATTTTTTCAATTCTTCTTTAATTTCCTGGTTGACCCATTCATTCTTTAGAAGGAAGCTGTTTAGTCTCCATGTATGTAGGTTCTTTCCAAATTTCCTCTTGTGATTGAGTTCTAGCTTCAGAGCATTGTGGTCTGAAAATATGCAGGGAATGATCCCAATCTTTTGATACTGGTTGAGACCTGATTTAGGGCCCAGGATGTGATCTATTCTGGAGAATGTTCCATGTGCACTAGAGAAGAATGTGTATTCTGTTGCTTTGGGATGAAATGTTCTGAATATATCTGTGATGTTCATCTGGTCCAGTGTGTCATTCAAAGCCTTTATTTCCTTGTTAATCTTTTGCTTGGATAAACTGTCCATTTCAGTAAGGGGAGTGTTAAAGTCCCCTACTATTATTGTATGATTGTTGATGTGTTTCTTTGATTTTGTTATTAATTGGTTTATATAGTTCGCTGCTCCCACGTTAGGGGCATAGATATTTACAATTGTTAGATCTTCTTGTTGGACAGATCCTTTGAGTATGATATTGTGTCGTTCCTCATCTCTTATTATAGTCTTTGGTTTAAAATCTAATTGATCTGATATAAGGATTGCCACTCCTGCTTTCTTCTGATGTCCATTAGCATGGTAAATTCTTTTCCACCCCCTCACTTTAAATCTGGAGGTGTCTTCAGGTTTAAAATGAGTTTCTTGTAGGCAACATATAGATGGGTTTTTTTGTTTTTTGTTTTTTATCCATTCTGATACCCTGTGTCTTTTGATTGGGGCATTTAGCCCATTTACATTCAGGGTAACTATTGAGAGATATGAATTTAGTGCCATTGTATTGCCTGTAAGGTGACTGTTACTGTATATTGTCTCTGTTCCTTTCTGATCTACTACTTTTAGGGTCTCTCTTTGCTTAGAGGACCCCTTTCAATATTTCCTGTAGAGCTGGTTTAGTGTTTGCAAATTCTTTCAGTTTTTGTTTGTCCTGGAAGCTTTTAATCTCTCCTTCTATTTTCAATGATAGCCTAGCTGGATATAGTATTCTTGGCTGCATGTTTTTCTCGTTTAGTGCTCTGAATATATCATGCCAGCTCTTTCTGGGTGCCAGGCCTCTGTGGATAAGTCTGCTGCCAATCTAATATTTTTACCATTGTATTACATGTAGACTTCTTTTCCCGGGCTGCTTTCAGGATTTTCTCTTTGTCATTAAGACTTGTAAATTTTATTATTAGGTGACAGGGTGTTGACCTATTCTTATTGATTTTGAGGGGGGTTCTCTGAACCTCCTGGATTTTGATGCTTGTTCCCTTTGCCATATTGGGGAAATTCTCTCCAATAATTCTCTCCAATATACCTTCTGCTCCCCTCTCTCTTTCTTCTTCTTCTGGAATCCTAATTATTCTAATGTTGTTTCATCTTATGATGTCACTTATCTCTCGATTGTCCCCTCGTGGTCCAGTACCTGTTTGTCCCTCTTTTGCTCAGCTTCTTTATTCTCTGTCATTTGGTCTTCTATATCGCTAATTCTTTCTTCTGCCTCATTTATCCTAGCAGTGAGAGCCTCCATTTTTGATTGCACCTCATTAATAGCTTTTTTGATTTCAACTTGGTTAGATTTTAGTTCTTTCATTTCTCCAGAAAGGGCTTTTATATCTCCCGAGAGGGTTTCTCTAATATCTTCCATGCCTTTTTCGAGCCTGGCCAGAACCTTGAGAATCGTCATTCTGAACTCTAGACCTGACACATTACCAATGTCTGTATTGATTAGGTCCCTAGCCTTTGGTACTGTCTCTTGTTCTTTTTTTTTTTTTTTTGTGGTGAATTTTTCCGCCTTGTCATTTTGTCCAGATAAGAGTATATGAAGGAGCAAATAAAATACTAAAAGGGTGGCAACAACCCCAGGAAAATATGCTTTAACCAAATCAGAAGAGATCCCAAATCCTGAGGAGCGAGAAAGGGAATAAAAAGAGGTTCAGAAAGAAAAAAAGAAAGAAAGAAAGAAAGAAAGAAAAGAAACAATTAAAAAAAAAAGAAAATGAATAAAGAAAAAATATAAAAAAGAAAAAAATATATATATATTAGATAAACTAGTTTAAAACGTTAAAAAAGAAAAGGGTAAAAGTTAAAAACAATTTAGCAGAAGCAGAGAAAAAAAAAATTGAAAAAGAAAAAAAAAATTAAATTAACTTCCAGACTAAAGAATCATGGGGAGAAAGCCATGAGTTCCGTGCTTTGCTTTCTCCTCCTCTGGAATTCCGCTGCTCTGCTTCATATTGAAACTGAACTCCTTGGTAGGTGAACTTGGTCCTGGCTGGATTTCTTGTTGATCTTCCGGGGGAGGGGCCTGTTGTAGTGATTCTCAAGTGTCTTTGCCCCAGGCAGAGTTGCACCGCCCTTACCAGGGGCCGGGCTGAATAATCCACTCGGGTTTGCTTTCGGGAGCTTTTGTTCCCTGAGCGCTTTCCGTAGAGTTCCAGAGGACAGAATGAAGATGGCGGCCTCCCAGTCTCCGGCCTGGAGGAGCTGAGAGCCTGGGGCCCCACTCCTAAGTGCGCCTCAGAGAACAGCGCCCAATTACTCCCATCTCCCTGGCCTCTGGCTGCGCTCCGAGCTCACTGAGCCTGCAACTGGTTCAAGGTAACCCCGAGCTGAGAGGTCACTCCTTGGCTGTCTCTGTAGCCGGCTTCCCCGTTCTAATACCTGTAAGCTCTGCGACACTCAGACACCCCGATCCTTCTGTGACCCTGAGGGACCTGAGGCCACGCTGACCCTGTGTGGGCTTCACCCCGGTTAAGCCTCTGGAGCGATGTCCCTCAGCGGAACAGACTTTTAAAAGTCCCGATTTTGTGCTCCGTTGCTCCGCCGCTTGCCGGGAGCCGGCCCCTCCCCCCGCGGTCTATCTTCCCATCGCTTTGGATTCACTTTTCCGCCAGTCCTACCTTTCAGAAAGTGGTTGATTTTCTGTTTCTAGAATTGCTGTTCTTCTTCTCTTCGATCCTCCATTGGATTTGTAGGTGTTTGCAATCTTTAGATAAGCTAATAGCTGTTCTCCTGCTACCTGAGGTAGTCTCATCCTGCTAGTTCTCCACCATCTTGACTCCTCCTCCCACTCCTAGATCATTTTTTAATACTGTTTTTCTTTTGTGTCTTCAGATCTCCAAAATCTTGGAATAGTTCTACATTGTGTTTTATGAAGTATGATCCCAAAATTTGTTTTTCTAAGTGACTAGTACCTATTGTCCCAAAACTGTTTATTTAAAAAAATATATTGTTTTGCATGCTAATTTAAAATAGCACTTTATCAAACACTGACTGCTTAGTCTATTTCTGGATCTAGACTGTTGTGTTTTCCTGGCAATCTTTTCTGTGTCAATATCATATGGCTTTATTTATAAAATATTTATATTATATTTTTATTTTTGTTTGAGCTAATCCTGTTCTGCCTCATTGTTGCTCTTCTTTATAAGAGTTTACCTTGTTGCTTTGACCTTGTATACTTTTCTATAAAAAAATTAAATTGAACTTTCCTAGCCCTGTTATCATTTTATTACTATTTCATCAAATATATGGCTTCTCTTGGCAAGAATTTTTTTTTAATGAGTCTTTCTATGAAAAAAGATTGTATGCCATTAGTTTTAGCATATTTTGTTTATTTTCCCTAGGCATTTTAACATGTTACGATTTTAATGAGGTTTCTCTTTACTTTTTACCTTCCAACCAGTTGATATTTGCAGCAAAAATTGCATTATTGTAGTGTTTGCTTGTGTTTACTATTCATAATATTGAACCAATAATCATATATAAGCTTGATCTTTAGTCTTCATTTTCCTAAACTTTCTCAGATTTGGTTCTCAGTTGGTTCTTGATCTTCCAGACTGATGCTGTCTTGAGCAGGTCTAGAATCCTAGACCCTGATATTACAATGACAGACTGCCAGCAAAAGACACACTTTTGGGATTAGGAGCAGAAAATTTTTCTTCCAATCATCCTCTGAACTCTAGTCTGAATCTAATAAGAAGCCAAGTGGCAAGAAGTTGTGGGTAGTTTCTGGATTCCAATCATGGGCTACAGAACAGAATATATAAAATTAAGATATGGGACTCAGTGATAGTATGCACATAGCCAGAGCCCTCCTCTTTTTATCTGGATTAATTAATGGTTTGTTTATATTGTTGATTTTTTTTTAGACAACCAGATAGTGTTATATTTTGTTATTGTTTCTAATTTATCTCTGTTTTCTAACTCATTATTTACTGCTTTCTTATGCCTAAATTATTTCCTTCTGCTATTTTTCTAATTAATTTTATTGGCATTTTTCTAGGTTTTTATTTGAATGTTTTATTGATTTATTATGTAGGTCTTTGAATACTATGAATTTTCCTCCTAAGACTTCCTCAACTTTGTTTTTCAAATTTTAATTATATTCTAGAATTTTTTCAAATTTATTTTGTATTTTTTGACTTGAGGTGTTTATTTAAAATTTTAAAATATCATTATTTCAACATAAAGTTTAAATCTTTTATTTTAAATATCTTGTATTAATTTATAGTTTTATTTCATTCTGATAAAATAATGTTATATGAGTATTTTTTAAAATGTTATCAATATTCTTGAGAATTTTTATAGGGTCCAATTTTGTAAATGACATATATAGTTGAAATGAAGTTCTAGACTTCATGATAACAGGGTTTGGTATATATATTTTTTACGTTTTCATCTTATATTGTTTATTTCTCTTACACTCATAAGAAATTTTTACACAATTTGTTTTGGTCTGAAACAGGAATATTACTTCCTATTATTAAATGTATTATTAAATATTCTATATTTCATATCCTGAAGTTTTGGCTTCAGAGATTCCTCCTGAGCTTTTGTGTGAATGGTTGTTGATAGTTATTATAATTCTGTTGTGCATTGGGACCCACAGATTCTGTCTCATTTAGAACTTTTGACTAGGATTTTACTTTTGTTAACTATTAAACACAACTGTTGCTTCTTTTTGTTGTTAGAGTTTGTGTGGTATTATTTTATTCATCCTGTTATTTTTAATCCTTCTTGATCACATTTGTCTATGTCTTATACCCAAAATATAGTTGAATTTTATTTTGTTAGCCAATTGGATCAATGAATTAAGCACATAGATGTCATCCTTTAAACTGTGTTTATTGATTCTCCATTATGAGTAATACTAAAATTATCTTCTAACATCCTCCTAGTCCCTGCCCTGCTCTCTTCCTTTTACTCAATAGCAGTGTGAGTTTTAGCATCTATCTATGTACTGTTACATATGTTTAAATTTTCTAAAAATTTAAAAACTTTAAATGATGTCATTTGAAACTCAGCTATTTCTTATGAGTCAGTCGAGATACTATTACTCTTCCCTTTATCTGCATCTTCTTTTTGAACTTTTTTAGTTTTGTTTTTATCAATATCTTTCAAGGACTGTACATTACCATAAACATACCAATATTCAATAATTAGTTTCTCTTTTGTCTTAATTTCTGATCTACAGTTAAACATTCTTAATGCTCAGTCTCGTTCCTAAGGTTTATAGTCATTTCTTAGATACATGAAGCTCTTACATCCATTTAGTTTCCTGGAAAGGCTGTGATTTTATTAGTGTGATATTTTCTGAATTCTTACATTCTTAAACATTTTTTATAGCTTTGATCAATGAATGAACAGGTGAGCAGCATATAAATTCTTGCCTCATACTTTCTTTCTGTTGGAACACAACCAGGATCCTCGCCAATGTGACTGGGGTCGTGTTGGATCCTGTGAGAAAACTCCAGGAGATGGAGGGCAAGAGTCTTCCTGGGCCGGTGCCTGGAATAAACAGGGGATGATCCCTGGAGTGCTTTCACGTCCTCCTTTAAATGGAACTGATAAGTGCAGAGAATCCTTAACTTGCTCTTGTCATTGAAAACTAAGAGATAATCATTGTTGTTCACTTGTCCCCCTTGATTGCCTGCCTATAGCTCACATCCCATGCTTAGCTCACGTCTCACATGCAGTTCATGCCCTGCACATAAATCTATACCCTGTTTGTAACCAGATCTTGTGTAAAGTGTAAAAGAAGTGACTGTAAGAAATAAAGTCATCTACTGATCATCAGTCAGTAGTAGCTCTATCATTTCAGCTCTGATCACCAGGATCCCCACCTCGCGAAGGTGACACTTTTGAGTACCACATATATGTTGCTCTATTGTTTTTCACTTTGAGTATTGCTACTGACACATCTAATGCCTATCAGAATTTCTTTTCCTTTGACTGGCCCGACTTTCTTGCCTACGAAGAAATTAAATTAGGTAAAACAGATGATCTACAGTATATTTTATATATTTTATGTAATATATATATATACATATATAATGCACATGCTATATAAGAGAAATAATTTTATATACACTTTATTTTAAATAATTACTTGAAATTTACTTTAATTCATTTATGTATATTTAAACAGGAATCTGTTAATAAAACCTAACAGTTCTAAGGTACAATATAAAGCAAACCACTCTTTCATGCTGACCTTTCAATCCTACTCTCTGGGTAGAACTACTATGTACTCTTTCTCTTTATCATTCCAGGCAAAAATGTGAACAGACACACACACATAAACACATTGTATCTCTTGTCATTTTTAGTGGTTAGCTAGTAATTTTGTGTTCATCATTTCCACATGACTCTTCAACTTCTAATCTTCACATTTATGACTCATATACAAAGAAAGAAGAATAGAAAAGAGAAATTAAAGTATTTCTCAATGCCCACAATTGTGACAAATGGCCATTCTTATATACAAGGTAGGCTGAGATATCATATTTTTTAACTTTTAAAGAATCAATAATTTAAGAAGACAAATTTTCATTGATTTAGAAATGAGAGTTTCTAAGACCTTGATTTTTATAACAAAGTATGATATGCACCAGTTATTTTGAAACTACTTCTGTAATAACACATTGAAACATCTCTCTCCCTTCCTCTCCCCACATAAAAACAGAAAAGGCAAATATAATAACTAATGTAAATTACTGGATTTTCACTTCTTTATTCAATACTCTCTTAGTTACTCTATCCTTAGAATATGGCTTCATATCTGGAGAAGCAAATTTCCTTTTTGCTCTTGTTTAACTCACCTAGTGTCTGGTATCAGTATGTTTTCTTCCTTCCTGGAGATACTTCCTCTGCCAAAAAATACAGTCTTTCCCTATAGAAGGCAGTGGTTTGGTCAATTTTTTTACTGGAACCCCAAACATAAAGATTTCCCTTCTTTCAAATGGGTTTTAGACAAAGATAAAATCAACCTCTCATAATGTGTTTGAATTTATTAAATTATTTAAACTCCAGAAAGTATTGAGATTCAGCGATATTTGCTGGGCTAATAGGGACTGAAATCCTAAAATGATCAGAGTGGAAATAAGGCAGTATGTTAACCAATACTGGAAATTCAAGCAAAAGATAAAAATTCACAATGACAGAAAATAAAACACTAATCTTTTGATCTAAAGAAATGAAGATAATAAAACAGAAAGGTTGCCTTAAGGCCAAATGTAAACCAAGGCATGAGAAGTATAAAGGAAATCATGACACTCATGGAATATAATGCATAATTAGGCACAGGGAAAGAGAGCATAGCTATTCCAGGAGTAACCATAATAGCAATAACAGCTCTATTAGTCAGCAGAGACTAGGCTATGCTGTAGTTAAAAACACTGAAAATGTATCAGTGCTTTGAAAACAAGTGAGAATGCCCCATCTGTATTGCACATGCATGACACTTTCATTGAAGTTATTCTACACCTAGCTTCGAGGCTTACGGAGTCTCCTCCATCTGAAATCTCCCTGGCTAAGGCTGCAGGAAGAGGACAGACCAAAGGATCAGGTGCTGATACTTAAATAAATACTTTCAGTGTCACTTTCTCTACCATTTCTTTGATCAGAGTAAGTCATACGGCTATTGCTAACTTCAGTGGATGTTGAAGTGTGTTTATCATTTATGTCAGGAATGTAAGGAAAATATTAATAGTGTCTATCACAGCAGTAATGGTAGACAAAGTTCTGTAACTCTTGGTTAGGGGCTGAATTGTGTCCTCCTCAAAATTAATATTTTGAAGACCTAACTACCACTATCTCAGAATATTGACTATATTTAGATATAAGGTTTTAAAGAGGTAATTGTTAGAATGAGGGCATTAGCCTGGGTTCTACTAAAATCTGACTGGTGTCCTTTCAAGGAAAGGAGACTAAGACACAGAGAGACACCAGCGGTACCATCATATGAAGAGGACATCTTCAAGCCAAGAACAGAGTTATTGGAAGAAACCAATTCTCCTGGCATGCTGATCTTGGACTTCTAACTCTAGAACTTTAAAAAATTAATTTATGTTGTTTAAGCCACTCAGTAATTGGTATTTTATCATAGAAGACCTAGCACGCTAATACACCATTTGTGCTGAAATCATTGGTCATAGGTAGAATTAAGGACACATTTCGGAACCCTATTATGAGATTCAAGGAGATTCAAGAAAATGAAATTTTTCCATTTCAATATCCTTAACTCAATCACAGCTGCAAAGATTTGCCATGCAAAATAATATACTCAGAAGCTGCAAGGATTAAGACACGGGCATATCTGAGGAGGCATTTTTTTGCCTATCACATGTATCTGGAACATCCCATCACCCTTTTGCACCTCTTATACAGCAGTCACCACTTGGGCACAGTCTCCATGGTTTTAGTTATCCATGGTCAACGGCAGTCTGGAAGCAGATGATCCTTGTTTAGGTCAATAATAACCTAAATCAGTTCCTACATCATTCACCTAACTTCATCTTATCACAGAGGCATTTTATTCTCTCATATCATCATCATCAGAAGAGTGAGCACAATACAGTAAGATACATTGAGAGAGAGATCCCATATTCACATAATTTTCATTACAGGATATTGTTATAATTGTTCTATTATTAGTTATCATTGTTAATCTTACTGTGCCTAATGTATACATTAAACTTTATCATAGATACGTATGTGTAGAAAAAAACATAGTATATACAGTAATATCTGCAGTTTCAGGCATTAATGGGGGATCTTCCAATGTTTCCTACATGGAGAAGGGGTGACTATTATAATTAAAATCAAATTTTATTTTTTATTTATTTTTTAAGAGAGAGAAAGAGTGCACAAGCAAGTGAAGAGAGAAAGGGAGAACAAAATTCTTTTTTAAAAATTTTTAAATTTTTTTAAGATTTTATTTATTTATTTAACAAACAGAGATCACAAGTAGGCAGAGAGAGAGAGAGAGGGAGGAGTAAGCAGGAAGCTGAGCAGAGAGCCTGATGCAGGGCTCGATCCCAGTACCCTGAGATCATGACCTGAGCAGAAGGCAGAGGCTTTAACCCACTGAGCCACCAAGGTGCCCCAGGATTTTTTTTTTAATTAATTAATTTATTTAATTTCTTTTCATTGTTCCAGAATTCATTGTTTATGCACCACACCCGGGGAAGAGCAAGATTCTTAAGCAGGCTCCACACCCAATGTAGAACCTGAAGCAGGCTCAATCTCAGGACCCCTGAGATCATGACTTGAGCTGAATTCAGGAGTCAGCTGCTTAACTGAGTGAGCCAAACAGGCACCTCAAAGTATGTATTCTTGAACAAATTGGTTTAAAATGACTATCATGACTTTTGGGTCCTTTTCAGTTTTGTTGTTGTTGAGTTTTTAAATCTTTCAAACCTTTAAAGTTGTGATAATATATTATGTATTTCTGTGTGATGTAGGCAAACAAGAGGCCAGGCCTTCCCAGGGTTGGACCAGTTGTATAAGGATACTCCAAAAGAGGAGAATTTTTAACAAGAAGAAGAGCAAGTAATAAAACCCAAAATATCATATTAATATATTTAAGTTTCTAAAATCTTGTATTAATCATGTATTTTATGAATCCTATGGGTAAATCAGCAAAATACTTAGGTCTAGAGTTGGCTCAATTGTTATTTGATTGTATGTGTTCTCTTGTCAATAGACATGGGCACTAGAAAGATAGAAACTGTGTCTAATTAAACTATGAATCAAAGATATCTAAAACTTGGTAGTTGCTCAATTGATACTTGTAAATTAAATACTTGACTATTTTAAAATATCACAGTTGCTATAATTTTTTTATCAATTACATATCAGGGGCAAGATTTATATCTCTCTGAAATGAGAAAAAGAAACCCACCCATTTCTTATTATGGATATGTTTGATGCCAACAGAAAATGGTTTACATTGCTGTGATCTTAAACATACTCTGCAACACTAAACATGTACACAAAACAAATTCATTTTTAAGATGCTGAAACTGCAGTGCATTTGCAAAACACATGCATAATTTATACTGAAATACAAACCCTTATGTTAAAAGAAAATGACTTTATGGCCTTTTTCTACCATATGTGTGTGTGTGTGTTTACACACACACACACACCCAAAGTTGGGACACTAGTTCTCCTATTTAAATCAATTAAGAATTGCAAACAAGTTCTTTGTTGATAACAGACTGTTAGAGGTGCAGAGATCATGTGTACCAGTCATAAACTTTATAAAATATGTTACTAAATGTGTTCTTTTAGTAACTATGTTTACATCACTTGATTAAAAATTAGAGCAAATATTCATCTGATACAATTTTGTGTGTTGGAAAAGAAAATTTAAAATGTAGCTAGTAAAAATTAAAATAAGGTATCAAAAGATTTAGATACTCAAGTAATTACCCTCATGGTCTTCTTCCCACTAGTGAAAAATCAAATAAATCTAGACTATATTATAATTTGAATATAAATTTCAATAAAAATAAAATGCAATTTTAGTAAAAACCTATAGAACACCTTTTCTATAATATTTGTTTTCCTAAACTATAAGGATGATAATTTAAATATACTTTGCAGATAAAATAAAATGAAGAAATCAGTTATTTTCGACTATTATGAGATTTATTTCTTTAATTTTTTCCTTATTAAATAATAATGAAAGGAAACTGTCTACCCTCTCCTACAGACACACAGCTCCTCCTAGAGCTATATTTTATATTTCAAGTTTTAGCTAGCATTTTTCCTTATAGTCTTCCAATACGTGGTCTCTTTGAAATGGCATTGAGTAAGTTTTCTCTGGTTGATAGTTTGGGATTTTGCTGATGTATATATTCATTTTTACTTATTTATTTTGCAATTTTAGATAAATGCTATACATATGGAATATGCATTTCTCAAAGTAAACACATAGATTTAGGATTAATAGTTAATATAGCTTGAGGCAAAATTATCAAAATACTTTATAAATGCTGCAGCTGAGCATTTTAATACACATCTAAAATAAGTTAAACATTATCCCAAGAGTTCCCTCTCAATTAAAGCTTAAAAAGAAAGAGAGAGAGAGATAACATAAAATATAAATCAGTATTGCACAAAGCATGGTATTATAATGTCATGGTTCTAAGAACAATAAAGCTTTAAATTTCCCTGCAGACCATTCTTGCCTGTTTGGGTATGTTGTTCAAGTCATGCGTTGTCTAAAGGGATATATTCACTATAAACAATGTTTTCTAAACAAATCGATGTTCTGTACCACAAGTTAGGATCTGATTACTGAAAATGTGTATATAATGCAAAGCTAATTATAAAACCCCAAAATTGAAATGTGTTTTTTTCACAGATTTAAATGATTTCCACCAAGGGAGAGGACTTTTCAATATGCAGAGAACTAGCATGATGCTTCTTCTACTAAACAACAAAATAGCGTAAGTCAAATAACACTTCCCAATCTTTTTTTTTTTTTTCCCCTAGAAATTCTCTGTGGCTTTAGAGAAATTAGAAAATAGTACTTAAGACCACATTCTACATAATGCTTATCTCTAAATGAAAATGTGCATTGCTTTGCTTTAAAAAAAAAACATGGTTTATGTATAGGGATGCTGTTTCTAATTAGTGATTCTATAATTAGCAATCTAATTTTGGCTACTTCTGGGCAATATTAAAGTGAAATTTTCATTTGCCATTTTGCTGCCAAGGGAATTTCCCAGCCATGCTAAATGACTGCCATGGAGCCAAAGATTGGATTGAAAACAAATGTCACAACATATTTTTCTGACAACCACAATGTCTTTAACATTTTATAAAACGATCACTAAACTTTCTCTTATTCTTTAAGGTGTTTATGTTAATATCCTGTGTGTAATGACTCCTCATTATTGCTCTTTTTTTACTAAAGAATTCATGGCTTTTCTTTTAAGGACAATCTTTGCATCCTTATGACAAGTATTTTATAAGCTAATATAAATATTTACTTATATCTCTGAGATACTGAAGTCCATTAAAAAATCTGTAGCTACCTTCTGGTGTTGTAAATACTCAGTAAAATAAAGAATAAAACTGTTTAATAAATGCTACAATGTAGAACAAATTTCATAGAGCCATGCCGTGTATTGAAAAAGCAAAGGAGTTGCTTGGAATCTAGCACACTTGAATTTAATAAGCTCACACTCCGTAACTTTATGACCTTGCTAATCTGTGCCTTCATTTTCTAATAAAATATCAATACTCTTTCTTAGGATTATACACTATGTGGAAAAGAGTCAACTCTGTACCGAGAAAATAGTATTATTCAAAACATATAATTTTATTTTTTGAGAATAAAAGCATAATGATTCCTTAAATGTAATATGATCTGAGACCTGCAGGAGGAATGGAAAATTGTAGCAGAAAGATGAATAGAAACAAAGACAAACTAATTGAATAGCATAGAAACAAGCAATTATAGTTTCTTAGCACATAAAGAAAGAGTAAAACATATCATAAAATGAACAAAACTAGAAACTTTCATAGTAGCCAGGTCATGAAGAATGAGCATCTCCCTCAAAAATAAATGAATGAATAAATAAATAAATAAATAAATAGAAAATAAAGAGGGAGAGAGAGAGATCTTACATATTAACCCATATTTAATACATCAAAAATTTAATTAGTAAGTGGCTAACATTTTGCTAGAATTCCTTTGTAGTATGTTCCTTGATTGCTTGATCTGTTTATCAATTCACTCAGTGTGAAGATTAGATTTCATAAGCCAAAGATGACAACTGACAAACCAGTTAGAATGTCACTGTAATAGTACATCTGAGAGGTCCTGAGGGATGAAATTGGTCTATAATACGAAAGATGGAAGTATGGTATTTCAAAAAAATATTTAAGTAGTAGCAGTGTTTGAAAGATTCCAATATAAAATAACCCTGTCTCCTCCCTCAAGCATTCATTCATTCATTTGATGATACTCATAAAACACTTGCTATTTGACAGACCCATGTTGAGATAATTTATCTGTGAGAAGACATAGTTCTTGTCTTCAAAGATTTGACAATTTAGAAGGGTGGTGGTGGAAGCTACAACAAGTAAATGCCTTATATTTATAAATAGGGTGAGAAAGTAAAAGCAAGATAAAGAAAGATCACAGGACATCTATATTTTATGTAGGGGGGTTGCAAAAATTATCTCAGAAAAGATAGCATTTAACCACAGACATAAAAGAATTGAAGGAATAAGTCATAGTGATATCAGTGACAGGAGTGTCATTGATCGATGAGGACAATGCATTTGAATTGGGACCAAATATGTTTTTAAAAAGGTCAGCAATTAGACTAGCAGGGCTACTACTAAATGAGTATGGGTAAAAGAGATAGAACAAAAGGTAATGAAAAGCAAGGAACCAAATAATGTGAGGATGTGTATACTACAGTAAGGACATTCATTTTGATACAGATTACACATTTCTGTCAGGTTTTAAGACCATAGATCACTTTGATTTCCATGTGGAATGGGTTGTTAAGAGACAAGGTTGGAAGCAAAGAGATCAATTAGTAGTTTATTAAAATGGTCCAAGGAAGAAAGTTTAATGGCTTGGATTAAAGCACAGGGAAAGAGATATGATGACTGTTAGAACTTAAATCTAATTCAAAGAAACCTCCCATCGGACTTAATAGATTGCTTAGACTGATGATGGGATGAGAGAGAAAAAGCAGAGTCAAGAATGAGTTTTGGGGTGCCTGGGTGGCTCAGTCGGTTAAGTACCTGTCTCCTGCCTTAGGCTCAGCTCAGGATCTCAGAGTCTTAGGAACAAGCCCTGCATTGGGCTTCCTGCTCAGCGGGGGGGCTGCTTCTCCCTCTTCCTCTGCGGTTCTCCCTGCTTGTGATCTTCTCAGATAAATAAATAAAATCTTTTTTTAAAAATGAATGAATTTTGTCCTAAGCAACTGGAATAATGGAATTCATTTGAGATAAGGAATTCTGAAGGAAAAGTTTTGATTTGTTCACTTTTTGGAAGGAAATACTTTTAAAAATTTCCTTTTGGATATAGTGTAGTTACCTACTATATATATAATATTTAGATTATATATTGTAATTATATATAAAAGTTACATATTTGTATAATATGCTGTTATATAACATAAAGTAAGTAATGTCTGTCATAGTTCTGTTACAATTAAATTATGAGTTTAGAGTTCTGGGGAGAAAACAGGGCTGGGGGTTAACATATAGGACTCAATAGAAAATAGATGATATTGAAAGATGGAAAACTGAGTTCTTCTAGGGAATGAATGATAAGACACAAAAAGAAGATAGAGAGTGGTCAGAGAGTCAGTTTTATTAATAAAATAATTTCAATAACAAATGCAGATCTTTTGTACAAATAATGTCTTCTCCTCTAAGGCACCTCTGAATTTGATTTATCCTTCCCTACGTGACTGAAACTACCTTGCAAAGTATTTGTTTTAGTGTACCGAGTCCCTAACATTGCTTATTAATGGTTCTATGGGTATTTAGAACAGTATTTCCCAAACATATTTGTAAAATGGCACACTTAGAAATAATTTAAATTTATATATTTATCTTAAATAAACACAAAGTTCATCTCAGATTTAATCAAACAGTTATTCAGTCCATGCTACAGCTTTGGCTACTCTAAAGGATAAACGTTTCAACATGTTACACACGTTTTATTTCCAATTAAGGCTAATCAGCATGCCTAGATGCCTCAAAATATCATTTGAAAAACTGCAGAATGTGTGGCCTTTTAGATGTTACCCTGGGCAAAACATCCCTTCCTACTAAAAATATTATTTTTACAGTCATTATATTTTAAATTTACCAGATAAAATTTGCCATTGGCATTTACTCATCTACAATATTTATTTTAAAATGTCCCGTATCCAAAACAGATTATTTTGACTATTAGCAAAAACCACACATATCATTTGACCATTCAAATAACATTCATTATATAACTAATGGAAATCAGTATAACTGCTTTAATAAAGGCTATTGATTCCAGGCTGACTAAACTCAAATGGAACGTATTGATACTGCAGTTTAAAACATGTTGTGGATATGGTCATCTGCTGGCAAATTAGGAAGTCTCTACTCCTCTATTGGCTTATTTTGCTAACACTACCCTTCAGGCAATTATGAAAATCTAACTGTAATGTGTGCCTATCAGTGACCTCTCGATTGGACTCTGAGCCCCTAGATGATGAGTATTTTACTTCCCCGATGTTCATTTCTCCCTTGTCTACTCTGTGACCTAAATCTAAAGTGCACGCTAATCATATAAAAAATGTTTTAAATAAAATATTAGATCTTGTGGTGGGTATGTAAATGGATGTTAGAGTTTGAAAGAGGGAACGATGTGTTATAATATTCACTAAATTCTGATATTTACTCTTAAACTAAAATCTTCAGAATTTTCTGAATCTGCTTTTTAGTGACAAACTATCCTGAAGATGATGGAGATATTGTAATATGTATTGAATGTTAAACTTTGAGATGAGTTACAATCAGCAATATTAAAAGGACGATCTCCAACTATGCTTGTGTCTTTCACAATTTTTGTCTTTAAGGATTCTGGCACTCCATGTAAATATATGTAAATTAGTCCATGAAATTTTGGGGGGATATCCCAGTTTAAACAGTTGTCCTTCTGTATCTGATTGTTATTGATACAAACGTGACTGTGATTAAGGATATTTTTATTTTCAGGAATTTGAAAAAAAATGTGACAGAGGTCATAAATATCTGCCTATGTTCAGGGGCTTTTATGTCACTGGAAGTAAGCAAGATGCCTACAGTAGAGCATAGTGCTTTCAAAGTACTTTCTTTTTACTGGTTTGCCCCCCCTTGCTTTGTTGTTCCCTGAAGTTATAAAAGCAGTGTGATCCCTGTGGTAGTCACCATCAGTGACCTGTTCTTTGCATTCAGGAAACCCACAGTAGCAAAATATTTACATCTTATAGAAAGATCATTAAACTATTGACCACAAAATAGGAACATGGCTCCTAAGGGGAAAATGGCTGCAGATTTTGGAACAGGGTCAAAACATGTTTCCTGAAACATTTGATTCTGAGCAGCTAGCTTGGCAAAAAGGTCTTTGGAAGAGGCTAGGGGTGGAGTAAAATGATCTAACATTTTAATGGGAGAGGAGATAAGATCTATTATAGAACTGCCTATTCCAACAAAATAAAAAACTATTGCAAATGAAAGCACATAGAAGTTCATACAGTGATACCCGAATTTTCCTTTCGGGCTACTGGAAGGAAGAAATGAAGTAAGGATTTTGGCCAAATTTTCAAATAATTGTTTTGATTACATTTGGTTTTTAATTTTTACTAAGAATATGAAATCACATGGAGATACTGTGTGCATTCTGCCTTTCAATTCTCTGATTTTCCTCTGGAGAAAGATTATGGGGTTTTTTTTGCCCTTTTAGGTGCTATGCTCAGATAACGCTAATAGAATGCACCACTTGCATGGGTATAATTTGAGCCAATTCAAGATTTCTGGAATGAGGTTCAAGAAAAAAAAGGAGTATATCACAACCCCTCTGTCCCATATGGTTTTGTATCTATGTATTCATATATATTTCATTGTGAATTAATCACTTTCCTCCAAATTTTCCTGAATCTGTTAGTACAAAAGCTACTTAGATTTAACCTGTATGTGTATCCATGAACCTTCCTTAAAATTCACCTACACACATATTTGTGAAGCTGTCTTCAGCCCATGCCCCTACTGCCATCCAAGAGACTGAAGAATCCTTACTTAAGATATTGCAACCACTACCACATGGCCCTCTGCCTCTACTTTCTCAGCAGTCTCATTCACCCCTAGAGAATCTTCCACATTACTGTTCTAAGGCAATGACTATTAAGTTTCTACAGCATAAACTTTTCTCATTTAATCTGCTTTCTTCCAAATATAGTCCGAACCATCAAATTAAAAAAAAAATACAAGACATCTGTGACCAATAGCTTGACAAACTGACTGTGGAGGTTGAGGTGGGAGTGTGGGGAAACTGACTGGTAAGTATTGTCTTTCTCTCTATTGTAAATTCATCTCCCATTGTTACCCATGTGACACTACTGAACATGGATGTGCTGCTGATAGATGCACACAACCAGTACTTGTGAGCAGGTATAAGCTGGCTCCAGTCAGCAGCTTCTGTTTCTTTGGCGTACTTGAGAATTTCGGCTGTAGTGACTTCTCTTTTTCTAAATATAAATTGCCTTCTATTTAATGAGGCATCCTTCAAAATTTGAATAAAGCATTAGTCAGATTTGGATTCCCAACTAAAATCTTTATGCCTTTGTGATCTGGAAGCAACAAATCAAAAAGTAAAACAGACCATATCTAATCTAAACCCTCATTTCAGAGACCATATATGGTAAATGACTTAGGCAGCTATAATATTTAAGAAAAACCCAGAAAGGAGGCTTTTTAACCATAGTGCTCTATAGTAGATGCTATTGATCCAGCTGCCCAGATTTCAAGCATCTACTTATAACTTTACACAGGAAACATTTTAAGCTCATGTTTCTGTCATTCAAAAGAAATATATACTGGGGCGCCTGGGTGGCTCAGTGGGTTAAAGCCTCTGCTTTTGGCTCGGGTCATGATCCCAGGGTCTTGGGATCGAGTCCCGCTTTGGGCTCTCTGCTCAGCAGGGAGCCTGCTTCCCCCCTCTCTCTGCCTGCCTCTCTGCCTACTTGTGATCTGTCTGTCAAATAAATAAATAAATAATCTTAAAAAAAAAAGAAATATATACTTATATGCTCTTCATATATTTTAGTAAACCTGAAGTCTAACTTTATTATTGAACTACAAGTGTGTCCAGTTATTACTGTGCAGTGAAAAACAACTTTCAGAATGTAGACCTTGTGGTATAGAGTGGATAACTGATGTCAGTACTCTTGTTTTCTCTTACCCAAGCAGATTTGAGCATGGTCGTCTAATATTTGCAATGTCATGGGCATATTCTAATAGAAGTTCTTGATAAAATCTCCAAACTAAGGCTCTGTACAACCTCAGCTTGTATAACGGTTAAAGTATTGAGTATGTGGGTAACCCTAAAGAGTGTTGTATTATTGCTCTTTGGGAATAGAGCCCTTAGCATATTATGTATATGGAGTACGTTTGATTGAAAAGGTATCCCTATAGGTTAGACAATTACATTATCTAGTGGACGGAAATATCACCATATATAACATAAAAATCCTACTTGAGTTCAGAGCTTTTTACTGGTGTTATGTCTGTGACTTAATCGTCTGCTAAATATTAGGGGAAATACTCTATTACTTCCTTCCTTTCTTTGTTTCTTCTGAAGGTTTTTTTTGTTTTGTTTTGTTTTGTTTTTAAATTGAGACTTATATTTCAAAAAAATAGGTTTGTGGACCTTATATACAAGCCTGCTTAAACTACTAATATATATACTTTTTAAAGACTTTATCTTTTTAAAAAATATTTGTAACCAGACAAATCTTTTTTTTTTTTTTAAGATTTTATTTATTTATTTGACAGACAGAGATCACAAGTAGGAAGAGAGGCAGGCAGAGAGAGAGAGGAGGAACCAGGCTCCCCGCGGAGCAGAGAACCTAACACAGGGCTCAATCCCAGGACCTCGGGATTATGACCCGAGCCGAAGGCAGAGGCCTTAACCCATTGAGACACCCAGGCACCCCAAAGATTTTATCTTTATTTATTTGAAACAGACACAGTGAGAGAGGGAACTCAAAGAGGGGGAGTGGGAGATGGAGATGCAGGCTTCCCGCTGAGCAGGGAGCTTGATGTGGGACAGGATCCCAGGACCCAGGATCGTGACCTGACACGAAGGCAGAGACTTAATGACTAAGCCACCCAGGTACCCCAAGTTACGAATATAATGAGTAGACCCATCAAGTTAAGTGACATAAACACATGACATATACAATGAAGGTAAAGAGATTAACTTTGGAGTCATGCAATGTTTGGCTCATTCTCTGAGTTTGTTTTTTTGTTTTTTTTTTTCCAAAAAGGAATAATATATTAGTATATTGGGATATGTCAAAAATGATTGCATTTTGTGAGTATTTCACATGCTTCTGAAAAAGATGAATTCTGATGTTTTGAGTGGGGTAGAATTTTCTAATAATATTGATAAAATCCGGATGATTGATTGGATTCATTTGTTCTACATCCTTATCAATTTTGTTTAATAGTTCAATGTATTATTGACAGACAAATATTGAAGTCCCTATCTATAACTGTAGATTTAACTAAATCTCCTTTCAGTTTTGTCAGTATCTGAAACTCTGTTTCTAGGCATATAAATATTTAGAATTGTTGTGTCTTCTGGATGAATATGCAATGCCCCCTTATCCCTGGTAATGTCCTTTGCTCTTATTCTACTTTGGTATTAATATAGCCAATTTTGTTTTGTTAGTGTTTGCATGGTACATCTTTATTCTGTTTTTTATTTTTAAAGGCCAATATCAATATTTGAAATAAATTTGTTTCTTATATATAATGTATAGTTTGGTGATTGTTCATCTATTTGACAGTATTATTTTAGAGGTGCGCTTAGACTATTTACATTTCTATTATTTGTATATAATGTAATTATTGAATTGTTTGGAATTCGTTCTGTAATTTTCATATTTATTTTTTGTTTCCTTTGTTAATACCTTCCCCCTTTACCCACTTACTTTTGTGTCTTTTGTTTTTTTTTAGCAACACACTTTAAAGTAGGTAATATGATTTTGACTGAATTCCTATAATTTTTTTCAGTAGCTACTTTAGAGATTACAACATACATACTCAAGTATCACAGTCTAGTTACAATCAACATTTTACCATTTCAAGAGAAATATAGAAAACTTAGCATCAACCTTATACATTACAGTTTTCTTTTTTTATTATGTTCAGTTAGCCAAAATATAGTATATCATTAGTTTTTGATGTAGTGTCCAGTAATTCATTAGTTGCATACACTATTCTTTTATATTACAGCTATATGCATTGAAAACCAAGTCAATCAGTACTATAATTTTTATTTTCATATATCAAATAAAATATTTAAAACTCAGAATAATCAATTGCACATATCTAAAATTTACCATTTCCATTGTTCTTCCTTCATCACCAGGGTTCTACGTCTCTGAACTTATTTCCCTTCAGTCTGAAAAAAAACTTTAGTAGCAATCCTTTTAAAGCAGATTTGTTAGTAATTAATCCTCTTAGATTTTCTCAGAAAATGTCTCTATTTTACTTTCATTCTTTATATATATATATATATTATTTATTTATTTATTTATTTATATAAAAGAGAGCAGGAGAGTGCAGGCAGAGGGAGAGGCAGAGGGAGCAGCAGAAGCAGGCTCCCCACTGAGCAGGGAGCCCAATGTGGGGCTGGATTCCAGGACCCTGGGATCATGACCTGAGCCTGAATGCTGTCTCTTAACCAACTGAGCCACCCATTTTACCTTTATGCCTAAAGAATATCTCTATTGGATGTTAATTTTTTTCCCAACACTTTAAAAACCGTGTCCCATTTTCTTCTGTCTTCTATAGTTTCGAATTAGAAGTATACAATGATTCAAATTATTGTTCCCTTTCAAGTTGTGTTATTTTACTCCAGAAACTTTCAGGATTTTTTTTTTTAATTTCTTAGTTTTCAGCATATTTATTATTCTGTATCCAGTCATGTTGTTCTTTGTATTTATCTTGTTTGAGATACTCTGAGCTTCTTGATTTTGTTACTATGTCTTTTGCTAAACTTAGGACATTTTTAGCCGTTAATTTTTTAAGTATTTTGTAAGCACCACATTCTCTTGCTTTTTATACTGAAAGTCATATTACATGAATATTTAGTCTTTTGCTAATTACTATAGATCGATGAGGATATTTTTTCTTCTATCATTTCCCTTCTGCCACTGAATCTATCCATGCGTCTTTCATTTCATTCACTGTATATTTTATATGTAATATTTGCACTCAATTCTCCTTTGTATATTTCATTTATTTGCTGAGACATTCTTCTTTTTTTATTTTTTATTTTTTTCCATTCAATTCAAGAGCAGGCCCAGGAGTTCACAGACAACTTTAGGGGACAATTTTCCACACACTTCCCTCTCTGCATTAATAATTTCAGGTTCTAGGGATCCTCCACCCTTCCTTTTTTTTGTCTAAAAATCTGGGCTTTAGTGACTGGACTCTCTGGCACATTTCAGTGATTATATCCATCTCCATGGCTGAGGACTAGAATTTGAGAGAAAGCAAAAACAACAGTAGTTTACCCCAACCTTGTTATAGACCATGGCTTCACCAAATCAGAAAGGAAATGTATCCTTTCTCAGAGTTTTGGCGCTTGTGGTCTCTCATGGCCTCTGTGATTTTGCCCACCCTGTGGTTCATTCATTCATTCATTCATTCAGTTTATATTTAAACTGGAAAAGCAGTGGACACAGAAATGGTAACTTGCCATTGGTTCAGTGTTGTCTGGAATTCTCCAATCAGTCTGCTACACTTTATGTTTCCATGTTCTGAAATAGCTAGTAAATTCATTTATGGTAGATTTTAGAGTTTCTTTCAGTGGGGAGACAAAGTTAAATATGCCTACTCCATCTATCTGGAACCAAAACACAAAATTGCTTGTGCTTTGAGCACAAAGTCTATATACTTTATACGTTCCTTTGAGGGAAAACATAGATGATAAAGTATTTTGTTAAAACATCGTTGGATATCACCATTTCTCCAACTCCATATGATAAAACAGATAATCATATTTGATAATGTGTGTATTTTTTCATGTGGACTGTGCAATTTTATGGAGCTAATACATGAGTATATCAGTAAGTCTTAAAAGAATATCCTGGTCAAACCCCAGGAATTAAAGCAAAGGAATGGCCATAATATAATAGCTAACCTTTTAACTTGAGTTAACTCCCACACTCCATTATACTTCTAATTGGAATGTCTAGGTGGGGCAGTCAGTTAAGAATCCAACCTTTGGTTTTGGCTCAGGTCATTGTCTCAGGGTGGTGAGACTAAGCGATGTGTGGGACTCATGCTCAGTGTGGAGTCTGCTTGGGATTCTTTCCATCTTCCTCTCCCTCCCCCTCTGCTGCTCTTCCAGCTTGTCCTAGGACTCACTCTAAAAATAAATAATAAATAAATAAAATCTTACAAAAATATAATGTCTTTATCATCATTGTTTTATGAGTATACATATTCTTAATATATGCATTTATGCAAATTTTCCAAGCCTCTTTGGATAATTAAGAAAATTTCTCATCAGTTTAATGCTTGATTTCAAATAGAATGTCCAATGAAAACATAAAATAATGCACCTTTGCTTTTTATAGATTTAAAATTTATTCCTATAGGAGGGGAAAATATGGGCTTTCTCTTCAATCAACTTCAAAACTTTTAGTCACATATTCCCCATGTATACAATATAAAATAAATAATTGACATTGTCTCTCTCTTTTTACAATAAACACTCTACCCCAGGTCCATAGCCATGCAAAGACCACCAATAGAACCACAACTAAGTGTTTACTAAATAAATTTGTAATAAAATACATAAAAGCTGGTATTCAAAAATTTCTAGTAATTTTGGAACTCTAAAAACATACATTTATAGTAAAATGTCCTATTTTACATATAGATTTTAAGCAGAAAAAGCCAAGACTACTTATAGTTTGTATTTTTTTTAAAAATAAGTATATTTAGGTTATGCAAGTTTTCTTGTAATTTACAAAGCAATTATGTGTTTTAGGTCAAAATAAGTTTTTCTATGTTTATTTATAAACATAGAAAATTTTTCTAAATTTTATTTTATATTTATTTTATAAATTTATTTTATATTTTATTTTACATTTACTTTATAAATATTTATTAACTAATGCATTAATTATAAATAAAATTATTTTATAATTATTTTATATTTATATTTATTTTATAAATATATAAATTTATTTTATATTAAATGTTACATAATAAAACATTTTATTACATGTTTCTAGATTTATTTACAAAATTATGTCTGAAAGAACATTTGAGCTTTATATTGATAATATTAATATAATTTTAACAAATTACTCCTATTTTGTCATATTCTTTGTGATATATTTCATTTCTTTTAGAGTATTTTCATATCATTACAGTTATTTGCAATCAGTTTAAGTCTTTCTTCATTTGACCAAATCCATCAATTTTTAGTATAAACCAACTCCCTTGGGGTATACAATATGATGAGCAGCTCAAATTTAGAATCGTAATGAGCAAATTCCCACTGAACTATTTTTATATAATTCTATAGCTTTTTCTTGATTAATATCTCCCTGATATTAAAACTCTATTATTTTAGAATTTTAAAAAGAGTTTGAAATAAAACACTGAAGGCTGTATTGAGGAATGTTCTTTTCCTGACATCAGAGTGATCCTGATGATCTATTAGGACTTTTCTATGCTTCTTTTTTAAAATATTGCTTGGGGCCAGTGAGATGAGTTTAAATTCATCCCCCTGAGTAGCTAAGCAGAAAGGATTAATATAGAATATGTTCTTGCATTTATAAGAGCTAAACTAGGTTGTTTAGAATCAGAACACAGAAATTATAAAGGTAGATATAGCAATGACTTAACAGATTATCACCCAATTTTAAGGAGGCAGAGAAAAAATATGTCCTCTAGCAATTTTATCCATTCAAATGTAATTGGAATGTTATGAAATCGATCCATAAGCAGACTTCACATCAGTAATTAGTTTCTCTGTTTTCAGAATAATTGATGGGAGGAGCTGTTGTTATATTATGTTGTCTATATTGCTTAAACATATATAAAATTTTCTTCCTTTGATCCTTTGTGGGAGATGCTGTGATCAAAAATAAAACAAAGGGGCTGTCCTTCAGGTTCATTTGCCTTATTCCACTTTTGTAAATGAGAGCTACTTAAATGTACAAAAGAATCACAATTTCCTGTAGGGTGATTCTAGTTTTAACTGCAGCAGCAGAATTGCCTTTTTAAAGCTTATCCTTTGTTTCCCTGGGCGAGCTTTATTATTCCCCTTTATAGATGACTTGATCTTAAAAATATGGAGATATAAATTAAATGCTGACCAAAAAGTGGCCAAAGCATTTTAAATTCTTTCACTTACTGAGTTTTAAATTCTACTTAATTAAATTGTAATTATCAAAAGCATTTTATATCTCTTGTTAATCTTTATTTATCTATAAACTGATTAATTTGAATAAAAAGATGAAATTAAATCTAATCTGTGTTCTAGAGATTCCTGTTTCTTTATATTTAGAACTCTGACTAAACTGAATTTCTTCTAATAGAATATTCAGTTTGGTGGCATTTAAAATAAGACATTGACATAAATATTTATTTATTTCAAATTGCCAAAATGCCTTCGGAATATTCTTTGTAGAGATTTAAAAAATGCACAGCTGAATATCAAATAATATTTTTGCTAATGTGTCCAACATATGTGGTTAAGCCTTGTAGCTCTCTTCTCAGTTTCTCTTAGTTGTTGAAGTTATGAAGAGATCCCCAAATATTGAACTTACTATTATTTGATCCATTGACAATGTGGAAAAGAAATGTCTATATGATTGATTATTTAAAAGGAATCAAAATATTTGATGAAATAAAATTAAATAAGTTTCCCCTCTTAAGTTCAAAGAGATGTTGAGATAGTTGAGCTTACCTAGTTCAATTAGCCAGAAAGAGTGAAAATAAGTAGCACTAAAACACCTGAAGCAAAGTTGGTTGATCAAAAGTTGTGACTTCCTTTGTTTTTTTTTTTATTTTATTTTTAAAGATTTTATTTATTTATTTGTCAGAGAGAGAGGAGTGAGAGCGAGCACAGGCAAACAGAGTGACAGAGGCAGAGGGAGAAGCAGGCTCCCTGCTAAGCAAGGAGCCCAATGTGGGACTCGATTCCAGGATGCTGGGATCATGAGCCGAAGGCAGCTGCTTAACCAACTGAGCCACCCAGGCGTCCCACTTCCTTTGTTTTTAAAATGTGTTCTAATATTTTAAAAATAATGTGTTGAAGATGTGTTGAGGATGCCTCAGGACATCTTAGGGCAGAATTGGGGGTAAGTAGGTGAAGGTGACAAATAAAGAGAAATATTGTCTCAATATTAGAAAGTATTTTCTAACAATTAATTTCCCTTCATATGTGGAATGCATCACTATTAGTGACATTATATAAGGGTTTCAGAATTGGGTGAAAATCAAATTAAAATGATCTCTGAGGACATCTGAAACTCTAATCATCTATGACTTGAATATGTCCATTCTATACTTAATTAGCTTCAGCACATTTTTTTTAATTGGCTTCATTTTGTTCTTAAAGTTCAAAGAAGATAAAAGGGAAAAAGACTACAACTATATGTCATTGTCATTGTTTCATTTGGGAAGAAAAAGAATTCTAATTAGTAATGAAAAAAAGCCAAAAGTTTAAAAGGTATGAACATCATTTTTCCATGAAAATTATTCATGCAAATTATTGTTGCTTATTAATTAGATAGCAGTCTCTCATAAATATTACTTTATGTGTACAATCATCAACAAACCCAAACAATTGTGTTTAATTAGTATTCCCAATGTTTTTCTAAATTTGGATTCTGTTGGAATGTCACTTTTTAAATATGTTCATTGGTTATATTGTATTATTAATGATAGTGATTTATTGTATTTTAATACCTGAAAAAGAAAGAGAAAATGAACTATTCCTTTGTAGCTCTGAAATATATAAAAATTTGAATGAGTATAACAATGTTTTTATCCATTGTTTTTGGGAATGTATACCAAAGCTCTAATTTATACATTCTTGGTGAGAGTTTAAGTTTCTACTGTTGATTAAAGAATAGGCTAAGGATACATATTATCTTAAAAAGTTGGTACTGCTTGACTCTTGAGGATCTTATCTCAGGGAATTGGTTGTGGATGATCACACAGAAATATGTGAAGTAGTTGCTATTTCAGCATGTTTATAGTATTGACAATAAATTATATTTATACAAACAATAGTGATGTATGATCTCTAAACATACACGGGCTAATTGAAAATTCATTATAGCCATATACTATTAGCTACTTATAACATTTGTATCTTTCAGATGTAGAGATAGAGACACCAAGGTGTAATATAACTTGTCCAGAATTATAAACATAATAACTAGATAGATGAAGATTTATAGCAAAGAAAAGGTTTATATTAATTCCTAATTTCTGGCTCTTGATATCCATATAAAACTGTATCTGAGTGATTGAAGCATATTCATTCAATAATGAGATACGATGCACCAATTAAAAGAGGTTCTGAGGGCACCTGGGTGGCTCAGTGGGTTAAGCCTCTGCCTTCGGCTCAGGTCATGATCTCAGGGTCCTGGGATAGAGCCCCGCATCGGGCTCTCTGCTCAGCGGGGAGCCTGCTTTCTCCTCTCTCTCTCTATGCCTGCCTCTCTGCCTACTTATGATCTCTCTCTCTCCGTTTCAAATAAATAAATAAAATCTTTAAAAAATAAATAAATAAAAGAGGTTCTGAGTAGAATGTTTAAAACTGACCAAAGTAATTGGTTAAAAATATTTTATATCCCTGGGGCACCTGGAAAACAGTTGGTTAAGTGCCAACCTTGATTTTAGCTCAGGTCATGATCCTGTGACAGAACCAGGCATGGGACCCTGTGCTCAGTGGGAGGTGTGCTTGGGGATTATGTCTCTCTCCCTCTCCCTTTGCTCTTCCCCCAACTTGTGTGCATGCTCTCTTTCTCTAAAATTAATAAATATTTTATTTTTTTTAAAAGATTTTATTTATTTATTTGACAGATAGAGATCACAAGTAGGCAGAGAGGCAGGCAGAGAGAGAGAAGAGGAAGCAGGCTCCCTGCTGAGCAGAAAGCCCAATGCCGGGCTCAATCCCAGGACCCTGGGATCATGACCTAAGCCGAAGGCAGAGGTTTTAACCCACTGAGCCACCCAGGTGCCCAATAAATAAATATTTTAATAAATATATTTTATATTGCTGGGCAGAGGGGGGTTGGGGGGGGTTTATGGACATTGGGTAGGGTATGTGCTATGGTGAGTGCTGTGAAGTTTGTAAACGTGGAGATTCACAGACCTGTACCCCTGGGGGAAAAAAAAAATATATATATATGTTTATAAAAAATAAAATTATTAAAAAAAAATGTTGAATAAAAAAAATATATATATATATATATTTTATATCCTAAGTATAGCCTTAAACATCTCCAATGTATTAAATAAAATAATCTTTTAAACATTGTCTCTTATAATTAAGCAATATTTGTCCTTATAATTAACAGTTACGGAAACTGAGACACAGAAAGGTAAATAAACTTGAAGAAGTTCATTCAGGTAGTTAGAGAAGATAGGTTTAAACCTAGGCACTTCTGGTAGTTCAAAACTATTGGTGACAAATTATTTCAGCTTTTATTTTTGCCTGAGATTACCTTATTTTACATGAATTTCCCAGGAAAATATAGATTGAATGTAGGTTTTTAGTATCTGTAGTAGCAGGCTTTTCAAATCATTTTATTCTTTTCAAATTTTCTGACTCCCTGATTCTGTTAAAGTTTTCCTATAAGTCTGATGTTCTTTGAAGGTAACATGTCTTCTTCCCCCTCAAGGTGTTTTGAAAAATTGCTTTTTGTTTTCCATTTCAGAGGTTTGATTATGATATAGTCCATTGTTTCTTTCCTTGCTTTTCTCCCACTTTGAGTCCACTTAGCTTCTTAAATCTATGTGTTGCCCCTTTTAAAAAATTCTTAGTTATTTTCCTTCCTGCTACATTTCCTCTTTCTCCTCCCTGGAACTCTACTTACACCTATTTTAGACCTTAACTATATTCATTATGTGGAATAGACTGCTTTCCCAAGCCCCCCCGCCTTTTATTTTCTCTCCTCCCAGCTGGAGCATTTTACATTGAACTGATTGTTAGTTAACTAGCTATATTTTACAATGCCCATTTTGTTATTAAACCTATCCAAAGACATTTTTGTTTGCTTGTTTGTTTTGTTTTATTTATTTGAGAGGGAGAAAGAGACAGAGAGAGAGTAAGCAAGAGTGTAAGAGTAAGGGGGAAAGAAGCAGACTTCCCACTGAGCAGGGAACCCTATGCAGGACTCAATCCCAGGATGCTAGGATCCTGACCTGAGCCTACTTCAATCAGAGAAAATGTCTTGAGTGGAAAAAACGACTGTGTGCTTGAGAGAGATCCCATTTCTTAGGAGTAAATATTTCTTCTAAATATTATAAGACAATAGAACATTCATTTTCCCTTACAGAAGTTGTTAACATGTTGCTTAGCAAAAGAATTTAGTGAATGGACCATGGGATTAATCCAATCATGAATTTAGGGCTCCTGAATTTTCAATACTGTTCTGCTAGAACTGCATAAATATCCAAACCTTTGCTTGATTCTCTTTCCCCAGGAAAGTACCTCTATATGGGTTAGCTATACTCAATCATCATCCTTGTCCAGAGCTAACAAATATTTCCTACGAAGAAAAAATTCACTGATCAACTGTCACCATATAAAGGCTGTTTCTCTGGAATTTTAGATTATTTAATTTGATTTTCTTCCAGAACTGTTTTATTTCTCTAAAACAAAGTATTTTTTTCCATTTATCTAGTTACCCCCCCCTTTTTTTCATTTTTAATTATTGAAAAGGAAACGTATCCTGCTGTGGTTGATAATATCCTACTCAGAAGTAAGTCTCATTATTATTTATTTTCTATAATTATGTTCTTAATTCCTAGAAATATTACTTTCTCTTTTTAATAATCTGCTGGTTATTATTCAGATTTTGCCAACTTCACTAAATATTTTTCTATATTATATTTTTTCATGGAAACTTTGTAAGAATAATTATTTCTATATTACATCCAACATCATGTTATAAGGAAACCAGTTTTCCCCTGAATTTTCTGCTGATTATCACAAATCATGCCTTGTTTCCTTTTGTGCTTATTGATTATTCTTTCTTTGAGCTGTTCATGTTCCTTTGGCAATACTTATGAGTTTTTTTCTGAGGACTACAGTAAAGTTGCATTCCTCTAAAAAAGATTTTTTTACTAGCTTAGGATCACTTTAAATATTTTTATTGGCCAATGTTTTCAAATATCTAAGGTAATGTAAATTATATCTACAAAGACATACGAATACCCAGCTTTGGTTTAAAACTTCTCTGGAACAACTCCATCTCATTTATACTTCATGACACCAAAGCAAACTTTGTTGCAGTCCTTTGAGATGGGGATGGAGCCATTGTGGATTCCAATTTTATGGGCAAGAGTTTCAATTAGACTTTTCCCATGCACTGGCCTAAAGTTTTGCCTACCCTTCAATGAAAACTGAGTCTACGAAAACCAATGTTTGTCTCTTTTGCTCAATGCCACAGTGGAAAATGAGTTTTTACTTTATGGATTTAGCATAATATATGTTTATATGTTTGGGAAACTTAGAAGTGAATCTGGTTTGGGTAACACCTTAAAGCTGTATCTAAATTCTCCTCTTAAGTCAGCTGCTACAAAATTGTAGCATGAGTAGCATCCATCTCAATAACTTTTAGGATTTTATCTTGAGACCCAAGTCCTCTTTCTTGTATGAGGACTTTGCTGGACATTGGAATACCTACATAAAACCCATTCATTTAAAACATATATCAAAACACTTACTCTATTCCACATACTCAGGATGTGGGATTAAGCAGAATAGGCAAAATCACTGGCCACGTGAAGTTTTCATTTCAATGAGGGAGACGTAAAATAGTAAGATAATTACATGAAATGATAGTTGATGTTAAGTGACAAGAAGAAAAATAAAGCTCAAAGGTCATAGAAAGAGTGATGCTTGCATTTACACTTGGATTTCTAAGGAGGCATCTCTGAATGCATATGCCTAATAAATGTATAGATTTTTATTATAACTAGTTATTTCCCAAGTAATTTCAATAATAAAAGCAGCACCCTCAAAACCACTTGAGCCACAAAGTAAAAATCATTTTCTCATTTTCTTCATCCCACAAATGCAGTCTACCAGTAAGTTATTAAGGGTTTAAATTCAAAAATATTATTTCATCATTTTTTGCCCGCATTAACAAAGTCTTCTTTGAAGTCAAATTCAGCAGTCACCTAATTTATAACCACCTCTTAACATCTGTCTGAGCATAATTAATATTCTATGGTAATCAGAAGGATCTTTTCTCAAGCTGAATCAAGTATTGCCACATTTCGCCTAACAAATTTCAGTTACTTATATTTTACCCAGAAAAAAGAGAAAAACTTACCAGAGGAAACTAGATTCCGTGGTGTGATTCTCTTCTACCACTCTAGAATTACTTCCTCCTCTGGACCCCTCTTCCACTTCCCTGTATTATTTTCTCCTTCTGAAGTGCTCAGAATTCTGGCCTGAAAATGCTGTTTCTGTGCATCAGAAACCTTTCTTTTGGATATATGCACTGATTGGCTTCTGAAGAGTGTTCAGATGAGACTGAGCCACCCAGGTGCCCCTATAACTTTGATTTTCAATGGGAACAATACAAATTCTAAATACTGTATCATATTCAGATTTTCGAAGCCCAGGACTACAGTAAGACTAAACAGTTAGATCAATATGCAGATAAGGACCATTTGTACATAGAAACTGTACTTAGAACAGTCTTAGAACTTTACTTAGAACCTGTGACTCATAACTTTTCTCTAAAACATGTTTAATCTTATGGGAAAATATGTTTCACATTTGTCTCTCCAACTTTTAAGGTTTTCATTTTTTGTTCTCTTGAAAAATATATTAATTGTTTAACCCAGTAGGAGTAGACAAATATGTGAACATTTCAACTGTGCAAACTTCCTTTATATAAATATAAAAATGAAATACTCAGGGGCATCTGGGTAGCTCAGTCCTTAAGCATCTGCCTTTGGCCCTGGTCATGATCCCAGGGTTCTGGGATCGAGCCCCACACAGGGCTCCCTTCTCGGTGGGAAGCCAGCTTCTCCTTCTCCTTTTCCCAGGTTTGTGTTCCCTCTCTCACTGTCTCTCTGTCAAATAAATAAAGACTATTTTTAAAAAATGAAATGCTCAAATATAAGGAATGGTTTATAAAATTTGTTGTATTGACTAGAAAGGTTAATAAAGGCATAATAGTGAAAATAATTTTCCCTAATTTTTTCTGCATACATTCATTTTAGTTTTGAAAAATTCTGATAAATAAACTAAAAATGGAGAAATAATGTAATCAGTAAAGATCTTCCCAGGTAAAATTTCTTTTAAGTTTGCCATCATTCATTGCTATCATTATAACCTTCTCCAGGCTTTTTAAAGATCTAACAAATTTTTAAATCTAAACATCCAATAGTTTACAAAATCATATATGTACCTATTAATATCATTCTTAAAACTTTTAATAACTCTTCATCAGCTGATATCTTGAGTTTAGATGCCAAAAGGGAGATGATAGCAACACATCCTTCTACCAATGTTTGTCACTTAAATCCTGTAGGATAAGGATTTATAGTTCATGGTAGCTTATTTCAACATAAATTAGCAAATGTAAAGTATTTGCTGTATGTAAAAATAGAAGTAATACAGTGATCAGAATTTTTACAATTTCTTTGTAAACTTGGCAAAGATTTAGTTTTCTTTATTATCTCAGTTCATATTCCTGTGAAAATATATAGCAAAAGAAACTCTGTGATGCTCCCTAGACAAAATAAATTCTATATAGACATATTCTGTCCATATTAGTTATCATATCTGCAAATATACCTTGATTACACTCATATAAAATGCCACACTTCAGAAAATTCTAATGAACCTAATTCTAATACACTATATTTTCTGTAAACATCTTGGCTGTTTACATTACATTATTACAAATTACATATTTACAATATTACAAATTACATATTACAAATATCTAGTAATTACTAGATAATTACATGGATAATAGTGGGTCATATTCCTTTCAACATTTAGCAAGAATTTTCTTTTTTTTAAATCTCATCATGTTAGTCACTATACAGTACATCATTAGTTTTTGATGTAGTATTCCAAGATTCATTGTTTGCATATAATACCCAGTGGTCCATGCAATGTGTGCCCTCCTTAATATCCATCACCAGGCTCACCCATGCCCCCATCCTCCTCCCCTCTATAACCCTCAGTTTGGGGGTGCCTGGGTGGCTCAGTGGGTTAAAGCCTCTCCCTTTGGTTCAGGTCATGATCCCAGGGTCCTGGGATTGAGCCCCACATCAGGCTCTCTGCTCAGCAGTGAGCCTGCTTACTCCTCTCTCTCTGCCTGCTTGTGATCTCTGTCTGTCAAATAAATAAATAAAATCTTTTAAAAAAATAAAAATAAAAAATAAAACCCTCAGTTTGTTTCCTAGAGTCCATAGTCTCTCATGGTTCATCTCCCACTTCGATTTTTCCTACGTCATTTTTCCCTTCTCCTAATGTTATCCATGCTATTCCTTATGTTCCACAAATAAGTGAAACCATATGATAATTGGCTTCCTCTGCTTGACTTATTTCACTTAGCATAATCTCCTCCAGTCTCACCCATGTAGATGCAAAACTTGGATATTCATCCTTTTTGAGGGCTGAGTAACATTCCATTGTCTATATGGACCACATATTCTTTATCTATTCATCTGTTGAAGGGCATCTTGGCTTTCTCTACAGTTTGGCTATTGTGGACATTGTTGCTATGAACATTGGGGTGCATATGGCACTTCTTTTCATTGTATCTGTATCGTTGGGGTATATACCCAGTAGTGCAATTGCTAGATCATAGGATAGCTCTATTTTTAATTTTTTGAGGAAATCTCCACACTGTTTTCCAAAGTGGCTGCACCAACAACAGTGTAAGAGGGTTCTCCTTTCTCCACAACTTCTCCAACATTTGTTCTTTCTTCCCATGTTGATTTTTGCTATTCTAACTGGTGTAAGGTGGTATCTCAGTGGAGTTTTGATTTGAATTTCTCTGATGGCTAATGACGATGAACATTTTTTAATCTGTTAGCCATTTGTATGTCTTCTTTGGAGAAGTGTCTTTTCATGTCTCCTGCCCATTTCTTATCTTGATTATCTGTTTTTTGGGTGTTGAGTTAGAGAAGTTCTTTACAGATCTTGGATATCAGCCCTTTGTCTGTAGTGTCATTTGTAAATACCTTCTTCTCTCATCGGGTGGGTTGCCTCTTTGTTTTGTTGACTGTTTCCTTTGTTGTGCAGAAGCATTTTATCTTGATGAAGTCCCAAAAGTTCATTTTTGCTGTTGTTTCCTTTGCCTCTGGAGACGTGTCTTGAAAGAAGTTGCTATGGCCAATGTTGAAGAGGTTACTGCCTATGTTCTCCTCTAAGATTTTGATGGATTCCTGTCTCACATAGAGGTCTTTTATCCATTTTGAATTTATCTTTGTGTATGGTGTAAGAGAATAGTCGAGTTTCATTCTTCTGTATATAGCTGTCCAATTTTCCCAGCACTGTTTGTTGAGGAGACTGTCCTCTTCCATTGGATATTTTTTCTGCTTTGTTGAAGATTAGTTGATCATAGAGTTTAAAGACCAAATCTGGGCTCTCTATTCTGTTCCACTGGTCTATGTGTCTGTTTTTGTGCTGCTGCCATGCTGTCTTGGTGATCACCACTTTGTAGTATATCACCACTATAGTGTAGTATATCTACTACACTAAGTGTAGTAGATCACCACTTAGCAAGAACTTTCAATGAAAGTTGAACAGATTCCAGATGTTGGTAGTAAAATTCAATCAGTTGAAAAGAAAAATCACTGGACAAAAGCTTTGAAAAAATTAGCTGACCAGAACCAAAAATAACTTCCCTATGAATATTGCATCATTCAACATTTTTAAGTGCCATGGATTTGCATCTGAAGAACTCAAGATGCAATCCCTGCATTACTGAAATATTTACAACTGAGATTTATTCTCATCCTTATTTAAATTACTTCTCAGCATGTCCTTCTAAAACCTTGTAGAAGCCAAAAATAGTTTTATTTTGTTTTACTTACACTTTCTTTTCAAACAATATTTTAAATAGGATTTCTAATACTGTTTTATAATGTACATACATATATTTACTAAATATTTCAAGGTCTTATAATGTATCTTTACATAAATATACATATATGTAGGTATAGAGATGCAAATAATATTTAACTGCATTTTATACTTTATTTTTACCATGACTAGTAAATCAGTATATCTCATATTTATAACTGGTATTAATCATTAATATTAAGTATTAACTATTTAAATATTCTATTAATTTATATACTTACCAGGCTACTAATTGATATATTAATTTAGCATGCAATTGACATTTCATTCCTTTCACCTTTTATATCAAAATTTTTATTATCATTTTTAAGTATAATTTATATTATTTTTCATATTTCAAGATGTTTGTTCAAATGAGATGGAATTAATCATACAACTGATTCACTGTCCATTGCAATAGATCATTAATCTTTTCCAGCAGGTATATTTATATTCTTGGCAGTCACACATTTTCTAGATTTTCTTTTCCATTAGAATGAATAAGTAGAAAGTAGAGCAGATTGGTCAAAGTGATGGCTCTTCTAAATTTTCTGCAGTTATAACAATAAGGTTTAACACTCATCTAGACTATAAATTTTTCATAATATGTATATTTATGTAACTGTATTTTGTTCTTATAGGTATATGCATGTGTAAAATTAGTATGCTACACATTAAAATCCATTGTGAATTCTCAACCAAACTAAGAATGTTATTTACTATAAGTGTATAGTCACCTGTAAACTACTGTCTTTTCATTTTTCTCTCTTAATTATGAAAACTGATAAAAATATTCTGATAATTAATGTCAACATATAATATAAAAAATTCAGAAATAAATCATCAGAGGGAGTTAAGATGCCAATCATGGAGAGGTTTTTGATTCCTATGAAGATATTTGAACACTATCCAAAACTAATGGGCAGAAACTGAAGTGTTTCAGTAATGATACATTAAATTTACATTTCAAAAATTCACCCTACCTGCACTTTAGAAAAGCTATTGGAAGAATAAAAAATTTATTGGAGAAAACTCATGAGAATAAGACAAGACTACTGGTGGGAGATGACACTGCCTTAGTCTAGAATAATGTCAACAAATTTGGAGAAAAACCCATATTTAAAATTATCAGGACATGAAACTGTTTGATGTGAAGAACTGAAATGGAGGAATGATTTATTATTGCCTCTAAGGTTTCTAAAAGAAGCACTGCTTGGTAATTTATTGTGATAGAGAACACTAGAGCATGGCTAAATTTGGTGTGAAAATTATGAGTTCAGGTTAAGACATATTAATTTTCATGTATCTCTTAGATATTCCAGATTTCAAGGTGACATAGGGAGATTTCACTTAATGGCATAGATTGATTAAATTTAGAAGATGTCAACATATTTAAAGTTATGTAGATGAATGACACCACTATAAAAGATTGTAGGATAAGAAGACAAGACCTAGAAAGGAAGCCTTCATGACCATCAAAGCATAAGACTTGATAGGAAAGATATAAGGAGAAAAACTAGGTATGTATTATGCTATGGAATTATACTTGTATAATGAAAGAGAACAATAACATGAAAAGAGCAAATATGATATGAGTTCTTTGAAATTAAAAAAAATAAAACAATAAATTCAGCAAAATTGCAAAGCCATGGACTAGCACAATTGAAAAATGAAGTAGAGTTCTGAAAGATATACTTGAGGTACCTTCTGGAATATATAACAAAAATACAAAGACCATGACAATAGGAGAGAAATATATTAAGGTAGGCATAAAAGATGCATATGTATTTGTATTTATTATATTTGTGTAATTTCACTGAAGTGAAAATAAGTATCAAGCTCCAGTAGAAAAGTTTCATTCAGTGCCTTTTAAGAATAGTAAAATAGGGACACCTGGGTGGCTCAGTCCATTGAGCATCCAGCTCTTGGTTTTGACTCAGATCATGATCTTGGGGTCCTTAGGTCAAACTCCATGTTGGGCTCTGTGCTCAATGTGAAGTCTGCTTCAGATTCTCTCTCTCCCTCTCTCCCTTTCTAAAATCAGTAAATAAAATCTTTTTAAAAAAGAATATTAATATAAAGTGGAGGAAAATAAAAAATTCTGGTGAAGTAAAAAATCTAAGTCAAGAATTTTAAAAAGTCATACTAAATATATCATTTCAAAGGTAGAAAAAATAGTTTAGATGAATTGTGGTTTTATTGCCATCAAACATATTGTGACCAACAAAAAGTATATATAAAATGTATACACATATATAATCTAAGTATATAGTAATATATAGTAACATATGTACATAAATATGTATACTTATTTCTAATAATTATAGATAAATCACACAAAATTAATTCACAGTCAATTCTAATGGAATTTTGTAAAGATTCCTATGCTAAAAATAATCAGTATATCAATTGATTCAGTATCAATATATCCCCTTTGTGGTTAAAGGCAGATTACTTCACCTTGTGCCACCTAATGTTAACAAAGAGGGTTAATTATAAGTAGGATTTTTTAATATCGTAGGACTGTTTTACACATTTGAGGAGAATATTTACTGTGTAAAGTGTAAGGAAGCTAGTTTTGACTGGGAAGGAGAGCAGGAGCAATGTCTGCAGTCCATCCATACTTCACTGAACTCTGGAGTTCTGGGCTACTATAACCCAGCAGATCTCCTTGTGCTTAAAGAATCTATCACAGAAAGGATACTGCATGAAGCATCATTCAAGTACCATTGGTAAAACCACTGCACTGACATCTGCAGTTCTGGTGTATATCCCTGCCCTCATTTGCCAATAATTACTGTCTTTTTGAGAAAAAGACTGTGGTGCTCACTATGATCAGATAAAAATGAAGTGCCTAATAGTGGGATATGAAATATCATCCATCCAGGACTATGTATTATGAACTTGAAGTTATCTGACACAAAAAGTCACAGGGATAGGAACGTTCAACAATAATCTAAAATCAAGTGGAAATGGTATGAAAAAGTCAGACAATTACTGTGGTTACTGGCTGAAATTCCTTCAACACTCATTCCTGCAGTATGGCCCCTTTCCCTAAATCTACACCTATGATGCCAAGGAAAGTTTTTTAGAACAGTTTACTGAGAAGGAAAATCTCAGACCTTGTTTATAGACAATTCCACAATGTAGGACAGAGACAGAAGTGGATGGCTGCATTAGAAATCTACATAGCATTGTGTTACTATCAAAGGTCAGTGGTGAATTTGATTGTCCACTTTGTCTGAATGTGTATTTGGTCAGTAACAGAGATCAGCACTAGTTCATATGCTGTTGCTAGTATTTTGGCTGCCTGGAAAGAACAGGATTGAAAGACTGCTAAGAAGGAGATCTGAATTAAATTAAAGAGCAAATATTAGCTGGGTGCCTGGGTGGCTCAGTCAGTTAAGTGTCTGCCTCTGGCTCGGGTCATGATCCCAAGGTACCGGGATCAAGCCCCTCAGTGGACCCTTTGTTCAGCTGGAAGCCTGCTTCTCCATCTTCTTCTGCTTGCCATTCCCCCTGCTCATGCCCTCTCTCTCTCTCAAATAAATAAATAAAATCGTAAAAAAGCAAATATTACAAAGAAAATTTTCCCAAAAAATCTAATCCAATCAATCATATTAATATTGATCAATTTGATACAAGATAAAAAAGATAGATGCAGTATTACTAGATAACGAAATAAATACTTAGAAAATACAATATTATCTTGTGAGTTTAGTAGATCTTAAAAACTATGAAGAAATTGTATCTTTCCAAATTGTTAAAATTTGGAAAGAAAAAAATAAAACTTAAATGACACGTTTCCCATTAATATCAGATTGTTCTAGGATCTCTGATCTCTGAGACCTGGGATCCAGCTCCAGGACCTTCTGGCTCCCAGCTCAGTGGAGAGTCTATTTCTCCCTCTTCCTTTGCCCCACCCCCTGCTCTTCCTTTCTCTTTCCTTGTATATCTTTATCTCAAATTAATAAATAAAGTCTGTAAAAAATATGTCAGACCATTCTAGAAATAGTTTCTGAATAGAATACAAAAATAAGACACAGACTGATTTGTACTGAATAATTTAAATATATATTTTCTCATAAACTCAGAATGTGTGTATTATTATTTTAATGATTTGAGATTGCCATACTAATAATTTTGGGGAAATTGGTCACAGGAAGATAATTTTTACTTACTACTTCATAATATATTTAAAATTAATTAAATTTAAAACTAATTTTATTTAAATAACTTATCCAAAATGAATGCAGAAAGAAAACACAGGGAAATTTTAAAATTATATTTTATAGCTTGTGTTAGGGAAAGTTCTCAGGTGATATACAAATCTCATAAAGGGAAAAACCTAGAATCCAAACAGACAATATGATCTGATTACAATAGATTTGAAACACTATATGACAAATATTTTTAAGATTTATGCATACATTGATTATAAGAGCTATTGGAAATATAGTTAGCAACAAAATATTGACATTGACATTGGTATTACATTAAAAATATAAATCAATAAGTAAAAAGCAACCCATTAAAATGCTGAGTCTAAAAGGCATTTCACAAAGAAAAAATGCCAATAGCACATAAATACTTAAAATGACTGTCCAGCTCACTGTAATTAGGAAAATGCAAATGTGAAAATGAGAGAACAAGGAGAAAATAGACCTTGCCTGTCACATTCATGGGAAAAATATATTGCCCACTTTTTGAAGGTCAGTTTGAAAATGAATCCACAATTTAAGGTGTATTATTTGACTCTTTCATAAGTATATAAAGGATAGGTTCCATAATATATATTTCCATTTTTAACAATATCAAAAAAAGTTCTGAAATACATTTTTAAGAGAGGAAAGCTTAAAAACTTCTTGGAATATTCCAACTAAAATTTGGGAATAAAATGTATTTCTTGCCTTAAGAAAATTATTAAACCTATTTTTTTTTTTTTTCACTTTACACCTTTAGATATTACTCAGAGTATTTGTTAAAAATGTACTTGTTGGAAGCTTAAAAATCCTATAAAAATATACTCATTTGATATTTTTTATTTGTAATTTAAATCTTAGTTATGTCTAATTACAATTTCACATTTGTGTGTTAGATATTAAATGATCTATAGTAATTATTAATCATTATATTTTCTAAACAAATATTTGTCAGTGTTTAACCTATAAGAATACCATAACAACCATAATACAAAAATGACACAATATTCTACATGTTACCCTAAATCCTAAATTATATGAATTTTCAGAAAAAAATTTCTAAGCCTTTGTTAAAACTCTTTTCTTGTTATTCAATTGTTGCCTTTTGGTAAACACAATTTTATCACAAGATACAGTAAAAAAGAAATCAAAGATTGTTTGGTTATTGTCACAGTGATAATTTTTTTAAAGAGTACATTCCCTTCAATGAAATATCAAGTTATATTAAAGATTAAGTACATTTACCAGTAAATTGCTATAATCTTGTTATTCACTGAACAGTTGCTTTCTGGTAAGTTTGCATAAAATACATTATCTTTGGTAATAACATCATTTTGAAAAGTGAATCACTCAAGCAAACATAAAAAGTTTTATTTTTACTTGCTCATTTCCACAAAGACTATAAGGTACCTTCCAAAATATATAAATTGCAACAAAATAAAATAATAATTGAGAGTAAATAAAATTTTCAAAAATCCATGAACTAAATAAAACTACATGTAGTTAACAGCAATTAATAAGGAAGACAAATATACATATTAAATACTCTTTCTGGAAAAATCATATTTATAAACTTTCTAACATTGATTTTTTTCATCCCATAGACAGTGCTGAAGATGTTAGTTTAATCAGCTGTAAATAGGAACATTTAATTGATTTATAGAGGTATATAAAAATATGTGGGCATGTGAAATTCTTGGGAATATGTAGTCTTGTTGACCTACCACAATTTTACACAGTGTTCTTTCTTTCTCATCTACAAAGAAAGGGAAAAAAAACAGACTCTTAACTATAGAGAACAAACTGAGGATTGCTTGAAGGAAATTGGACAGGAGGATGGGCTAAATGGGTGAGGGTATTATGAGGGCACTTGAGTGGAGCACTGGGTGTTATATTAAGGGGTGAATCACTAAATTCTACTCCTGAAAGCAATATTACACTATATGCTAGCTAGAATTTAAATAAAAACTTGAAACACACAACAACAACAAAACAAAGTAATGGAAAATATAATGATATTTTGGAAATATATTTTTATTTTTTAAATAATAAGCTATTATTTACTCTATTTAGCCTTTAATTTGCTGATCTTTATTGACAGAAATCATGTTATATTGCACAAAACATTCCTCCCAACCCATAAGTACTACCCAGTGTTATACCTGATCATTCCCAGTGCTCCCCTGTATCAGTTCAAAGATTACCCTCACTCTCTTAAAATCACAGTTTCCTGTTTCTTTTGTACTCCAATCCCAACACATCTCCTAGAACTTCTCATGTTTACAATGTTTCATGTTTTCATGTTTACAATACACTGTTCCTTGACTTTTCATAACCTGACTTCCTTCTTATTCACTTTGTATTTCATGGCTCATTATCTCTTGCATTCATTTCAGTAATGTTGACACTATTTTTTCTTTCTCATTACTTCAAATTCTAAATCTAGTTAAATTTCTCTCTCTCTCTCTCTCTGCTTTTACTGCCTTGAGAACTACCACTTGAGAAAACACACACACACACACACACACACCCATGCTGATATGTCTCATTTTATTTTTATTTATATTTTTCCATCAGTGCAAGTTTTATTTTTTTATTTTATTTTTTATAAACATATATTTTTTTTCCCCAGGGGTACAGGTCTGTGAATCTCCAGGTTTACACACTTCACAGCACTCACCATAGCACATACCCTACCCAATGTCCATAGATCTGTCTCATTTTAAAGTGATGACCACAAAGTCAGAGTTGTCTTTAAGTAGTGGGTGGAAATCCTACAAGAGTTCAAAATTATTTCATCCATCATGTTACCAAAAAATTATTCCATACCTCTGCTTTCTCTTGAAGTCTCTGACAGCACCTCTTCTTTCTCTCAGCTGATGAATGACTCTACATCTTATTTTGCTGGGACTGAAAGGGCAATTATAGGAAAATGTTCTCATTATCCGATCACCAAATTTCTCTGTGTATCAGCTTTCATGCATGGGCACTCTACCTGGATTACCCACCATTTGCCTTCTTGTCAGGACATCCCAATTTTACTCTAGTCAAAGACTCCACACCGGCAATTGTACTTTCTCTCCATCACAAGTTTCTTGTTCTTAACATGATCAATTTAAAAATACTATAATATTCATTCATTTAAAAACGTATAAGAAAAACAAAATAAAATCGATTTTGTCCCTGCTTTTCCCATCACCTATTGTCCCTTCTCCTTTTTCCTCTGCAACAAATTAAGTAAATGTTATGAACTTATGGACACCGACTCTTTACTTTCTTCTCTCCAGGACTCTTTTTTAAATCCAACTCAACAGTGCTTTACTTCCTACAACTTGAATGAATCCCCTGCTGTTAAGGTTATCCATTACCTCACTGTAAGTAAAATATATGAGTCATTTTCTTTACTTATTGTAGTTATTAGTTATCTATGACAAAATTTGACCACTACCCCCTTTAAGAAACACCTTTGTTTCAATGATACCATTATTTATTATGAAACACATACATACGCACGCGCACACACACACACACACACACCCCTCATCTGTGCACATTCACTCAGTTAAAAAATAAAATTTAATATTACTATTACTGTTAGCCCCTGCTGAGTAACTCCTCAATCACATTCTCCTCCCAAGGATAGACATTATCCTAAATGTCATCATCATCATACTCTTGTTTATCTTTATGGTATATAAATTTATCATACATTTCTTATAAAAATATACATTTTTAATACTGTGTGTATCAATTTGACATTTTTTTGGCATCAGTGTTATTTTATAATATTCATCCAGGTTATATCCAGAGATAAATTGCTCAATTTCATTGCTATATATTGACTCATTTCATGAATGTGCTACAGCCTATTTATTCATTCTCCTTTCTAATGAGAATTTGGTTTCTTCTATTTTTTATTCTTAAATAATTTCATATGGTGGTATGAATATTTTTTCTGACATAGCTATAAGGGAGCTATCTTGGAATTTTTAACTGGAGGAGGAATTACTAGGTCATAATTTATGATCCACATATTTAAATTTATTATTAGAAAATTTTTGTCAAAATTACATCCTGATTTTAATCCAAACACATATCTTATTGTAATTCCTATTATTTGATATCCTTATCAACAGTTGGACTTTTCAAACTTAAAAATATCTGCTAAGTTGGTAGGTATGGAATTATTTCTTTTCACAGTGTTAACTTTTCTTCCTATTTAATAATGATGTTGTTTCCAGCTGCGTTTTGGCCAAGTACTTTCCTCTACAAGTAAAAATACTTCTCACGTCTTTGTCTATTTCTTGTTGTTGTTGTGTTGATTGTTTTTCTCCTATTCAGTTGTGTGAAAAGATTTATTTTAATCTCATTTGTACAAAATTGGATTTGTTACTATCCTTGTATCAGCATGCATTCTTATTATTGGTTTATTCATATCTTGTATTCATTAATTAATTCATTTTAACAATACATTAAACATTCATAAAACCAGTACTCTATTTGAGAACTAAAATATTGATAATAACTTGAATTACATAAGTGTTTCTTTTTCTGCCCTCTTCACCAAAGGAAATGACTATACTGATTTTGCCTTATTATTTCCTTTCTTTTATTAGATACACATACATTTCCACACACACATTCTAAAAATCGCATGGATTGATTTTGATACTTTAAATTCTATTAAAAAGGATATCATTCAAAATGTTATTATGTTCTAAAGTTCATTTTGACTTACCACATTGAAAGCATTGACCAATATTCTCCAAATAACAGTAGTTTATGCACATTTACTATTGCATAATATTCTATTGGATAAGTAGAAAGTATTTATCTAATTTTTTCAATGTTATTTTGGGTTATTTGAGATTTACATTATTTTAAACAATCCCAGTTTTTGCATTTGTATATAAATATTCTGGAATACATATGCAAGACTATGTCTCTCAAATACATCTGGGAAGGATAATGTCGGATCTAAGGATTTGTGAATGCTCACATTTTTAAGATAATAACTAATTATTTCCCAATGTGATTTTTCAGCATCTGATGCTATTTAAAATGTTTCTGACATAACTTTTCTTGTATTTCCTCTCATTTAACTGAAAGCAAATCTTATTCTGCCTTGTAAGTTCCTAATCTTCTTCTCGGGTTTTTATTCTTCTTTTAAATATCCCCATGTCTCAGTTCATTGCTACTGGTCACTTCTTTAATTACACTTAATTTTTGGTGATTTTACTAGTATTTTTTTAAAGATTTTATTTATTTATTTGACAGACAGAGATCACAAGTAGGCAGAGAGGCCGGCAGAGAGAGAGAGAGAGGAGGAAGCAGGCTCCCTGCTGAGCAGAGACCCTAAAGCAGGGCTCCATCTCAGGACCCTGGGATCATGACCTGAGCTGAAGGCAGATGCTTTAACCCACTGAGCCACCCAGGCGCCCCTGATTTTACTAGTATTATATGTTTAAAAACCATCTATACCTGATGACTCCTAATTTCATCAAGGTGATTTTTTTCCTTCCAGTTACTTTTGGAAAATATATTTTCTCAAAACCCTTGTCCTAATTTATTCTATTCTAACTACCTTCAGAGTTTCAAATGTCATTGAAACCACATCTATTCTGTCTTGGATTACAGGAAGTAACCTCCTAACTGATCTTCTGGCTTCTACTCTTGCCACCCAACAGTTTATTCTCAGTATGGCAATGAGAAAGGTCTCTTTCAAAACAGATTAAGTCACTGTTTGGCTAAAATTCTGCAATGTTAGACAACTTGAAATAATTCTTCTTTCCTGTTTTAAAGGAAAGAAACTTGGAAGTTGTCACTCTGTCCTAAAAACAAGGAAAAAGATGAGCAGAGTGAAAAATCAATAATTTTTCATGGATCCACAAGAGAGGGAAGGACACAGAGCAATCCCTACCAACAAGACTGGAGAGATGGACAAGATAAAGGGAATCACAGTTTATAAAAGTGGGCTCATGAGTGAAAACCATTGCAGGAACTGTGTGAGGTTAGGAAAATCTCAACTATAATTGATGAATTAATTGCTAGAAATTCCCACCCACTCTAGCCATCCTCTCCTACTTAAGGGGGAAGAAAATAATTGAGAAATTCATAAAATTCATAATCCAGAGGCATAACCTGATAGCTAATCATAGGAATATCAAACACTTCCCCTCTTTACACAGCAACATACATTACTATTTATTAGCAGTTATTTTTACCCAACACATCATATCTTGTTATCAAGAAAAAAAATTGCAAGGCAAACCAAAGGACATACCCCCACAAGTTGAAAAGATAGAACAAGCATCAGAGACACACATGTCAAGGATATTCAAATTATCAAAGTAGGAATTTAAAACAACCATGATTAACATGCTATTAACATTAATATCTAATGGATGAAATAGACAATACGCAAAAACAGATGTATTGTGTAAGCAGAGAGAGGGAAATCCTAAGAAAGAACATTAAAAAAAAAAAAAGCTAGAAATAAAAAAGCCCTGTGACAGAAGTAAAAAAATTTTTAATGGGCTTACTGATAGACTCTACATAGCTGAGGAAAAAAATCTCTGCAGTAGAGGGTATATCAATAGAATCCCCGAAACTGAAAAGCAAAGAGAACTGAAACTGTGAAAATCAGAACAGAAAATCCAAGGACAGTGGGAGAACTACAAAAGGTATACTGAATGCATAATAGAAATGTCAAAGGAGAAGAAAGAAAGGAAAGAAGAAATACTTGAAACCTTGACTGAGAATTTTCTCAAATTATCAGACACCAAGACATACATGTAGGATGCTCAGAAACATCAGGTAGACTAAATGCAAAATAAGTTCCAAACAAACAAACAAACAAACAAAAAAGCCACCCAAATGTCTCATTTTGAAACTAAAGAAAATCAAAGATAAGAAAATCCTGAAAGAAGTCAGAGATTTTAAAAACATCTCCCATATAGAGGAACAAAGATAAGAATTACTTTTTCCTTTTCCTCAGAAATCATGCAAGCAAGAAGAGAGTGGGGTGAAATATTTGAAGTATTGAGAGAAAACAAAACAAACCAAAAACTCTGCATGTTCCAAAAAAATGTGAAGAATAAATACAGATTTTCTCAGACAAACAAAAATTGAGGGAATTTGTTGTCAGTGGACCAGCCTTGTGAGAAAAGTTAAAAGTAGTTTTTTTTGTTTTGTTTTGTTCTTTAAGATTTTATTTATTTATTTGACAGACAGAGTGAGAGAACACAGACAAGGGGAGCACAGAGGGAGAGGTAGAAGCAGGTTCCTTGCCAAGGAGGAAGCCCGACATGGGGCTAGATCCCAGGATCCTGGGATCATGACCTGAGCCGAAGGCAGATGCTTAGTGACTGAGCCACCCAACAATCCCTAAAATAAGTTCTTTAGAGAGAAGGATAATAATATAGGTAGTTCAGACCTTCATAAACTGGAAAAGACCACCAAGGAAGCAATAAGTAAAAGTTAAGAAAAAAGAACTTTATTTTCCTTTAATTTTTATTCAAGGATAATTAATATATAGTGTTATATTAGTTTCAGTGTACAATATAATGATATAATGATTCTATACATTACTCAGTGCTCATCAAAATAAGTGTACTCTTAATCCCCTTCATCTATTTCACCCATGTTCCCACCCACCTCCCTTTTATTTTTCTTATTTGTAATTTATTTAACCAATAAAAGTTTACTCAAAATAATTATACCAATAATGAAATAAAATGTATGCATCTATATATTATGTATATTTATGTATGAATGAAATGAATAACAGAAATAACACATGGAACAGAAGGTAGGAGTTAGGATTATTTTGTTAGTAGGTTTTCACATTACCCATAAAGTAGAATAGTGTTATTTGCAAGTAGACTTGAAATAGCTGCAATGTATATTGCAAACTGAAATTTGGAATTGGATCTGTTGTTGAAATGGAAAACTAAGAGTTTACTGATGGTAAGCAAAGACTCAATAATCGTGGAGCACTTATACAAGTTTGTAAACCCTCCCAACGATACAAACTGGGTAGGAGAATGAGACACTTGCTTATATAACAGCTCTGTCTTTTTAAAAATATGGATGCAGTTGGGATCCCTGGGTGGCTTAGTTGGTTAATTGTCTACCTTTGGCTCAGGTCATGATCTCAGAGCCCTGGGATCGAGCACTGAATCATACTCTTTGCTCAGAGGGACACTGCTTCTCCCTCTGCCTGATGCTCCTCCTGCTTGTTCTCTCTCTCTCACTCAAATAAATAAATAAAATATTTTTTTAAATATATGGGTGCAATGGTCATTTTAGCATTTTTGAAGTCCTGTTATTTTGTTAACAGCCTAGACTTGAAAACCTGATGAAACAGAATGTCCAAGGCAGCAGGTAAATAGACCTTCAACCCTTCACTAGGCCAGGGAAGGCTGTGCTGAAAATCTTTTCAATGTAGCAGAGCTTCAAAACAGACTGATTTTAATCCACTTTGGGCGTGTCTTTATTCTCACTTCTGCTTACTGATTCAAATGATAAATGACCCTATGTCCTGTCATGGAATATTTGAATGAATCTTCTTGTGAACATTGGACCACCAAATTAACCAGATGACCCTTGCAAAAGGTAAGAATCCTCCATTGCCTAGAAATCAAATACCTCACCTAAACTGGATTCTTTACATGATATTTTCCATATCTCGAACTCTACTGCTGTTCCAGCTCATCATCCCTGTACTAAGGTAAGTTCTCAGCATACTCCAATTTAGAATCACAGTCTCTGCTACTGGAGTAAATACTTTATACATGAAAAATTCTATAATACCTTCCTAATATATTGTTTTGTGCTAGTCTCAGCCTATGAATAACCAATGTTTTGGCCAGAATGGTTTTGTGATTCTTATTTTGATTGTAAGAGGCCCTCAGCAATAGACATTAGGAAACTTTGAAAAAGAAATGGAAACCTTACGAGCACTTCAAATTATACAGCACACTTGGGGCCCCACAGTGAAGTTAGGGGTAGAGAGAAAGAGAGAGGAGTGAGGATCCGTAGTTCTGCTTTTATTGCTTTTGAGGGTGGGGGCCTTAGGGTTTATGGACTCATGGTTTATAAGTGAATTAAAAAAGGATAAGATCATGCGATTTGAAACAACATAGGTGGACCCCAAGAGTATTATGCTAAGTGAAACAAGTCAGACTGAGAAAGACATATACCATATGATTCCACCATAAATGAAATCTAAAACAAACAAAATAGATACACATACACACACAAAACGAATGGGAACAATAAATATGAGAACAGACTGACAGATGCCAGGGGGTAGGGGATGAGGGTTTGAGCAAAATGGGTGAAGGGGAGAGAGATACAGGCCTCCAGTTATAGAATGGGTCACAGGGATAAAAAGTAGAGCATAAGGGATACAGTCAGTGATAATGTAATAGTGATGTAATGGGATGGATGATAGCTATACTTGTGGTGAGTATACCATAATATATAAACTCATAAAATCACTAAGCTGTACACTTGAAACTAATGTAACATTGTGTGTCAACTATACTCAAAAAATGAATGAAAAAAATAATAAAAACATATAAGTGGAAATTTAAAGCACTAGACTGGTGTGGGAGTGGGGGCAGGGTGGGCAGGGTGAAAAAGAGGTTCAAATGGTCATTTACTGAAATCAACCAAGATCTCTAAAACAAAGGAGTCTGGGCTGGGAGGAGGGGGTGGGGGGAAGGTACACATAGTCTGGCTCTTTCATAGAGTACTGTAGCTGGCAAGGTGTTTATTCAAGTCAGCCATCTTTAAAATGAATGTCTCAGCAATCAAAACTTCAGTCAGGCACTAGCATTACAAAAAGAAAAACCAACTGTCAGGGTTTAGACAACCTATATACTGATCAGGACCAGGAAAACTTGAGGATGTATTTGAGGAGGCTGGACTAAGGAGGGCACACACTTAGGCTTAAAAGGGAAAACTTTGATGATATAGGGAGGAGACTTCTGTGACTCAAGATTCAATATTCTGACACTGGGAGCTGCTTTGATATACTACTATAATGAATACTTTAAACTTAAACATGACATAGCTACAGTCAATTAGGTCAACATTATAGAACTGCTTTGAGGGGCTATTTAGCAAGGGTCAAAAGGTTTGGAGAGATGGGCATTTTAAAGCAGGTTTAGTGTCAGAGACCAAAGAAACCACCAAGTGGCTACATTTCCTGGAAGGTGCAGAGGGCCCGTCAGGGACAAACAAGTGAGTGGTTCAACAGGATTATGTATGGCAATAGAATATGAGGCAATACATAATGGGACATTGGTATCACTAGGAGGGAAGATAAATGTATAGACAACAATGACATATGGTCAAGAAAGACCAAATTCTTACAAGCTGAAGGCTGATACCAGCAGCTCTAATGGAAAAATAATTTTTCACCCAGATTCCAAATCTGAAGCAGTTTCCAGACCTAGTTCGTCACTTGTAGGGGAAGCCGGGTTCTTTTGAGAACAGGTTCTATAATATTATAAAAAGTATATGCAATAATCATCCTTCTAAACAATGAGGTGATGGTGCCAGTTTATAACCACTCTCAAAAGATTATCAGCATCTTCTCACTTCAATATTGTCATGTTGATATCTTAAAATAAGCCATGGCGGGTGTATCTACACCATGGAATTGAACAAAAAAATGCTACAAAATAAGATTGTTGGGTTTCACTTCCCCATGGTAACTACCAGCACTTCACTGCTTCCCTCATTTTGCTTGTATAACTGAACACAACTGAAAGGGGGAAAAAAAACAAAAACAACAACAAAAACAAAACAAAAAACCCCAGCTCTTTGAAGACCTGTTGAAGATAGGCTTTGAATCAGCTTCCATATACCAATTTTCCAATTTTGCCCCACAGAAAACTCATCATGTGTTCATTTCTTCAGTCTCTGGATATATAATTGGAGTGCATTATTGATAGCTAAGAGAATCCTCCTCACATCCTTTGACTAAAAAAAGACTAAGAAGTATTATGATAAAATTAACCAGAAGAACCCCATGCAACTTCCTTATTTATTATAAGTAATACATTATAAGTAATGATATTTATTTACATATTATATATTTATTAAACCAGAATAAACACCACATCTGAGGTGAAATTGCAAAAGTAAGTGCCACTATCAAAATTTTAAATAACTGAGTGGTGGTCATCCCTATTATATTAATAGTCAATTAATGAGCTTAGTTTCTAAAATATTTAAATAAATAAAAAACAAAAAAGAAACAGATGGGAAATGGTAAGTGATAGTGTTTGACTGTCAACTTATTCAATTTATAGCTTGAATATCAGCTTCTGTGCAAGATGTTTTATCTTTACTTTCAAAGATTAATAGATTAATAGCCTCTGGCACCAAGTATGCAGATCTGTTGAAGAAATTTCTTAAATCTTGAGGCTGACAATTGTTCAAATTAACATGGAAAGGAGAGCATTACACACGCACTGAGTTGTCCCATGGATATTTTATTCTCCAGCTTTCAGCCAGGAGAAATCTGCAGAATACCACAGTGATCCATTATACTGGTGTCAGAAAGTGGATACCTTCCCACTTGTTCCAGTTATTTGTAGCCACATAACAAACCAACCCAAGATTTAGTGCCATAAAACAATAACCCATGATCTTGTGCACCTCAATTATGACATCAATATGACCAGGAACCCACAAAACTAAGTAATTTTCAAAACCAAGGTCACAGACATGTGGCTCCAGTCAAAGCATCCTCACCGTCTTCAGCTGCTCAAGTCTACTGATAAGGAGTAAAGAAGTAAATCAGGAAAAAACAAAGGATGTTTCATTTTGAGCTGATTCCAATGCGAGCAACTCTGGTAATTCTTACAGGAAGCTTTAGGGAGCAAATTGCTAATGCCTCAAATGTATCACATTAACAAAGGATTAATTCCATCAGCCATTGATTAAAAAAGGGATTGCTTACCTCCTTGGTACATATCTGGCATACACACTTTAGGATGAGTGGAATCCTGTGGCCAGAAAAGTGCTTGAAGTTCTAAACCAAACACTTAAAGAAGCATGTCAGTGTCTCTGATTCTTTCCCAGCAAAACTTCACACTAGTGAAAGTGAAAAGATCTTTCAAAGGCTCTTGAAATCAGGATTTAGACTATCATAAACATAACAGGAGAGCTGAAATAATATCATCATGAATTCCTCCTTGGACCCCTTGCCTTTGGAAGCCAAAAATAAGAGGGAAGTTGATGTGCTTGAAGCTGGGAGGCCTGGATATTGCGAATAGACAACCGAAGGCCTCTACTAAACCTGCTTCATCTTAGTGATGATCCTACCGTACAATAGCCACTACAAAAATATCCACAGTGTAATCAGTACATTTTTTAGTACCCATAAACAATATATCAAACCACTTCCTTTCAACAAAATCAACAAGGAATGTTTATTTTTTTTTTAAATTATGAATCTATTCCTTTTCAAATTTGTAATTCTGTTCTTACATATTTTGAGTCTATTTACTAGATAAGAACATTTCTGGCCTCACAGAATTTAGAACATAACATCAAACTATATTCAAGGCAGCTGAGCAATAAAAACAGGCTCTGAAAAAATTAAGGTAGTTATTAACATCCAAGTAGATATCAAGGGATACTTTAGTTGTATCCACAAGGTTAAATGATATTGTAAGTAATAACACTCTGACATTTGTTTATCAGAAAATATTAGAAAGTTGACTCAGAGCCTCCGACTCACTTCCTACCTCCACCTAACAATGGTGGTCTCAGCGTTAAACTTCCCCAGGAAATCCCATACCAAAGCACCAAGTTTCCTCAGAGAACACATTGATCTATCTTGTCTTCCTCACATCTCTGCCATTCCCTTAACCTATGTCCCCAGCCTCCATCACAATGATAAATATGAGAGAGAATTTCAACTTTAAAGCCCTGTTATTTTGACTCAAGTAAATTTATTTCTCCCAGGGATGAATTTTAAATAGCTGTGTGCTATAGCCTATATGACAATATTTTCTGGTCCCAATATCCTGTAACATAATTTGCATTTTTATTAAGGTGTAATTTATATACCCAAAACTATATCCATTTTAAATGTACACTTTGATGAGTTTGATAAATGACTATGCCCATGTTACCATCCCACCAATCAAGATATAGAACATTTCTCTCATCCCAGATGGTTCCTTTAGTGACTTTTTCTAGTCAATCCACGCTCTGCATCACCGCCCCCAAAACTCCAAAGGAATCCCTTTTTTAATTTTTGTCACTATGGTTACTTTTTTAACTTCATAAAAATGTGGTAATACACTATGTTTCTTTTCTGTTTGCCTTCTTTCGTACAACATAATGGCCTTGAGATGCATACATGACATTTTGTGTACTACCACAGTGTGTTTTCATTGATGAGTAATATTTCATCAAATTAATATAACACACTGTGTGTTTTTCATTCTGCTGTTGTTTCATTCTGCTGTTTCATTTGAGTTCTGCGTAGGTTTTGGCTACTATAGACAGTTGTTTTGAACTGTTATGTATGAGGTTTTTCATGTTGTATGTTTTCTGATGCCCACAAAATAAGGAGTGGAATTGCTGCATCATCAAGGAGATACATTTCACCCTTAAAAACAAAAACAAAAACAAAAACAAAAACTTTTTCCAGAGCAGTATTACTGTTATACAAAGCACCAGCAATGTGTTATCATTTCAACTGTTCCAATTCCTTGCAAACATTTGGTATTATCATACTTTTTTAATTGTTTGTCATTCTTATGGACAAATGATATCTCATGGTAGTTTAATTCAGTTATCTGAAGAATAATTAAGTTGTTCATCTTTTTGCACTTACTGGTGAATCTTAAATCATGTGTGTGTGCATGTGTATGTACATGTGTGTAGGTGGGAAGTATCTTTAAATCCTGACTCATTTTTTTTAAATATTTTTATTTATTTATTTGACAAACAGAGATTACAAGTAGGCAGAGGAGATGGGCAGAGAGAGAGGAGGAAGCAGGCTCCCCGTCGAGCAGAGAGCCTGATGAGGGGTTTGATCCCAGGACCCTGGGACCATGACCTGAGCCAAAGGCAGAGGCTTTAACCTACTGAGCCACCCAGGCGCCCTCTGACTCATTTTTAATTGGGGCTTTTGTTTATTTGGTATTTATTTTTAGGATTAATTATGTATTCTATTACAAGTGCCTTATTGGATAAATGTATTAGAAATATTTTCTCCATCTGGTTCTTACCATTTTTCTAAACGGAGTCTTTGATGAAAATATGTTTTTATTCTGATGAATTGATTTATCTTTTTTTTTTCTCTTCTGGTTATTATTTGGCCTGAGAAATATTTACCTTCTTGAAACTTGTAAAACTATAGCTACTACATAATAAACACATTATGTACTTACATCCTTTATTGAAAAAAAAAAAACAGCTTTCTGCTTCCTTATGGAGGGTTTATTCTCTGTAATTTAGCTCCTCAAGGCTTCTTTATCTTCACTGCTCTTTGATAGCATCATAGAAGTATATGGTTTTTATTTTGCCTTTTTTGAAAATGTTTTCATTAGAGAAAATGTTATGTTTATGTTCCACATCTTCATCATAAGTTGTGGCTCCTATTTTTCAAATTTTAATGACAATCCTTTGCATATATCACTGTCCAGTACAATAATGGATGTTTATAATTGTGTATTAGGCTACTTAGAGAACAGGAGAGCTGTTTTAAGAAGCTAAAGATATTCAGGCATTCGGTAAGAAACCTAACATCATGATTAATCATAGCAAGCATTTATACTTAGTAAACAAGATTTTAATTGCATATAAATTATAACATTTGTAAAAGCTCACTGTTTGATACTATTGGACAAAGTGATTTTATTCTATTGAGTATATGTAACTGACAAAAAGTTAAGCAATATATTTTGGTTAAATTTTGAAATTTAGAAAACAAGATCTGTGCCTAACACAGTATTCACCATATAATGTGACTCAATAAGCATTTTTTAGTCAAGGACTGGTTTTACAATGTAGGATTAGGATTTTTAAATAGTGACAGTTTTAACTTTTAGAGAGGGATTTCACCCTCATTTCATGCTTAATGAAATGAACCTAATTAGCCCCTTGCATTTTGTATTAGTGGTTAGGTCATCTGAGACCAATTTTAATATTTGCATTCATTTCTGCTACTAATCATGCTCCAAAAAGTAAGAATATGGTAATTAGTTTCTGTCATTTGAAAACAACATTCCTGAATTACTTAAAGTTTATTGAAATCCAGTTGTCTTTTTAGAAAGTTTTATTAGAATATAGTCACTTGCAAAATCTTGCTTCAATACATTTTCTAGTGTCATTTGTACTACATGATTAGTACCAAGAGAGTCAATTCAAATACCACAATCCCTTCTTGTTATTACGGTTTTGTAATTTTGTAAATTGTTATTAAACATTAAATATTCATGAGTTTGTTTTATTTTTTTAGTTGTCAGCAATGATGCAGTATGGTGCTGGGGGCTAGTCTTTCTTGTGGACATTGTTATTAATCAAGAAAAATGCATTAAAATGCTCTTTGAAGAATAAACTATATGAAGTAATAAGAATGTATATTTTAAATTCCATTAGTCATTCTAGAGAAAACCCATCAAATATTGCTGGCATATTTTCCATTAAAAATGAAGTCAAATTCATTAATCAGTTCAGAACTAAGATAATTAATCTAGCTCTGGTGAGGCTCAACCTGGACTAAATATTTTCTAAGACTTTTTAACACTTACTCATTTAGCATGTTTGAAATTCTATTCCTGAAGTATATATTTTAAAATCATTTTTCCATTAGAGTGCACATATTTTAAAGATACACTTTGGGAAGACCCAGGCCAAAAAATAAAACCTCTGTGTGAATCTCTGCCCCTAAAAATATGTATTATCATAGCACATAGACAGCATTGAGAAATTATTTCAAAAATATTATGTATGGAGGTCTATATTTTAAAAAGTAGTAAGTTTTAAAGACTTATTATCTGTACAATAATAACGATGATGATAACAACATTAATAAATCAAAACGTGAATCAGTTTAAGTATCTATGAACCTATTATTGTGTTATATTCTTATAATTTCAAATTTAAATTATATACAACTCTCCATACATTCCTGTATTTCATTTTTAGAAGTTTTAATGCTTGGGCGGTATTAAGTTCTATGAGTAAGAAAGTAATTGTCACGTAAAGGTAACACATCCTGATAATCCTGACATCCTTGTTCAGTGGAATGATGTCAAATGTGAATATGTTATTAATAATCTTTCATGGGTCAAACCATTCCTTTGGCCAGTTTTGATCTCAAAATATCATCTGATGAAGCAAGTTGTATAGGTTTCCCACAAGGAGTTACTTTTCAAAACTCTTAGAATAACTTTTGTCCCATCTAACCATTTCTCCAGTCCTTTAGAACATTTGCATTCAATAAGACAATTGTTCAATGAGCATACTCTATGAGCTAAAGCAGAGAAGAGAAGTAGAACTTGATTTAGGTTTGTCTAACTTAGAGAAACAAATATTTTCAATAACAGAAATCAAAATATGTTTGGCTAGATTCAATTGATTAATTTAGAAGTGTCTCTTATTGTTTATATTGAACATACATTAAAATAAATATTTCAATCCCTGTAGTCTAAATATGAGTGGGATTTGGATCTTTCTTTTTAAGGCAGTCTCACTGAGAAATCTTAAGAAATGTCTACAGAAAATATTCCTCAAAATTAATAGTGACCTTTTTTTGCTCTATCCTCATATTATAAAAATATAGAGTCACAAATAGAACCTTAAGAAATATAACTCTCTATTATAAGAGTTAAAATAAATAGATTATTCAAAAACCCCAGGACATAATAAACAATCTTGATTTCCTATTCACATCTATGGAAAATGTGAAAGATAACTGAAAACAATGTGTCCTAAAATAATGAGAGAAAAACAGAGGAAGTATTTTAATTAGACCTGATGAGTCAGAAATCCATTCAACTTCTAATTTTCTCTTGTTGAAAGTGAATAGGGAGATATCAATTTTCTTTCTGAATCTTTAATTGTGTTATATAAGCAATTGCATTTAACATATTCGGTATAAGAAAACTGAGAGTTAGATGGGTTTCTTTACTTTTTCAAGGGTATATAAATGATGAAAAGAAAAGGTTTATCTAATGTAAGATTTACCACTAATCCAGAGTTTCAGTCAGACTAGGTTAGGCTATGCTATGGTACAAACATGCCTAGCATCTTAAGGGTTTGATTTCAGGTAGGAAAAAAATTAAAAAAAAATCCCTTCTAATTCATGTTATAGGTCTGCTGCAATTAGGTTGGGGGCTCTGCTTTATCTCCAGGGCTGAGTCTGAAGGATTTGTTATCTGGGAATGAGATCAGTAACATTTACATGTGAAAGACAATTCCAAGAATTATATACTAGATCTTAAATGCTTCTCTTTTTTAAAAAGATTTTATTTATTTATTTGAGAGAAAAAGAGAGAGCATGAGCAGGGGGAGGGGAAAAGGCAGAGGGAGAAGCAGACTCCCCTGCCAAGCAGGGAGCCCAACGTGGGCTCAATCCCAAAACCTTGGGATCGTGACCTGAGCAGAAGGCAGACGCTTAACTGACTAAGCCAGCCAGGCACCCCTTAAATGCTTCTACTTTAAAAAACTCTTGAGGTAATACTGATCAGATGTAAATCTATGCAACCTCTTTAGAAATCATTTTGAAAACTAAGTTCAAAGTGTGTGTATCAAGTGATGCTAAAATTGTTTGAAAAATCTGTTTTAGGAATACACTCACAACCACTCACAATTTATTGCCCATAGAAGTCACACGGCCGTCCCATCTTCAGGGAATATGAACTATATTTGCCTCAAAGAAGGACTGGAATCTATTTCTGTCTCATTCACTATTTTGAGTGCATATGTATATATGTATGTTTACATGTGAGAATATATAGATGTGAAATATTTCTTATATCCATTTCAATAAATATTTCCCATTATTTAATAAGAAAAAGTTTTCCTATTACTGTTAACTTACTATTACAATATATTTGTGATTTAAACAATTAATATGTGTTGTTTTTACACATATATGTGTGTATGAATATATAAAAGTGTGTGTTCTTATATTTTGTATACATGTGTTATGTGTATATATTTATATACATGTGAATGTATATTTGTGTGTATGTATATACATATATGTGTATGTATATATGATAGGTTCTGTTCTTATATTTTATATATGTGTGTTATGTGTGTATGTGTGTGTGTATATGTGTATATGAACTTTTGTTTAAGCTTCTTTTTCCCTTTTTACTCCACATTTTTTTAATGTTATGTTTCCAGTTTCATTGTCCTTCCATTGATACCTTCTGTGATTCATTTCATTATTTGAAAGAACTTCCTTTACAATGTTATCAATGTATTTGGCATTGTATTTTTCCATATTTTAATGGGTCATTAAGATTAGGTCATTGATTCTTCCCAATAATAGATTTAAGTAGATATCTGGTTTTATTTATTTTTCAAAATAACTACATCCAAAATGATTTAGTGAGTCATGTATTCTCTCTCTGTTATTTTGAAATACAACTTTTAGCATAAACTCCCATGGTATTCAATACTTTTAACTCTGCTTTATTGCTGTAATTATTTATTCCTCAACTCCACAAGTTTAAGCATCCTAATATTAAAAGGTATTTTAATTCCTATGAAGATTAAGTCTTCATATTACCATTCTTTTTCAAAATCTCTAGATGTTCTCACCCTTCATTTTTTCAACAAAAACTTGGATATTATAATACTTATTTCAAAAACTCAAAATATGTGTTCTATTACTTTTATCGTTTAAGTTAAACAAGACCTATTTATTATGCATTAATATATTTACATATTGAATTTGACACCCTATGGATTAATATCACTATAGTTATCTTTACAGTCTATGCTGGGGAGCATTCTAATAGCAACTAAATAATACATTTATTCAAGTTCTTACAGAGTTCATCCCTGAAGCATTCTGAGCCTAGAGCAGTTTGGGAGAGTATGAGCAGGGAAAGGCATTCTTTAAAACGTATCAAGTTTTCAGAATGATTTGTGTCTCAGGTTTTCATTACTTCTCTTGTCATCTTCATAAATTATATTTTCTCAGAAACACATAATTTTTAATGGTTTCCAAATATTTAATGCATAATTTGAAGTAAAATACCAACACAAAATATTCAGTTTATTCTTTTATCTGTGTGTGTGTTTTCATATTTTTCAATAGTATTCTTGATATCATTTTCCCTTTATCAGATATATTAGTGCCTTATCTCACTGGTTTCTATTATGTATTTGAATTTTAACTTTTTAGACTTAATTTCTGATTTATTATTTTGTATTTATGAGTGTTCTTGTTAAAGTAGTATAACAATTACTATAAAATATAGTGCCTTAAATATAAAATTTTATGCTCTCCTTAATGATTAATCAAAATCTAGGAAGGCCTTTGTTAGGCAGTTTTTATTTGAGATCAGTCATGTCATGAATTTGCATTGTTATAGAGGGTACTGCAGTCATCAGAAGGTTTGATTGGGCTGGGAAATTCTCTTCCAAATTAGCTCCCTCAAATTTCTGGAAATTTGGGGTCGGCTTTTGTTGGGACTCAATACCTCTGTATTTGGATCTCACCAAGGGGATACTTGAGGAGTCTAATTGTATGGCAGCTGGATTCCCCCAGAGTGAGTGAGCCAAAAGTCCAAAGTAAGAACTGCAATGCCTTTTAAGACCAAGCTTCTATATTCACAAATCATGACTTCTGCTGTACTTTTAGGGATCAAGGCAGTTGTAAAGACTTTGTTAGACTTAAGAAGAGGAAACATAGATCGCATTTCAACGGAGGAATGTCAAAGTCATTTTGAAAGTCAAATTGGAGACTAGTGTGTAGAATACTAACTTGTGCAGCCACTTTTGGAAAATAAAATCTGCCAGTTTTCCCTCTTACCACAAATTTTATGCCTTTCACATGCAAGATATACTTCTTGTCTTCAGATTTTTGTAAATCTGTTTTTTGTAAAAAAAAACAAAAACAAAAACTGTACTCACAAAGCTATACCCAAGGAATCACACAGCTTTTCTGAGAGCTGATGACTGATCCAGTATGTGGTTTTGAGGAATAATGGAGAATGGGAATTGGAGGACTCTCAGAAGTGTAAAAGTGTTGAAGTAAAAGAAGCATGATTATTTTGCTGGTCAATTGATCTATAACCAGAGGTTTTTTAATTGGAATGAGCCTTAGTGATTTTAAAACCAAGAGTCTACCACTAATTGTTTGGTTGGTTAAAAGGTTTTTACTCATTTAAATTGACGGAGTTTAGATGGTTATCTGTTCCCATGTTGCTGTGGTTATGGACCGATCTGGGTTTCCTAGGAGTATGGAAACTCTTTTGTATTCCAATCACATATAATTCTCTCTCAAAGCCCTCAGAATTTCTTCTTGTCCTTCACATAAATACCTCTTTTATATAAGACTGGAATTTGTAGGAGTGTAGGGAAAAGAGATTTATAGCCCATTAGAGGCCAACCTAAAAAAGCTATGAATAGTATCCATCTCATAAGTTGTTGTAAAGATTAAATAAGGGTATGTATTATGGAACCTATAACCTGAATAATATGTATATCAAAATGAAAACCTAAATGTATCTTTATGGTGACTAAATTTAATTAAGGAAACAGAACAAAGACTTCTTATTGTTTTCTTAATTCTCAGTTTTTGAAAAATAAAGTCAAGAATTAATCATAAATTTTCAGTGTTTCTCAAATATATACAAAAACACATCTTCCCAAAGAATGCAATATTTTTATTTTATTTTTAAAAATAAAGGTAATTTGTCTGTATTAAACATCCCAGCATATGTAAAATCTAGGCATTCAGATTTTTAGCCTGGCCAATTTAAGCAGATATCATAAACATAATTAAAAACAAATAAAATATTTGGCAAGCTAGCAATTAAAGACCATTTAATTTTCCTCTTAAATAGTATCTGTAAAAATCTATAGAAAACGTCATCTCTAAGGATAAAATATTAGCAACATGTTGAAGTACTTATTCTGGGAAACCCGATTCTGTGTATAACTTAATTTTATAGACAGTGAAACTGAGGATTAGTTGGCTATGCTAATATGTCCAAGGATATATATCAAGAGAGCAGGCCCAACAGGATGTAATCCAAGGCAGCTTGATCTGCAGACCGGCTCTTAACCATCTATGTGCAGTCTCTCTTAGTAACAGTATATATGTGAAATTCATTAACTCTCTCCCTCACCACAATTAAAAAGTAAAAATGAGGGGTGCCTGGATGGTTCAGTCATTAAGCCTCTGCCTTGGCTCAGATCATGATCCCAGGGTTCTGGGATCAAGGAGCCCCAGCATCAGGCTTCCTGCTTCCCCAGTGGGAAACCTACCTCTCCCTCCCCCACTCCCTCACTTGTGTTTCTTCTCTCTGTGAGTCTCTCTGTCAAATAAATAAATAAAATCTTTTTCAAAAAAGTATAAATGGGGGTGCCAGGATGGCTCAGTGGGTGAAGATTCTGCCTTCAGAACTCATGATCAGGTCATGATCTCAGGGTCCTGGGATCGAGCCCTGCGTTGGGCTCTCTGCTCCGAGCAGGGAGCCTGCTTCCCCCCATCTCTCTGCCTGCCTCTCTGCCTGCTTGGGATCACTCTCTGTCAAATAAATAAATAAATATATATTTTTTTTAAAGTACAAGTGACAAATACTAAATATCCCATTCATGTTAGCAACAATGATTGTAAAATATATTGGAATTTACCTAACAGTGGTGTCCATCTCATTTAAGTGAAACTATAAAATCCATTTGAGATATATATATGAAGACCCAAATAGGTAGGTAATTCTTTAAATACACATATAATATTAAAAGGACATTAATTCTCCCCCCAATAAACCTATACATTCAGTAAAATATCGATTAAAATCTCAATGGGATTTATTTTGGAATTATCATGAATAATGTTAGGAGACAAGGAGAAAAAATTTTTAAATATGCACAACTGATTGGGGATTAATTTTCAAAATTTATAAAGAACAGACAAATGAATAAAATATAAAGAATTTTGTAGAAAAACTATAAGTACAAATATATTATTCTACAAAATTATTTAAATAACTATTTTTTAAAGATTTTATTTATTATTTATTTGAAAGAGAGACAGAGATAGTGAGACACAGCATGAGCAGGGAGGAGAGGGTGAAGCACACTCCCCAAGCCAGATGCAGGACTCAATCCTAGGACCCCGGGATCATGACCTGAGCCATAGGCAGACACTTAACAGACTGATCCACCCAGATGCCCCTATTTAAATGACTTTAAACATATGAAGTGCTGCTCAATTTCACCAAAATCAAGAAAATGAATATTGATACAACAATGAGATTGGCAAAAAATAAAATGATTGTAATAACTACTGCAGAGAAATTTGGGGAAATGAGAACACTCATACAATATTGATAGGGGCATATATTTTTAAAGGCCAATTTGGCAGTAAATATTAAATATAAAATGTGCATAACCTTTGTCTCAGCAGTTTTACTTCTAGAACTTCTACTTGAAAGTAATTCAATATAGATGCATGAACACGATAAGATTGCTTTATTGTTTATAATAGTAAAAAGAAAAAAAAAGAGTTTGTTTTTGATGGCTGCATCAGAAGCTATAAACAAAAAACTGTTTAATCATGCTATATTCAGACTAAAATATCTCAATAAGCAGCTATTTATAATGAAACACATATTACTAATTTGTTGATATGAAAATATATCTACAAAATATGAAGTAAGATACGTTTTATATATATATATATATAATTTATGCCCCAAATAAACATATGCACATAAATACAGAAAAAGAAAGACCTGATACAAAAAATATTCTGTTATTACTACCAAAAACAGGAAAAATGGGAAATGAAAGAGTAGGTATTAATTTTTTTAAACAATGTATTCCATGAATTATACTAGTGATGTACTTATTAATGTAATGTTTTTGTATTATTAGATTTTGAATTTTCACACTTTTTTTCAAAATACTAAAACAACTGAGAACAGTTACATTTATGGAGGTTTGTTTAGGAGAGAAATAATACAACACTTCCTACGGGATATTTTTATTTTAAGAGACATTCAGGGACTACTTGCATTAACACTACCTGGGAAGACTACTAAAAATTAGTTTCCCCTTCCCATCAAACACTTGTGAAAAAAATAATTGATGGAACTCAGTTTTGTATTGAAGAAGAAAGCTCTTAATTGTTATGTACACCAAAATTTGAGAACTGATTTAGATCTAAGGTTTGAAGGAATCCACCAGAGAAGAAATTTGCATATCTAGAAGATATTATCTTTCTCTATTATTGTTCTTGGGATTATGTACCCAGAATTCATCAAAGTTAAAAACAGCCTTAGGAAAACTGATGCTTTATTTATACAAGGAAGCTGTTAAAGATATTTTCCTGTGAATATATCACTGTAATTATTCATACAAAGTTTTATTTTAGGTAACTATGTTGTCTTTAAAGTTACTAAAAACTACTTAAATCACTAATTTTTGTATTTATTTTTATTTATCTTCCAAGAAATAATTAAATGCATGACAACATTACTAACAATATCCTCCCTACTCTGTTTATTGTTTCTATTATCTCTATTTTATATTCCAGTTTTATTCTAATTTGGGGTATTTTTATGTATAAATGTAACTACTCATATTTTCACTTTTTAAATTTAATACATGTTAATAACCTCAACATTACTTCCACTCACATAGTAAACAATAAATAGATAGATGATAGATAGATGATAGATAGATAGATAAAAATGTAGAATAAATATATAGGTAATTTCAAGGTAGATAGATTTTCTTAAAAACAAATTCTGGATATATATATATATATATATATATATATATATATACACACATACATACACACATTATATATATGATATTTTAAAATGTGGTTTAATTGGGGCATATTTCATCAATTACTTATGACATCAAATATATGAGTTATATTGTCAGGGCAATGAAACTACATTAGAATTCAACAACTAAATGGTAGAAAAATCAAATAATAAATGAGTTTCAAATTTTCGAATATGACTTAAAATACTACTAATTTTTAGAATGCTCACTGTAAATTACATAATGTTTTCTTTTTTGCATAACTTTATTTCAGGAGGTAAGAAGTGTATTAAATACATCCCTCACTTTCAGTGTTGTTCTCAAAAAGAAGAAAGGTTCTGTCTCATAGGGTATGGGTTCCAGAAGCTAGTAGACATACAGAGGTTCCTAAAATAAATCATTAAGAAGAGTATTTTTTAAAGATGTATTTATTTGAGAGAGAGAGCACCTGAGCAAAGGGAGGGACAGAGGAGAAGAGAGAGGGACAAGCAGACTCCTAGCTCAGGGGGACCTAATATGGGGCTCAATCCCAGGACCCTGAGATCATGACCTGAGCCAAAATCAAGAGTCAATGCTCAATGAACTGAGACACCCAGGTACCCCAAGAAGATAATTTTTAAGATTTAAAAATATCTTAAAGAAAAAATATAAAGAAAGTAAAATAAAACTAATGTAAATTGGAATTATTGAGGTATAGGAACAGGATTTGAGAAACATATTTTTAGAAGACTGAAATGCTGAAAGCCTAAGGAATTTCTTTTCTAAAATTTTGTTGCTTGTCAATCATAAAACACCAGAAATATGTTAATTATGCATGTGTAAATTTTGTTAATGCCCTGTAGGCGATGGATTTATTGTGGAATATAATTATGAGTTTATTACAGAATTAGGGGGATCTGCAGACTTGGATGGGGAAAACTACACTTTTATTTTTATGAATCTCTAGCCACTTACTCAATTATGAATGTTACAGCAAACTATAATAGTATTAGAAAGACACAGTTTTATCAACAGTAGAAATCAAAGCAATTGAAGTTTTTCTTGTTAGACATATTATTTGATCTATTAATAGACATTATTTGATGTATTAAAACAGGATTTTGTGAGTTTTTTATATTTTGATAATGGTATGTTAGATAATGTTCTTTGTAATCATATATATTCTAGATTGTACACTTAAAAAAAAATTCATCAACCTTATCAGACTGCCAAATGAGTCTGTAACAGGCCAAAAAGTTAAGAAACATACAAAAGTATAACTTGTTCCTTGATAAAATAGTGGAAAATATTACTATAGTGAGGCTGTAAATATTACTATAGTGTGCCTGAAAATATTACTTTAGTGTGGCTGAAATTTTTATTCATAAATCTTGAAGAATGTAAATTTTTCTTGAAAACCTTTAAAGCAGGTCTAATCCTCTCCAAAATAAATCAATGATTACAGTAATTTACTATATGATTATTGACAACATTACTTAAACACACTTTTTTGTTTTTGTTTTTTACCTTCCCCCTTAATAAAGGATATAGCAGGAGTAAAATTGTGTTGATAGAATATCTCTTATTTCCTTCACATTGTTTTAATGTTTGTTTTTTCATCTGTTTTAATCTGGACAGGATCTGAAGATAACTTTGGTTTACATCCCATGATATATAGATAAATGAGGCCATTTCAAATTATTGTTATATAGATTATTCCTATATATAGATCATTTTAACACTATATAAACATTTTATTGAAAAATTTATGATTCTTGAGGCACCTACTGGCTTAGTCTGTTGGGTGTCTGCCTTCAGCTCAGGTCATGATATCAAGGTCCTGGGATCAAGCCTTGCACTGGGCTTCTTGCTTAGAGGGGAGTCTGCTTCTCCCTCTCACTCATCCTCTGTGCATTCTTTTCTTTCTCTCTCTTTCTCTCTCTCTCGCAAATAAATAATCTTTAAAAAAAAGAAAAAAATTGCTGATTCTTACCTCCATGCTATGTGATTTACTTTAACTATGTGATTTACTGTCTGAACTTAAAACATTGTCTTAACATGCTTTTATTTACATGTTATAAATATATTGTGTATTAGCATTTATGTTTCAAATATACACACAAAAATAGATAATAGGTAAAAAATAGAAATAATAAATATGTAAGTTAAGTTTTAAGTCATATTGTCCAATTAATCATGTTCTGATATTTCCATCATTTATCAAATACTAAGAAAATATTTTATGAAATATTCTATTTCATCTATTTTGACATAAAATTAATATACAAAATATTAGTCTAAACCTTTTAATGACCTAGTTTATACACTTTATTAGAAGTAGTTTTTTTTAATTCTACAAAGAAAAATGTTTCACTTCACTTCCTAATGTTTTTTAAACACACACATAAACACACATGAATGCATGTAAATGTCATCAACATAAACTTGAACTGACTATTCATAATAGTTTATATTTATGACAGCTGCATTTGTCCGACACAGTAACAAAATACTTCTCCAAGTGCACATGCAGATATTCAAGTTTATACAAATATTGAGATGTCTACACTCATGTTTTCACACATATCTCAGATATGTTTATTCTCATGTATGCAAAGTTGTTCAAAACAAGGCTATGGATGCCCCATCACTATTTGTAATGACTTGATGGTACACAGTTATCTACCCTGAAGAGAAATCTATTTTATCAGTTCAGAGAATAGTCTCAGTAGAAATGTAAATGACTACCCACGTTGTAAATACAGTATGTAAATAAAATATGTATGTAAACAAAGCCTCCAAGTGCGAATGGAATAGATGGATATCATGACAACTGTTCTGAGAGCTTGTCACCCCACAGTCTTCTGAATGGGCAGCAAGAACCATCTGAAGTAAAAACAGAGAAAGGAGGGAGGGTGAATGATGATCTCATTACTTGAGTTTAAAGAAGGAAGTTAAACTAAATTTATATATTAGTTTCCTATAAGAAGTAAAATTAACATCCAGTTTAATCTAAAACAATCAATTGGGGCAAGAAGGAAAAAAAAATCTACAAAATGACAATTGGGGAACACGTGACTTTTCAAAGAAATTCAGAGATTTATTTTTTTCCCCTGGGTATTTAGTGCTACCTGAGGGAAAGGGATGAAAATTTTAAGATTTTTTTTCATTCTAATAACTTTTTTTTATTTTTTAAAGTAGTTTTAAAAATTCCTGGTAAGTGACACCAAAAGGAAAGATCACCTACTTCTTTCTTTCCTTAAAAAGCACTTTGCTGTGTTGTTCTGTGATCTAAACTATGGATTATTAAAAAGCATAACATGTCTCACACGTGGAAACCATGTCTCCGTGCAGCTTTCACCAATAATAAAGCTAATAGTTTTATCTTCAGCTTCCTGACTCTATTGTCCCCACCACTGGTTCAAAATTTAGGAAAGAGACTTTTATTTACCTCAACTACTAAAATTCTTCCTTGGAACATTCTTAAAGGCTTAGCCAATCTTTCTTGTGGTTATTTTCCTTGGGACAAACTCATTTCTGTACAAAGAGAATTATTTCCTAATACAAATGAATAATAATACAGATGAAAATACAGTTGAAAAAAAATTATGCAAAGCTGCTAACCAGTCTTAATTTAAGTTTATTATCATAAATCTCAGATGGAGATGGACACTACCACCAATAGTGCAGCATTTAGTTTTATTTTGCTTTGTCACTTCCTGAAATGATAATTTATAACTTTAACTTCTTCACTGGAAATTTCCATGTTCTCTCCCTCTTCCTTGCTATCAACAAATAATTTTGGCTTAAACATCACTGAAAATAAGAGAGGCAAGGCAAATTTCATATAATGCCAATCAAAATTATTAAGTTTTAAATGTCTGTAGACACATGATGCTACTCTCTCTTATATTCCTAGATAACCTGAGCAGGCCAAGTCCGCACACTGAATTGCATACCATTTCTCTTCGAGGAAGTTTTTTCCAGCAGTCTTCCCCTTTATCTCTTGCAGAATGAATTGTTTTTCACCCTAATATACATTATTCATATCAGCACACAAATATGCTCCATTTTCTCTCATTATTTATCTACCTCCCCACTTATGAAATATCCTTCTTTAACTCGTAACTCAGTCTAGCAACTGATCTGTATCCCCCACAAGCTTCTTACAAGACTTGTATTTGTTCTTTATACTTCTAAATATACGCCTTTCTCATTCAACTTAAATCAGAGAAACACCAAAAAATGGATCTTACTAAAGCCACTAGTTACGATTTTGACAAATCCACTCATCTAGCCTCATCTTATTCACCCTCTAAGCAATGTTGAATGCACATATTAAGGTTTGCCTTCTCAAAATATTTTACTTTATTGCCTTTCTTTACGCAGTATTTTCTGATTTTCACCTACTTTACCATAAATTCCTACATATTTTTTTTTCAAGATTGTTCCTCCAATTAGAGATATTATTTGGGAATTGTGAAGGGTTGTGTACTAGGTTGTCTTCTCTTATCCATCTGAAATGTTTCCACTGATTATTTATCCTAACCTTTGTCCTTATAGTCAACATTTCAGTGCTGAACACTTCTTCTACCTTATATCTCCAGATCTGGTTTCAGTACTATATCTTGAATAATTCCCAGAACTAACATGTTAAAATGAAAAGTCTTACTTAATTCCCTTTGTTCATTTAGCAAAGGGGTGTGAGTCTTCTCCATTCTCATATCAATAGAAGATATTACCAGCTTGTTTATTAGTCCAATTCTAGCCTAATTTTTAAAATTATTTTCTGGAAGCCTAATATCCATATCTCAATCTAAAAATCTTAACCCTACCTCAAAAACACTAAATCAGTGCAGGTTTTTTTTTTTTTTTTTTTTTTAATTCACTAGTACAAACATAGCCACTAGTACCAACATAGTCAAAATCACCATGCAGTCATCCATCCAGCATGGGACTGGCAATCAACAACACTATCCACATTCTTCTTTCATGATCATCTCCCAATATGTAAGCTGAAATTATTGTATTTCATTCAACTCAGTTACATAAAGACAATCTGCTAAAAGGGCTTTAGTCCATAAATAAAATATCAATAAATAATGAAATATAGAAAAAGTATAAACCATCTAATAACAATACCAAAACAAGAAATTAAAAATAAAATAAGTAAAAAAAATGCCTTACTGATTAGATAAGAAAAATAATAAAACAAAACTCAACTCTTGGGTGACGGAGAAAAATACTAAATGACACAAATAATGTGTTTTAAGACAGGAGAAAATAAATTGAAAAATAATATAAAAGAACCAATAATTACTTTAAAACATTAATCAACATAAATTTCATACCCTTAAATACGTATTTAAAAATATAAAAACAAGGGAAAAATTGATCAAGTGTATCTTGTGACAATGATTTTCAACTTTGTGGAAACCAGGTGAATTTAATAACCTACGAAAAGATAACTTACCAATATACTTTCCAAAATAAAGAAACTGATTGTTATTACTGAATCAGAGATTTTGTAATGAGCTAATACACCTAATGAATACCTGTGGATAAGAAATATTTCATAAATACATTATATGAAATGTTTAGAGAATATATGTATAATATTTAAGTAATTTCAGAGCTTAGGGAAAGAATACTACCATAATTCCTGTAAGCTACCCAACATTGACAGTAAACCTGAAAAAGAAAGCAGTAAAATAAAAATTAGAGGTCAGCAACACTTAGAAAAATATCACTTATGAGTATATAAAAAGTAGTGTGTTTAGAACTAAGAAAAGTAGTTCATATACAAATATAAATAAGCAAGCTGATGCAGAATTATTCTTAAAAGAAGAATATTAAGGAGAAAGGTGAGTAGAATGTCAGGGTATTTGTAAGATATGACAAGGAACGCAGTATCGTGGGGCACCTGGGTGGCTCAGTCTTTAAGCATCTGTCTTTGCCTCAGGTCATAATCCCAGGGTCCTGGGATCAAGCCCAACATCAGTCTTCCTGCTCAGTGGGATGCCTCCTTCTCCCTCTCTCACTCCCTCTACTTCTGTTCCCTTTCTCATTGTCTCTCCCTCTGTGTCAAATAAATAAATAAAATCTTTTAAAAAACAACAACAACAAAAACCTCAGCATCATAACAAGGATAAAATAAACAGATTAAGACTAAAAAAGACAAGGACTAGGATTAATAGAAAAGATGATTTATTGTAGTATAAAAATAACAGTTGATATCAGTGGAAAGAGAGATGAAGTTGGATTCATCAACTCCTAGCAAACTAGAAAGAAAACAGTATTAATTAAATAATTAATAGCTTTTAAAAAGTCAAATGTTATAATTAATGGTCAAATGTTGGTAGAATTATCTCTGAAGGTGAAATTGAACTAAGGAGGCCTCTTGCAATCTTTTCTATTTAGCAATGTAGTAAGACATGAAAAACAATTAAATGTATAAAAAACAAAGAAAGAAAAAGAAATAAATGTGATTCTCTTATTACAGAATTGTGTACTTCAAAAATCTAGAAAAATGTTTTAAAAATCAATACTTTTAATAAGTAATTTTAATAATAATGAGTGAAATTTACAGCTAAAACTTATCTTTGGTTCTTTTAAGTTCAATGTATTTTAATTCTCTATATTAGCAACAAATATTTAGAAAATAAAATTTAAAAATCGATGAATTAAATATTATACATAAGAATAATTCTGAATAAAGATATACAAACCCACCCAATATTATATTATTGAGAACATTTCATTAAAACATTAAATTTAAAAAAATGAAATAAAAATAGTAGGCTACATAAAATTCATGAATAGAATGCCAGGTTAATTTAAAAATTGCATTACCAATTATCAATAATTACTAAAATGTATCAAGAATTAAGAATGTATATTGGTGCAAAGATAGCCAAGTCAGTCCATGTAACAAAATAAAGAATACTGAGTACAAGAAAAGGTTTAACTGTATTGAACACAGTGTATAACAAATGTGATACTCTAATGCTGTGGGAGAGAGGATGGTATTTTAAATAAATGGTGTTAGGTCAATAAATACATGTATATGTATGTATGGGGGAGGGAGCAAAGAGAAGAGAGGAAAGAATGAGAGTTGAAGGAAGGACGGGAAGAGAAAAGGAAAAGAAAGGGCAGGGAAGAGAAAGGAAGGGGAAGGCAGGGAAGGGTAATGGAAAACCTTCACTATACACCATTTGAAAATATCATTCCATTTGGATTGTAGATTTAAACGTAAAAGGCAAAACAATAAATTTCTAGAACACAGAAAATTAAAAATTCATTCGTTATCTATACTTAATGAGAAAAATACATATTTCTTAATCCAAAAGCCAGTGCTACTAGCCTCAAAGGACAGTAACAATAATAAATTCAAGGTCTAACATTCTTCACAAAATTCTAAAATATTCTTAAGACAAATAAGACATGTCAGTGTAGAGGTATTGGATACTTAGAGCAACAACAAAAAGCATATTAAATCTATGTAAAGACATGTCATAAAAAATTAGAAAAATGAATGTTTGAACAGGTACTTGATGGATGAGGATATCCAAATGATCAATGAACATATAAAAGATAATTAATCTCATTATTCTTTGAGATATTTGACAAATAAAATCACTGACATTATCCTAAATGGCTTAAAGACTGATAATCCTAACATTTCTGAGAACATGGGGAAAATATTTGGTAGTATCTACTATAGGTTAATGTATACCAAAGCTATGCCCTAACATGCTACTCTGGTGAATGCTGAAGAGAAATTTATGCACATCAGAATGTACAAACATGTACAAATGAACACAAAATCTAACCACAAGACACACTAATAGATTATTCATATTAACTAACAACTTGGAAATAATCCAAATGCCTGTTGAAAGTAGAATGGTAAATATACTGTAATGTATGAACATGAAGGAATAGTATACATAACATAATTCTTATAACACTGAGTAAAATAGCCTAAAGTAAAATAAGTAAATACATTTTTTTATTTATATCAAGCACTAATTAAGGATATTTGGCTTACAGTATTAGAAGTCACGATATTTACCTCTGAGGAGGAGCAGGGTCAATGAGTAGAAAGTCATAAGGAAAACTTCTGGAACACTGGCGATATTATATAGCTTGCATGGCAGATGGAAACATGAGTGGATAAACTATGTGAAAAATTTATAAAATTGTGCTCTTAAAATTTGTGTATTATTTTTCTTGTATAGATTTTTCTTTTTTAATGGAATACTTTTATTTTTTAAATTTTTATTGAAATATAATTAACATGAAGCATTATATTAGTTTCAGATGTACAAAATAATGATTTGATATTTGTATATATCGCTAATGATCATCATAATAAATGCAGTTAACATCCAATATCATACATAGTGACAAATTTTATTTCTTGTAATGAGGACTTAAAATCTACTCACTTAACAACTTTCAAATATGCAATACAATATTATTAACTACAGTCACCATTCTGTATATTACATACCCATGAATTATTTATAACTGAAAGTTTGTACCTTTATTCCTCCCTCACCCATTTCACTAACCTCTACTGCCCCCACCTCTAGCAGCAACTATGCTGTTCTCTGTATCTATGAGCTTGTCTTTTGTTGTTGTTTTTTATTTCCACAAACAAATGAGATCATTTGGTATTTGTTTTTCTTTATCTTACTTATTTCACTTAATATCACACCCTCAAGTTCTATCCATATAATTGCAAATGGCAAGATTTAATTTTTTTTTCATGGTTGAATAGTATTCTTCTGTGTGTTTGTGTGTGTATCTCACACATTCTTTATCCATGAATCCATTGATGGGCACTTAGGTTGTTTTCATAACTTTATATTTTTATTTGTGTTTTTAAGATTTATTTACTTCTGGGGGCACCTGGGTGGCTTAGTGGGTTAAGCCTCTGCCTTTGGCTCAGGTCATGATCTCAGGGTCCTGGGATTGAGCACCACATCC